>NW_011495085.1:3184197-3188565 GCF_000754665.1 Bison bison bison
CCCAGAGATAAATCCACGCACATATGGACACCTTATCTTCGACAAAGGAGGCAAGAATATACAATGGATTAAAGACAATCTCTTTAACAAGTGGTACTGGGAAATCTGGTCAACCACTTGTAAAAGAATGAAACTGGACCACTTTCTAACACCATACACAAAAATAAACTCAAAATGGATTAAAGATCTCAACATAAGACCAGAAACTATAAAACTCCTAGAGGAGAACATAGGCAAAACACTCTCCGACATACATCATTCAGTCTTTTTTGAGAGTGCATGCAAGTATCGTATTTTGGACTCTTGTTGACTATGATTGGCTGCTCCATTTCTTGTAAGGGATTCTTGCCCACAGTAGTAGATATAATGGTCACTTGAATCAAATTTGGCCATTTTGGTCCATTTTAGTTCACTGATTCCTAAAATGTCAATGTTCACTCTTGCCATCTCCTGTTTGACCACTTCTGATTTACCTTGATTCATGGAGCTAACACTCCAGATTACTATGCAGTGTTGTTCTTTACAGCATCAAACTTTACTTTCACCACCAGACACATCCACAACTGGTTGCTTATTGCACTTTTACTTAGCCTCTTCATTCCTTCTGGAGCTATTTCTCTGCTCTTCTCCAGTAGCATATTGGACACCTACCAACCTGGGGAGTTCATCGTTCAGTATCATATCATTTTGCCTTTTCATACTGTCCATGGGTTAGCAAGGCAATAATGCTGAAGTGGTTTGCCATTCCCTTCTATAGTGGGCCATGTTTTGTCCAAAGTCTCCATCATGACCTGTCTGTCTTGGGTGGCACTTCAGAGCATGCCTCATAGTTTCATTGAGTTAGGCAAGGTCGTAGTCCATGGGACCAGTTTGGTTAGATTTCTCTGATTGTGGTTTTCATTCTGTCTGCCTTCTGATGAATGAGCATAAGAAGCTTGTGCAAGGTTCCTGATGGGAGGGATTGGCTGTGAGGAAAACTGGGTCTTCTTCTGGCGACCTAGGCCATTCTCAGTAAATTTTTAATGCGCTTTTCTCCTGATGGGTGAGGCTGTGTTCCCTCCCTATAGTTTGGCTTGAGGCTGAAGGACTAAAGACAGCACACAGCACATAAATGTTAGACCAGTTTTGAACTCATTGATCACCAAGAATTTACTATATGAAATCTGAGTAGTTAAATATAAAATCACTTCCCATGTGTAAAGTAGCTAGCTAGTGGGAAGCTTCTGTATAGCACAGAAGCTCAGCTCAGTGCTCTGATGACCTAGAGGTGTGGGATGGAGGGGTGGGTGGGATTGAGGGGTTGGTGGATTGGGGGTATGGGGTAGAGAAGGGATGAGGTGGAGGGAAAGTGGAGTGGAGCTGGGTGGGAGGGAGGCTCAAGAGGGAGAGGATCTCAAGAGCAAGGGGATATGTGTATACTTATAGCTGATGCACTTTGTTATACTGCAGAAACTTCCACAACACTGTAAAGCAATTATACCCCAGTTAGATATATACATACACCATATTTCTATATAAATAAGATAAATAAAACTACTTCCCATTCCTATACATATGTTTCCACCTTTCAGGTTATATGGTAAAAAATAACTACTGTTGCAAGTGAAGGCAGCTATCAGCTACACAGAGTGTAGTTGTTTGGATTTAAAATTTCAGCTCCATCATTTTAGTAGCTGTGTACCACTGTTAAAGTAACAATGTATCTGACATTAAGACTTTTCATCTATATTGAGAATAAATAATAACACTCTAATTTCAAGGTTGTTCATAATAAAAATAGATAAAACGATTGAGTTTTAGCTATGTGTATAGCATGGGCCTTGTAAATAACTATCAAAACAATCCTCTGACGTTATCATTAGCCCTAACTTTACTAATGAGAGACCTGAGAACTGGTAAGATGAAGTAACTTGACAAAAGTAAGCGTTGCTGCTGCTACTGCTGCTGAGTCGCTTCAGTCGTGTCCAACTCTGTGCGACCCCATAGACGGCAACCCACCAGGCTCCCCCGTCCCTGGGATTCTCCAGGCAAGAACACTGGAGTGGGTTGCCATTTCCTTCTCCAAGTAAGCATTAGGAAGCTGCAAAGATAATATCTGAATCTGATATTTTTTTTCCTTCAAATCTATTTTCTAAACCACTAGCAAAATGAGAAAACCATAAAACTTTCTCAATGTACTGGAGGTGTTTGATTAATGTTAGTAATTATTATATCTTTCTTCCTTTACCTTAAAAAAATTCTACTGATAATCTTCCATTTAAAATAATGACAAGTCAGTGTAGCAGAGACTCTTGTCATAGGAAAAAAATGGTTCCACTAAATTTATAAAACTCAAAAGCTGCTTTACAATAAAGAAATGACTATATTTGATTGTTGATATAGGTCTTTCCAATTAACCTTTCAGTTCTTTGCAGTGAACCATACAGAACCTATTTCAAGATGTATAAAAACTCAGTTGTTTTCACCTGTATTAGCAGAAAGTTAAATCTCATAAGAAATAAACTATATCAAGAAATAACATATTGTCAAAGACTATTATTCATGTTAAAAGTAGAGTAAAATATTTTAAAGATGTTTTATGCTTTTTTGTCTTTGAAATCATATTTTACAGGTAGTCAAAATATTTAGAAAACCAATGATTTGACTCACAGTTGTTTGTTCTTATGGGCTTCCCTGGTGGCTCAGGGATTCAAGCGTCTGCCTGCAATGCAGGAGGCCTGGGTTCGATCCCTGGGTCAGGAAGATCCCCTGGAGAAGGAAATGGCAACCCACTCCAGTATTCTTGCCTGGAAAATCCCATGGACAGAGGAGCCTGGCTGGCTACAGTCCACCGGGTCGCAAAGAGTCAGATGTGACTGAGCCACTTTCACTTTCACTTGTGTGTTCTTAGTTCCTAGTCAATCAGTAGTATCCAACTCTTTGCGACCTTTTGGACTATAGCCCACATGGCTCCTCTGACCATGGGTTTTTTCAGGCAAAAATACTGGAGAGGGTTGCCATTTTCCTCCTCTAGAGGATCTTCCTGATCCAGGGATTGAACCCATGTCTCTGTGTCTCCTGCACTGCAGAAGAATTCTTTACCTGCTGAGCCATCTAGTTGTGCTGGAGTGTCCTAGGTGGGGTTTAGAATGCTAGAACAGATGAAAATCCGGGGAAAATACCATTGTTTTTTGTTGTTGTTCAATCATTCAATTGTGTCCGACTCTTTGTGACCCTATGGATTGCAGCACACCAGGTTTCCCTGTCCTTCCCATTTCTCAGAGCTTGCTCAAACTCATGTTCATGGAGTCAGTGATGCCACCCAACCATCTCATCATCTGTCATCTCCTTGTCCTCCTGCCTTCAATCTTTCCCAGCATCAGGGTCTTTTCCAGTGAGTTGGCTCTTTGTACCAGGTGGCCAAATTATTGGGACTTCAGCTTCAGCACCAATCCTTCTAATGAATATTCAGGGTTGATTTCCTGTAGGATGGACTGGTTTGATCTCCTTGGTGTCCAAGGGACTGTCAAGAATCTTACCCAGCACCAAAGTCCAAATCATCAATTCTTCGGTGCTCAGTCATTTTTATTATCCAGCTCTCATATCTAGCTCTCAAGTCCTTTTGAAGGAAGTGCCCTGACTCTTTGTGACCACATGGCCTGTGGTCCACCAGGCTTCTCTGTCAATGGGAATTCTGCAGGCCAGAATACTGGAGTGGGTTGCCATGCTCTCCTCCAGGGGATCTTCCCAACCCAGGGATAGAACTCAGATCTCACACACTGCAAGTGGATTCTTTACTGGTTGAGCCACCAGGGGAACATGTTTGCCATATTTCCCACTAGCAGCTTGTGATATGTGAATTGTGTCTGCACATATACATATACATGTATTAACATTGGGCCTGCAAATGTGGATGACTACTTGGTTTCCTTTATTACACTTATAAATAAAATATCTGTCCACACCATGTGGGCTTCCTTGGTGGCTCAGATGGTAAATAATCTGCCTGCAATATGAAAAATCTGGGTTCAATCCCTGGGTTGGGAAGGTCCCTGGGAGAAGGGAATGGCCACCCACTCCAGTATTCTTGCCTGGAAAATCCATAGGCAGAGGACACTGGCAGGCCACAGTCCACTGGGGTCACAACGAGTCATACATGACTGAGCAACTGACACTTTCACCTGGGTAATCCACGATACTTTCTACACCATTTTCTTAACACTTCATTTTTTTTTTTTGAGAGTAATTTAGGTTCATATGAAAAGGAGATACAAAATTTTCTATATACTCCCTGCCCTACACATATATAGCCTTCACTGTTGTAAAAATCTCCCTTCAGAGTGGTATGTTTATCATGATTGATTAACCTACATTGACACATCATTATCA
>NW_011495085.1:3188665-3200510 GCF_000754665.1 Bison bison bison
AGCTTTCGCCCCTGTATATTCTAAGCATTTGGAAAAATGTATAATGACATATGTGTATCATTACAGTATCACACAGAGTGCTTTCACTGTTTAAAAAATCCTCTGTGTTCTGCTTCTACATCATATTAAAATTGGAATAAAAAGTTTACTTAGTTACTAAAATCTATTATTAATGAGACTGTAGACATATGACTTCAAAAATGTTTTTCATCCCTTTAATCTTTAAAATTTAAATTAAAATAATTCACCTTCAGAATACATTGTATGCCTTATTTTTGATATGCTGAATATAAATGATATTTTTCTTCAAAGGTTATTGCTGGTTTAGCTTTAATTCATATCAAAAGAAAAAGGTACATTATGTTCCTTTTTGCAACCAATTTTTTAAGCTAAAAGATGGGCAAGAATCCTCATCAGTCTTCCTGTCCCTGTAGTTCATTATCATGCTTTTCTATTCGGTTCACTGGTGGAAGGTCCACTAGGCCCCATGTTTTCATTTTCAAATTGCAGTTTGAATCCTTCATACTAAATCATTTTGATAGCAAATTTTTCCCCCTTTGGAGATTAAAGAACACAACTCTTGACTCAGTTTGAAGCCAATAATCCTTTTAATGAGAAGATGAACTCAGCCACAACACTTCTTTGATTTTGTTTAAGGGACAAGTGTGTTAATTAGGAATGAATCAATGGTAACAGAAAGGGTTGGTACCCAATTTATTTACATTTCCTTGAAATAATAGAAGTAGGTAGCTGTAACAGTATATTCTTCCAGATGGGCATTAAAAAAATTTTTGTATTATTAGTAAGAACTTACAGTAGTTAAAATAATGATTTAACTTGCATTAGGTAAGTCTTTTCAGATTTACTTTTAATTGAAGCATGGTAAGTGTAACATTCTTGCAGAATTTGTATGATGCATTTGAAACTTTTTTAGAAAATGCAGTTTTAATTAAAACTACTATAAATGTAAGACAAAGCAAACAGATTAATAAAATAGAGCAGTATCTTATTTTTGCACTAGTTAGATTACTAATCTTGAAAAGTCTTAAAGTCTCAAGGTGATTGACTTAAGATCTCTGTATTAGTGGCTAATTTAGGTGCTAATATAATTATGTCCTCATATGTCCAAACATTATACATACACTGACTTGCTTTCAATTACATTTGAGGAAGTAAACTTTAGATTTAATGTCACCTGTGAAATAGGTTTAATGTCACCTGTGAAACATTTTTATATTAACTCTTATTGAAATATATCTATTTCAGTGTCTGTAATTTGATTTTTTCAACATTTATAGGCTCTCTATATTGTTTATTTACAACTTAGAAAAAATTTAAGAGAAAATTTACCTTTATTTCTTCTCCTAAATAATTCTTTTTCCTATAAATAACAATTGCTTTTCTAATAAAAACATTCATCTCTTTTGAAATTTTATTATCCCAAAGTATCACAGCACTTCTCTCCTATCAGAAATATTTTTTATTCTAAGTTTAGGGGACCTGAAGGAAGATTAAATTTCCTCTATAACATTAGCTAACATTCTTTATGGGGTTTAGTTAAAATATTAGTGATGAAAATGTACACTGTAAAGGGTAAGTAGATGAATAATGCATAATTTCATATCTGAGTAAACTAAAGAATATCCAAAATAACATTAATGTGTGACCCTAAGGAGATAATAGATACTAGGGAAAATACACCTATTTCCTTGGTCAAGGATTATTTTCTTCCCTGGTATAACATGAAACAAATTTAAAACACTTCTAATTGTAAAATAAATGAGTGCATTGTGTTGTTAAGAGCAGTGAATTAAAAATTGTTTCCTTGAACAACATGTTCTTATCTGATGTGTGTATGTGTTAGTTGCTCAGTCATGTCTGACTCTTTGAGACCCCATGGACTGTAGCCTGCTAGGCTCCTCTGTCCATGAACACCTGAGCTGAGATATTTCTGAAAATTGATATACGATGGATTACTTGTGTGCTGGTTTTTGTGATAACTTCTTTTGTTATTTTGAAATATCACTTAACAATCTATTTGAATGATACAGACTTGAAGCAATGATCTGACTGTGGAAGAATAAACATCCACAAAGGACTTATTTTCACTCTAGAGATTAGAGAAATATGACATATTTAGAGCACCCTTTTCAAAACTATTGCAAAAGTAGGGCACAAACGGCTAATCAATACACACTTGACTAACATATTGTGTAAGCTTTATTACTTTTTCATGTAAAACAATGTTGACCTACAATAAGATTCTTAGGTTTGAAAAAAAAAAATGTAGGGAAAGAACTTTTCCTCCTTTATTCTTTATTCATTTGTTCCTTTAATTGAATTTATTCATTTTCAAGGCCATTTATCATAAATAATTAAATATTAGCCATTAATTGAAACATAGATTCTAAAGGCACAGAAAAATAGCCAATTTTAGCCAATTGTCTGTGTTTTTAGGTTCATTCAGTTACAAAAACACTGAATTTAACTATATACTATTGTAAAAAAGTATACATTTAAGTACATAATACAAAATATATATAGATATAAAATGTATGATACATTATTATTGATATTGTATAAGAACTATATATATTTTGTGCACATACATGCAAAATATGAAATATTTTTTTATTTTTAAATCCATTGTCTGTCAAACTTCATTTTCTGCACTCACATACAGCAGCTTTTCTACCCAATAATCAAAAACATAGTGTATTCGTGGTTTAAAAATAGAAGTAAACTGTGGCCTAAGACTAAGAATGCTACATTGCAGTCCTGACCCTGGGAGATCTCAGTAAATATACTCATGCAAGTGATTTTTCTTCCTGATTGATGGTTTATTTTTGTGAAAAGAAGTTTGAACTAGTTTTTCTACCACACTTTAATGATATGAATTGATAATCAGATTTCAGTAGTTAAAGAGAAAGAAGCCACAACTGCTTATTCGGTGCCTAGAGAATTTAGGGTTTCTACCCGATGTGAGTCTGTGCTCATCAGTTATAACTGACCTTGTTAACATTACACTGCTTCTCAATTTTAATCTAGCATTTAAAACATGAATGTCACATGAATAAGTTATAAATAGGAATGCAAACTGGAAATAATAACAAGAGAGAGTAATGTCCTATATTTCTACCTTTTCCACTAAGAATTTCTAAGAATTGCAGAAATGCCATTAAATAACAGAATCAATTTGTTGTAGATCTGGAAACTTAGAAAATTATGTCATCATCAGAAGAAAACTTTGAAAAATTCTTGGAGACTAGAAAGCAAGTGGAATCATATTGCTGGAGGGCAAAAAAAGCAGAGAAAAGTACAGGTCAAAGCAAGGTTACCAAGCAACTACTATGGAGGTAAAAGCAATTGCAAAAATATTCAAGTTCAGAGACAACATACACAAAAAAGAACCTGGAGGTTCAGGGCCAATTGTCAAAATAATTAATGAGGATTACATTAAGGACTAATGGGTACTGCACCCGCCTTATCAGGAGCTGTGGCAGCTGTTCTAGATACACAGGTTAAAGTTTGAAACTGCTTTCAAAATGTGAACTGCTGTTAAGAGAAGGGCTCTGAATGTAAGTACCGACATTTGGAAAGAAGCAGGAAAATGCCTAAAGAAGCTCTAGATAACTGGACTTAAGTAGGAAAGGGAGCCTCTGATTCCGGGGTTAGCCATCTGACTAAATTGTGTGCTGTTGCTCAGGGGAGTGGTGGCTTTCCGGGCTAAGACTTCAGCATTTGAATGGAGCTCCCAGCTAAATGACAGCCCCAAGAAGGATGCAGGATATTAGCATCCAGAAGTCAGATGAGCTCACGTTCTGCTGAGACCACAGTGCAACCCTTTCGTTACATCCCTTGGGGACCAACCACTCATTCGTCAGAGATAGTCAATAAAGCTGAGAAAAGACAGCAAAGAAAAAACTAGTATTTGATGTAAAAAAATCAAGGCACGAAATTTAGCAAATGAGACTTAAAAAAAAAAAGTATGACATATGGTACTTCTATTTTTAGTTTTTTAAGGCCCCTCCATATTGTTCTCCAAGGTGGTTGTATCAATCTACATTCCCAGCAGTGCAAAAGAGTTGCCTTTCCTCTACAACCTCTCCCGCATTTATTTTTTGTAGATTTTTTTGATGATGGCCATTCTGACTGCTGTGGGGTGAGTATTATGTGACCCAGTAATCACACTACGGGGTGTAGACTCAGAAAACAATAATTCAAAAAGACACATGCACCTGTTCATTGTAGCTGTTTACAATAGCCAGGATGTGGAAGCAGCCTAAATGTCCATCAACAGATGAATGGATAAAGATGTGGTGCAGGCTATACAATGGAATATTACCCAACCATAAAAGGAACGATATTGGGTCATTTGTAGTGACCTGGAGGGACCTAGAGTCTGTCCTACAGAGTGAAGTAAGTTAGAAAGAGAAGAACAAATATCATATATTAACACATAAATGTGGAATCTAGAAAAATGATTCAGATGAACCTATTTGCTGGGCAGGGATAGAGACACAGAGGGAGAGAACAGATGGATGGATATAGGGAGGAAAGAAGGGGTGGGATGAATCGGGAGTTTGAAATTGGTGTCTGTGCACTGCCATATGTGAAACAGACAGCTGGTGGGAAACTGCTCTGTAGCTCAGGGAGCTCGACTGGGTGCTCCGTGGTGAGCTGGAGGGGTGGGATGGTTGGGGAGAGGGAGATCTAAGAGAGAGGGGACTCCTGTATACATATCTCTGATTTACTTTGTTGAATAGCAGAAACTAGCACAACGGTGTAAAGGAATTATACCCCAATAAATACAAAAGTATGACACATCCATCCCTTCTTACCAGGCAGCCCTGAATTTTCAGTGATGAGAATAACAGTGTGTGCTGGTGTGGAGTTTCATCAGTGAGCCTCTGATAGTTCTCGTTCTGGAAATCAGGCTGATGGAACAGCTACTATCTAGAACATTGCTACTCATAATTTTTGATGGGAAAAGAAAGTGTCAAATTATCATCTAGGTCCTAAAGCTTCCACGTATATCCTACAGGTACCATTCAGGTCCCATTTCATTTGCAAAGCTAGTCTCCTGCTCACATTTCACTTCAAAGGGATAACTGATCTTATCACGTACCTGAAAACAGGGGAGAACATACCTGGGCACAGCCCTAAAGAGTAACATGGTAAGTGCAGTGAAATATCCTTAAGAGAGTCATGAGTAAATCATACCCATAAAAGAAGAATGCAGCACTGTGAAAATTTCTGATTTCAAGAAAATTAAAATTATAAGCACTAGACTAATAATAAAATAATAATTTAATAGATTCCTGATCATTAGAAAAGAAACACATTTGCATGGGGTTCATGAGAATGTAAATTCAGCTAAGTGTAGCATAAAAAGATGTAAAATAAAATAAATTCATAAACAGAAACTAAAACCAGAATTTCTAATACTTAAATGCTTGGTCACTCAGTTGTGTCCAACTCTTTGCTACTCTAGGGATCGTAGCCTGCCAGGCTCCTCTGTCCATGGGGTTTTCCAGGCAAGAATACTGGAGTGAGTTGCTATTTCCTACGCTAGGGCATTTTTCCCAACCCAAGGTTCGAACCTGTATCTCCTTCATCTCCTGTACTGGCAGGTGGATTCAGATTCTTTACCACTAGCGCCACCTGGGAAGCCTTATCATGAGGAACTTGTATTCTAGAAACAAAAGAGGGAAGTAGGAGAAAATTTCCCAGAGATGTGTATTTTCTGACCAGAAAATTCCACCAAGAAAAAGCAAAACTATTGAGAGAGAAACATACTGAGATAAACACAATATTTTAGAACTGCTAAAAAACTGTAAGGGTATAATTCAATGAATTAAATATCCATCTCATTAAATGGCCTAGAATAGATTTTGTACTCTGTAAGTGATCCACTTTACAAAAACCTAAATACTCCCTAATGTAGGAAATGTTAAATTATGGAATAATCATTCTATGGCCTATTTATTATGTGGCATTAAAAATAATATGTAAAAGTTATATGTATTAATATTGATATACAGATTATATCGTTAGTAAGGACAATCTGACCTTTTTATTCAAAAGAAAGAGTATTCAACAAAATTCCACAGCTAGTGTGTATATGTGCTTGTGTGTGTGTGTGTGTGTGTGTGTGTGTGTAGAAGAATTTGAGTAATTCTGGTCAGAGAAGTGGATTTTTGAAAAAAAGAGCTCAAAGCTCTCACTTTTTTTCCTCTCTATTTTTTTTAGTTTTTATAGAATATTCATACATAATATTTATATTTAGTAACTGAGCTATTTTAATGTCGTGAGAGATCCCACATCATTCACAACCTTTTGCCATCATTCTAGCTCTCTCTTCTTATCTCCCAAGCCATTATTTGTCACCCATTGTGCTACTGTTAAATAGCTTCTTCTCTAAAGCCTTGAAACCTGACAATCTCATATGTCCCACAAAGACAGCTAACAGATGGTGGCTTTTACCAAACATTTTCTCAGCAAAAGAGTTTCTCGAGACAATACTCGTCTCATATTGTTCAATACCAACTGTTAAGAGACTAAGCCTCCTTCTGTGGTTGGAGGAAGAGGGGAGTCCTTGTAGAGAGCTGTAACTTTAATTCCATCAACATAGAGATTTCACAGATGCTCTAGATAGCTATGAAATGACTTTAGTATATACCCATCACTGCCAGGAGTTATAGTGTTAATATTACTCTATTTAAAGTAAATATAATGACTATCAACAAGAATGATTCTGCTGACAAATGGCTAGTCTCATGTGATATTAATTTGAATCATCTTACTAATTGAAGTACAATTAATTTACTTTATAATAAATATCTTTTATATCTGCTTTTATCTTAATTTATTTTAGGTAAAAGTCTTCTTATTATACAATAACAAAAAAAAGTGGTTAATTCTGTTGAGATTTCATGATGATGGCAGCTGTGGTATATTTTTCCTTAACATGGCTTTCTAGAAAGCTTGTCATTGAAGTTGCTTAAACATTTCTCTTACTCTTCAGTCTTGTCTTAGAAAATATTGACTATAGCAGTAGAAAACAATCTTTCAACAAAAATGCATTTTTTAAAAGAAAGTAAGCAAAATAATAATTTGGAAGTTAAAATCGTTTCACTGTTTTGTCTCTTACATAAGAGACCCATAGTTTTTACTTTCAGAGGTATCCATGTGCCTCTAGGGAATTACTGAATGGTTACTAAATACTTTGAGAGGTGTAAAAATCAGTTAAGAACTTGGACTTCCCTGGTGACTCAGACAGTAAAAAATCCACCTGCAATGTAGAATACCAGGGTTCAATCCCTGGGTTAGGAAGATTCCCTGGAGAAGGACATGGCAACTCACTCCAGTGTTCTTGCCTGGATAATTCTACAGATAGGGGAGCCTGGTGGGCTACAGTCCAAGGGGTTGCAAAGAGTTGGACACAACTAAGTGACTAACACTAACTAAGAACTTGAAATATGCATAGACAAACTCTTCAAAGTTTGACCTTGGTAAAATTATACATGTTCTTTTCTTAAAAATGCATAGCCACTCCCCAAGGGACATTTAATTTTATTATAATCTAGAAAACTATTTATAATGGGTCAGAATAGTGGATGTAGTGGATGGGATATCTCTGCTACAAAAAGAATACTAAATAGCTAGCTCTTCAATATGTGTAGGTCATGGGAAAGAGAAATGAGTTGACTTACAAGATGACCCATGTTATTCTTTTCTTTGCCTTTCAAACTAAAATCCTTCATTATTGGGTCTGTCAGAAAGTTTGGTGGGAAACTAAATGCAGAAGTGTTTTACCACATTCCCTCATTTCAACCTTAGGAGGAGATGACCATCCAGGCTAATTCAGCACAAACACAGCCTAGGGAAGGGAAAAAAACACATCTGTAGGTGAGGGAGATGATTATCCACATTAACTTTCATCACCCCCTCATGACATGGAAGGATCTGAGACATTTCTAGTATTTGACTATGAAGCAGAGGAGATGTTTTAGCAAATACTGCTGAGAGTCTGGCCGGGGTTTCCAGCTGTGCTGCCAATGCGGCACACAGTGGTTTTCTGATCAGATACTTCAGGGCAGGCTGCCTAGATTACAAAGTCACAGGCAGATATCAAAGCATCATCTGTAGATCAGGGGTAATCCAGGTAGGTCTGAATCAGGAAATGCTGAGACAGACCCAATGTTGGGTTCTGGTGCACACAAGATTCTGTTTGTGCCCTCCAAGAGTCTATTTCCCAGTTCTGTGTAAGTTCTAGAAATCAGTCCTGAATATTCATTGGAAAGACTGATGTTGAAGCTGAAACTCCCAGTACTTTGGCCACCTGAAGTGAAGAACTGACTCATTTGAAAAGACCCTGATGCTGGGAAAGATTGAAGGCAGGAGGAGAAGGGGATGACAGAGGATGAGATGGTTGGATGGCATCACCGACTCAATGGACATGAGTTTGAGTAAACTCTGGGAGCTGGTGATGGACAGGGAGGCCTGGCATGCTGCAGTCCATGGGGTTGCAGAATCAGACATGACTGAACGACTGAACTGAACTGAACTGAAACAGAGCAAGATTAGCAAAAGCAGACTGTCAGTTTCCCAGCTCATAGTTAGGAGCAGAAACCAGTAGGGCTCCCAGAGGTTAGAGAGTACTAACCACCTCTGTGAACACCAGCGGGCATTCTCACTGAGAACAGACTGGCTGAGCCTCAGCAGAATCTGTCAGAATCCACTAGAGAATCATGTTGAAAGAACTGCTGAGCATACACACCGAGGAAACCAGAATTGAAAGAGACACATGTACCCCAGTATTCATTGCAGCACTGTTTATAATAGCCAGGATGTGGAAGCAACCTAGATGTCCATCAGCAGATGAATGGATAAGAAAGCTGTGGTACATATACACAATGGAGTATTACTCAGCCATTAAAAAGAATACATTTGAATTAGTTCTAATGAGGTGGATGAAACTGGAGCCTATTATACAGAGTGAAGTAAGCCAGAAAGAAAAACACCAATTCAGTATACTAACACATATATACAGAATTTAGAAAGATGGTAACAATAACCCTGTATGCGAGACAGCAAAAGAGACACAGATGTATAGAACAGTCTTTTGGACTCTGTGGAAGAGGGAGAGGGTGGGATGATTTGGGAGAATGGCATTGAAACATGTATAATATCATATGTGAAATGAATTGCCAGTTCAGGTTCGATGCAGGATACAGGATGCTTGGGGCTGGTGCACTGGGATGACCCAGAGGGATGGTACGGGGAGGGAGGTGGGAGGGGGATTCAGGATGGGGAACACGGGTACACCTGTGGCGGATTCATGTTGATGTATGGCAGAGCCAATACAATATTGTAAAGTAATTAGCCTCCAATTAAAATAAATAAATATTAAAAAAATAGGAAGAGTAGAGGCAGGCAGACCTGATCCCCACCTCTCCACTTTATCTTTGCACAACTTTAAATGAGAATGTGTTTTAAGGCTGAGAAGAGCTAAGATATCATTAAATGGTAAATGTCCATAGTGGGATGATTAAGTCATATATAGAAATAAAGAAACTGTCACATGTCTATATAGGGTTCTTTACAGCAAATCTAATACTACTGCCAAAATGATGATAAAAATGTACTATTTTAATTAAATATGTGGCTCTATACTGACTTTTCTGTTTCTTTGTGTGTTAAGGGGACCCTTAGTACAGCTTTGAGAAGAAAATTAAAATATTTTGGTTTCAGGTAAATTTAGGAATTATACAACAAAAATGTATAGAAAATGTTTTATGAACAAAAATGCTAACTGCAGTGAATATATGATATTTAACATTAGATAAATTCCTTTTAAAGAATCTCAGTGATTATGGTTCAAATACACTTAAATTTATAGTTATAGAACATGCAGTTCACACATCAAAATCAAAATCTTCTAAAATTACACTGGTTTAATCCATAATTTTGGAGTAGGAAATGGCAACCCACTCCAATATTCTTGCCTGGAGAATCCCATGGACAGAGGAGCCTGGCGGGCTGCAGTCCATAGGTCTCAAAGAGTTGAAGACGACTGAAGTAACTGAGCATGCACGCATGCACAATCCATAATTTATAGGTATAGTTTGGTATATAGTCTTGCTGTCTGATTTCATCATCGAACATAATGGGGAAATGCAGACTCTAGAGCCAGGCTGAGTGACTTTACCTTCATGTAGTTTTTGGCCATTAATTAGCATTTTGTTCTTCAATTTCCTCATCTGTAAAATGGTAATAATAATAGTACTCACTTCACTGGATTGTTTGGC
Organism: Bison bison bison; assembly: GCF_000754665.1. NCBI lineage: Eukaryota > Metazoa > Chordata > Mammalia > Artiodactyla > Bovidae > Bison > Bison bison. The sequence goes on from NW_011495085.1 coordinate 3,198,979, forward strand.
ACAGTAAAATTAGAAATTATTCTAAATTAGGTAGAGTGATTAGATAGTGCCTGCATATTGAGGCATTATATGAGGCTTGACTTTTATTAACTTCAACCAGTCTCCAGCAGAAAAAAAATCCATAACAAATATCAGATAATACAAATTCCTGTAATATTAATTTCAAAATCAGATATAGTTAAGTGTTTTCTTTCTCATTTCTGACCTTGGAAGTATTTAACATTCCAATTCCCTGTGTAGAAACACCAGGTCAGTGCATAATTGTTCCAATTTAAATTTTGCTCCTAAGTGATTTTAGCTCTTACTTTTGAAGCAGCTTATACAAAAATAGACTGAAAAATCATAAGCATTTTTGGTAAGCTGTGATACATGTTCTCCAGACTTGTTCTTGAATACATCACTTAGAGTCCTTTGAGAAGTCTGTGAAATAGCCTGTAATGCTGCCTAGCTGTGCTGTGCTTAGTTGCTCAGTTGTGTCTGACTTTTTGTGACCCTGTGGACTAGCCGGCCAGGCTCTTATGTCCATAAGGATTCTCCAGGCAAGAATACTGGAGTGGATTGCATGTAATGCTATTAAAAGCTAATATGAAAGCATCTTCAGCTCAGAGACTTTACAAACTTCCATAGTAATGGGCAGAATCTGGAAACTGACAGTTATAATGGCTCATCTAGGCTCATCTAGGCATATGCACGGAGAAGGCAATGGCAATCCACTTCAGTACTCTTGCCTTGAAAATCCCATGGATGGAGAAGCCTGGTAGGCTGCAGTCCATGGGGTCGCTTAGAGTTGGACACGACTGAGCGACTTCCCTTTCACTTTTCACTTTCACACAGTGGAGAAGGCAATGGCAACCCACTCCAGTGTTCTTGCCTGGAGAATCTCAGGGACGGCAGAGCCTGGTGGGCTGCCGTCTATGGGGTAGCACAGAGTCGGACACGACTGAAGCGACTTAGCAGCAGCAGCAGACATATGCAGGCCCGGATTTCCTCAATAATTAAAATCAACAAACTTATTTTAAAAAACCCCTCCTCATTATGAGGGTCAGTTCAGTTCAGTTCAGTCACTCAGTCATGTCCGACTCTTTGCGACCTCATGAATTGCAGCACACCAGGCCTCCCTGTCTATCACCAACTCCCGGAGTTCACACAAACTCACGTCCATTGAATCAGTGATGCCATCCTGCCATCTCATCCTCTGTCGTCCCCATCTCCTCCTGTCCCCAATCCCTCCCAGCATCAGAGTCTTTTCCAATGAGTCAACTCTTCGCATAAGGCGGCCAAAGTACTGGAGTTTCAGCTTTAGCATCATTCCTTCCAAAGAAATCCCAGGGCTGATCTCCTTCAGAATGGACTGGTTGGATCTCCTTGCAGTCCAAGGGACTCTCAAGAGTTTTCTCCAACACCACAGTTCAAAAGCATTAATTCTTCGGTGCTCAGCTTTCTTCACAGTCCAACTCTCACATCCATACATGACTACTAGAAAAACCATAGCCTTGACTAGACGGACCTTTGTTGGCAAAGTAATGTCTCTC
>NW_011495085.1:3200610-3219005 GCF_000754665.1 Bison bison bison
TGGTCATAACTTTTCCTTCCAAGGAGTAAGCGTCTTTTAATTTCCTGGCTGCAGTCACCATCTGCAGTGATTTTGGAGCCCCCAAAAATAAAGTCTGACATTGTTTCCACTGTTTCCCCATCTATTTGCCATGAAGTGATGAGACCAGATGCCATGATCTTAGTTTTCTGAATGTTGAGCTTTAAGCCAACTTTTTCACTCTCCTCATTGACTTTCATCGAGAGTCTTTTTAGTTCCTCTTCACTTTCTGCCATAAGGGTGGTGTCATCTGCATATCTGAGGTTATTGATATTTCTCCCGGCAATGAGGGTACAGTGATACTTTTCACAGCCTCAGCAAGCCTACTATGTTTGGTTAGAAAGTATCATTAAGTTGGCATTAAAAATTGTCCTCCAGGGAATTCCCTGTGGTTCAGTGGTAAGAACTCTGTGCTTCCATCATGGGGGCTGGGGTTCACTCCCTGGGGGCTGGGGTTCACTCCCTGATTGGGGAACTAACATCCCACAAGCTGTGCGGTTCAGCCAAAAACAAAATTATCCCCTACTCTGAATGCTCCTACACTGCTTCAAAAAAGAAGGTATCTTCTCTTCTCTTTGTATCAATCAGGAAAGTAGGATAACTTACAAGATCAGTTTCTTGGGAATTTTCTGGTGGTTAGGACTCTGCACTTTCACAGTCAAGGGCCTGGGTTCAATCCCTGTTGGAGGAACTAAGATCCCACCAGCCATGTAGCTTGGCCCCCCAAAATAAATTTCTTAAAATTCTTCAGAAAGTTGAGGACACAAAGAAACAAATATGAACAAAATCCGCTAAGTGAGAAGCCTGCCTGGGAGAGGTACAAAGCTTCTTTTAACCCCAAGGGAGGAGAAGAAATCATCCACTGATGAGGGTAAGAAAAAAACAAGAAAATGTGGAGAATTTGTACGGCTCAGTGGGGGCTAGCAGATGATTTAGAGTTCCTGGGAGCACAGGCCACAAAGAGAATCTGCACCCCCAGCTGTTTCCAATGGGACTGAATCAAGGCTCAGTGGGATACGGGGGCCAGGAATACTGGGGACAGGGCAGGAAAAAGCTCTCCCTGTCATGGGATCCCCAGTGCTCCAGGCAGTGGCTTCTGAGAACTGGCATAAGAGCAGGACAGCTCATAGTGACCTTGCTTATGGCTCAGGTCCACACCTGCCAGCTGAGGGCAGGACAGCACTGAGGAAAACAAAAATTCTGAGGGAAAACCTCTGAATTTTGTGTGTTACAGAATGCATGGCAGAGGCCACTACTGTCGAGCTAGGGCAGGAGTGCGGAAAAAAATGCTCTGAATTAGAGGCACACGTATTTTTGCTGAGCTCTTCAGCCAGACAGAGGAAATCAGAAAAATCCTCTGTGTACTTGGGATCATCACTGAAAGATGACGTGACTGTTGGTGGCTGGGCGAGGGGCAGGAGAGCCGAAATGTACAATGTGTGGGACAGACATGCAGGAGTGCTGATGGCTGAGAATATGAATGCAAAATTGAGAGCGGACCCCCACCCCCAGGAAAGCACACAAGCTCATACTTGTACGGACTGTTAAAAAATTATTCTGTATTTTGATCTGTTTATTTTTAATTTTTATTGGGATATAGTGGCTTTATGGTATTAGTTTATGCTGTACAGCAAAGTGACTCAGACATACAGAGATCAAACCAGTCAATCCTAAAAGAAATCAACCTGGAAATTCATTGAAAGGACTGATGCAAAAGCTGAAGCTCCAATACATAGGCCAACCTGATGCAAAGAGCCGACTGACTGGAAAAGACCCTCATGATGTGAAAGATTGAGGGCAGGTGGAGATGGGGTCAACAGAGGATGAGATGGTTGGATGGCATCACTGACTCAAAGGACATGAGTTTGAGTAAACTCCGGGAGTCAGTGAAGGACAGGGAAGCCTGGCATGCTGCAGTCCATGGGGTCGCGAAGAGTTGGACACCACTTAGTGACTGAACAACGGTCTTGTTTTTTGGATTTCCTGCCCATGTAGGTCACCGCAGAGCACTGAGTAGCATTCCCGGTGCTGTACAGTAGGTTCTCATTAGTTACCTATGTTTTACCTACATTATAGTAGTGTATACACGTCAATTCCAATCTCCTAATCCACCCCACTCCCCCCTTACTCTCCTTGGCTTCCGTACATTTGTTTTCTACATCTGTGTCTCTATTTCTGCTTTGCAAATAGTTTCATCTGTACCATTTTTCTAGTTACTCTCTTAAATTACACTTCAATTTTCACATCCTGACATGTAGGCTCCCCGTAATCCTAGGGACCTCCTCCTTCACAGTAAGTCCTTTTACACAGAGGTCATGCTGTGAGTCTTTCTGTTTCAAAAGGTCACCCTTCTTATTGACCTTAAAGTTCCATATAGTTTTAGCTGGCCTGCCAGTGCTAGGCCAGCTAGAAGGAAGGAAGAAAAAAATTGGCATCCACCAGTACTTTCTTTTGGAGAAAATTCCACCACATCTCTGCCCCTCTGGCATATGGCCTAAAATGAATCAATGAATCCACGTCTAATATATGACCCAGGCACTTTTCAAGCAGCTTCTCCACGTGGTGACTTGAAACAAGTGAGTTTGTGCATGAACATTTCAGGAGTGGGGTACTGGTTTCCCTTAGCTCTTCAGCTCTTCCCAGTGGAAGCCCTGCTGGTTCTTAAGCCAGATGTTATCGGGGCTTATCTTCCTGGTGAAGGTCCTCTGTGCTGAGGAGCAGGGTGTGGGGAAACCTCCATAGTTGTAATATCCCTCCCATTCCCTACATTGTGGCTATTGGTTGAGAGTAGAACATGTCTCTTCTTCTCCTACCATCCCAGTGTGTCCTTTTCTTTATAGCCTTACATACTTGTGTTCAGTCATTAAGTCGTGTCAGACTCCATAGACTGCAGGACTCCAGCCTCCTTTATCCTCCTCTATCTCTTAGAGTTTGCTCATGTCCATTGAGTCAGTGATGCTCTCTAATCATCTCATCCTCTGCTGCCCTCTTCTTCTTTTGCCTTCAATCTTTACCAGCATCAGGTTCTTCTCCAGTGAGTCGGCTCTTTGCATCAGGTGGCCAAAGTATCAGAGATTCAACTTCAGCAGCCAATAAATATTCAGGATTGATTTCCATTAGGATTGACTGGTTTTATCTCCCTGAAGTCCAAGGGACTTTCAGAAGTCTTCTCCAGCACCACAGTTCCAAAGCATCCAGCCTTCTTTATGGTCTAACTCTCACATCCTTACATGACTACTGGAAAAATCATAGCTTTGAATTTATGGAACTTCATTTCAGTCACTCAGTCATGTCTGATTCTTCGCAACCCCATGGACTGCAGCATGCCAGGCTTCCCTGTCCATTACCAACTCCCGGAGCTTGTTCAAACACGTGTCCATTAAATCGGTGATGCCATCCAACCATCTCATCCTCTGTCATCCCCTTCTTCTGCCTTCAGTCTTGCCTGGCATCAGGGTCTTTTTCCAATGAGTCAATTCTTCTCATCAGGTGGCCAAAGTATTGGAGTTTCAACTTCAGCATCAGCCCTTCCAATGAATATTCAGGACTAATTTCCTTTAGGATTGACTGGTTTGATCTCCTTGCAGTCCAAGGGACCCTCAAGAGTCTTCTCCAATGGCATTCTCCAATGCCACAGTTCAAAAACATCAATTCTTTGGCACTCAGCTTTCTTTATAGTCCAATTCTCACATCCAAACATGACTACTAGGAAAACCATAGCTTTGACTAGACAAAGCTTTGTTGGCAAAGTAATGTCTCTGCTTTTTAATATGCTGTCTACATTGGTCATAGCTTTTCTGCCAAGGAGCAAGTGTCTTTTAATTTCATGGCTGCAGTCACTATTGGCAGTGATTTTGGAGCCCCCCCAAAATAAAGTCAGCCACTGTTTCCCTATCTATTTGCCATGAAGTGATGGGACTGGATGCCATGATTTTAGTTTTCTTTTTTTTTGAAATTTATTGATTTTAATTAGAGGCTAATTACTTTACAATATTGTATTGGTTTTGCCATACATCAACATGAATCCACCATGGGTGTACACATGTTCCCAATCCTGAACCCCCCTCCCACCTCCGTCTCCATACCATCCCTCTGGGTCATCCTGAATGTTGAGTTTTAAGCCAACTGTCAATATGAACCTTACTTGTAGAAAATCTATTCCACTAGTCTTAAGGTCATTCTCAGTGACAGCTATTTTATATGTAATTGTAATTCTGGTGTGTATATGGGAGGAAATTAGCTCATAGTCATCCCAGTCTACCATTGTGACCCAAACATGATTTTTGTGTGTTCAATTTCATTGATTTCATCAATTTCAATGATTTAATTCTAATTATTATTATTTCTTTTTTTGTGCTTACTTTAGAATTAACTTGCCATTCTTTCTGTAGTTTTTTAAGAAGAAAGCTTAAATGATTGATTTTACAATGTTTCTTGTATATGCATTCAGTACTGTAAAATTTCCTCTAAGCACTGTTTCAGTGCATCCCACATATTTTAATAGGTTGTGCTTTCATTTTAATTCAGTTCAAGTTGCCTGGCTATCTTGGTCAGTAGAGCATGAGACTCTTAATTTGGTTTGAATATTTATAATTTTCTCTTGAGATTTCTTCTTTGACTCATGTGTTATTTAAATGCATCTTGTTAAATCTCCCAATGTTTTAGGATTTTCCAGTTATTCTTCTTTTGTTTATTTCAAGTTTAGTTTCATTTTGTCTGAGGGCAGAAATCGTATGGTTTCTACATGTTAAAATTGTTAAGGTCTGTTTTATTGCTCAGTATTTGGCCTATCTTGGTTAATGTTCCATGTGAACTTGATAAGAATGTGTTCTGTTGTGGAAATGAAATAGCCTATAGATGTCAATTATATCCAGTTTATTGATTTTGTTGTTGTGTTCAACTATGTCATTTCTGATTTTCTGCTTATCCATTTCTGAGGGAGAGGGGTTTTGTGTATCCTGCAGTGGCAGGAGAATTCTTTACCACTAGCGCCACGTGGGAAGCAGATTACCTAATTGTAGTTTTTTCTCAGCATTTTAAATATGTCACTCCATTCTGTTCATGAGCTTCCCAGGTGTCTCTGACAGTAAAGTATCTGCCTGCAATGCAGGAGATCCCAGTTGGATCCCTGAGTTGGGAATATCCCCTAGAGAAGGGAATGGCTACCCACTCCAGTATTCTTGCCTAGAGAATTCTATGGACAGAGGAGCCTGGTGGGCTACAGCTCACAGGATCGCAAAGAATCGGACTTGACTGAGTGACTAACACTTTCACTTTCTTTCTGTTCTTGCTTGAATGGTTTTGGAGAAGTTGGATGTAATGCTTATTTTTATTCCTTTGTAAGTAAAGTGTTTTTTTCCCTCAAGCCTCTTTCAGAATTTTTTTTTTTTTAATTTTTGATTATTTTTATAACTTAAAAGTGATATGCATAAGGGTAGTTCTTTGGCATTTATTTTGCTCTAGTGTTTTCTGGGATCTATAGTTTGATATCTAACATTAATTGAAAATTCTAAGTCATTTTTAGTTACATATTTCTTCTTCTTTTTTTTTTTTTTCCTCTTTCTGGCCAGAAATATTGGAGTGGGAATTCAGGACTGAATACCTGGCTGGATTCAGGCCAGAATACTGGAGTGGGTAGCCTTTCTCTTCTTCAGGGGATCTTTACAACCCAGGGATGTAATCCAGGTCTCCTGCGTTGTAGGCAAATTCTTTACCAGCTGAGCCACAAGGGAAGCCCCTTTCACTTTCACCTCCTGGTATGCCCCTTCATGTACGTTATACCTGCTAGTTATCCACTGTTCCCTTGTGGCTCAACTAGTAAAGAATCCGCCTGCAATCTGGGAGACCTGCGTTTGATCCCTGGGTTGGGAAGATCCCCTGGAGAAGGGAAGGGCTACCAACTCCAGTATTCTGGCCTAGAGAATTTCATTGACTGTATAGTCCATGGGATCACAAAGAGTTGGACACGACTGAGTGACTTTTGCTTTCACTTTTCACTGTCACTGTCTCTAGATATTATGTTTTTTCCAGACTTTGTTCTCTCCACTTTTCAGTTTTCAAGGATTCTATTGATGTATCCTTGTTAAATTAAAAAAGGCCAGCCTTGAAAATTCCCTGTGTAGACAAAATCAGTTTATTCATACAAATAAAGCTTAATTTAGCTTATTCCACTAGGCTAAGTTGACCAGGGCCATTTCTTGTATGCCTTTCAAATTATTAGCAAAATGTAAATTTTTACCAAAGTTGGTATGAGGTAACCAGTGAGTACTTCTCTATCATTTAAGGAAATTTTAATATTATAAACAGTCATTGACTTCTCACTATGTAAACCAGTTTATAACAATGGACCCTGAGCCTCATTCCATGTTTTGGTTAGAGTGCTTTGGTTCAGGAACTGTCTTTTTGGTGTGTGTACAATAAGCTTTTACTTATTACTGCTTCAGCCATTCATTGATTTTATTTCAGACATGTATGCACTTTTGACATCCTCTAGCTTAGCGATTCTTACTTCAGCTGTGTCCAGTCTGCTAATGAACCCGTAAGAGTCATTCTTCATTTCAGCTGTAGTGTCTTTTATCTCTTGATTTCCTTTTTTGGCCCTTTCTTAAGATTCCCAACTTTCAGCTTATAATGCCCTTCTGTTCTTGAATGTCATCTGCTTACTTGTTAGACCCCTTAGCAGAGTAATCATAGTTGTTTCCAATTCTCAGTCTACTAATTCCAATATCCCTGCCTTGTCTAATTCTGGTATTTCTTCTGCCTCTTCAAGCTGCAGTTGCTGTCTTTGATATGACTTGTAATTTTTCTCTTGATAGCAGACATGATGCCCTGGGTAAAATCAGTAGCTGTAAATGGGCCTTTAGGAAAGTGATGTGGAAGGTGGGGGAGAGGGAGTTTTCATAGTTCTGTAAGGTCTCAGTCTTTATTTCCTTTTAAAATGTTTATTTATTTGTCTGTGCAGGATTTTAGTTGTGGCCCCTGGAATCTTTAGTTGCAGCAAGCAGGATCCAGTTTCCTCACCAGGGATCTAACCCAGGTCCGCGCATTGGGAGCCTGGAATGTTAGCCACCGGACCAGTGGAGAAGTCACAGCCTCAGTCTTTTAATGAGCCTATACATCTGCACCGCAAATTGCTTACGTATTTCTCATTCTCTCTCTCTTTTGCGGGACGGGATAACTAGTATGGTCTGCAGATGGGCAAGTCAGGTTTAAAAGCCAGCAGTTAAGGCCATGCTTAAATAGTTTCTCACCTGCTGGCAGCCTTATTTAAGAATATTAAGTTCAGGTGTTTTTCATAATAGTGCCTTTTTCTCTTTCCTTGCCTGAGGCTCTGGAATCTTTTTCTCCAGTATTTACTGTGAAAACTTAGTCAAGTTTCTGAGGTGAAACTCAGTTGTGTGAAGGGCGCCTTGGAGTTTTTTAATTCTTGGACTTGTCTACTCTGAGCCCCCATCATTGAGTTACTTACAGTCGGGCTTTTTCACTCTGGGACAAGTTCTGGGGGAGTTTCAGCTCATGACTTTCTGCTCCGGTAAGTTGTGATTCTTTGTCTGCCTTTCTGCTCTCCAGTTTTGGGTTGAGTTGTTTGCTCTGTGGCCTTTTCTTTTAAAAAAGTTGTTGATCTTTTAGTTTGTTCAGGCTTTTACTCGTGTTTAGAACAGAGTTTCAACTTCAAATTTCCTTACAAGAAGATTCAAGATACGTGAGAAAATTTTAATTGTTTGGTATATCTAAGACATTTAATAGATTACTTTAGTATGGGATATTTAACATTTCAAATTATAAAGATGATAATGTGGTTTATCCTTATAAAGCACTGAGGTTTCTCCATTAGAAATTTATATGTGCTTTCATATAAATTTTTCAGTTTATATGAATTATATGCTATATTTAAAATATTTTAAATAACATTTGGTTTTTCAGACCTTTAAGATTTTATTCGTTAAATATTTTCATGAACCTATCTGAGCAGAAACTGTTAACTAGTGCTGTTTAAGCTGTAGTTTGAAGACAAAATGGCATGTCTTCATGGAGTGTCCAGTGAGGTTTTTATTGAAATAATTTCTTATTGGTAAAATTTCCATTTTGCCTTCCTTATAAACTTTTATATTTCTTTGCTTAAAATTTCTACCTTTTTAAATGTATCTCAGATAGTGTTCCTTTACCACATAAAACATAGTTTCATAATAGCTGCTTTAAAATCTGTATCAAATAATTTTATCATCTGAGTCATCCCAGAGTCTGGGTCACTTTTGGTTGCCTTTCCCCTGAGAATGACTCACATTTTCCTCAGTTTTGGTGTGTTAAGAATTATTATTTTTTTTAATATTTTATTTTATATTGAGGTATAGCCGATTAACAATGTTTTGATAATTTCGGGTGAACAGCAAAGGGATTCAGCCATACATATACATGAAAAGAATTATTATTAATATTATTATTATTACATCCTGGATGTTGTGAATTGTGTAGACTCTGGGTTTTGTTTTAATCTTGCGGAGAACGTTGATGGTTTGTTTCTGCAGGAGATAGTTTATTTTGTTCAGACTGCTTGTTGTGTTTTACCTTTTGTTGCCATGGTTCAAATCTCAGTTGTTTTCTTAGAACGTTGGTCATGACTATCTTGGCCTGTGAGGCATGCTTATTTGAACCTGTGAAGTTCAGGGGTTCGGCTGATTCTGCAGGTGCTTCAAATGTTAGTTGAATGCTCAAAATTGCTCTTCTGATATGGGTTTGTGCAGAACAAATGCAGCTCACACGTTAGGCTGAGAGTTTTATGTGCTTCTGCACAGAAATGCCAGCTTCACCTACTTTAGGATTTTCTTGCATGCTCTGGCCTAACTGACTTTCTTCCATTGTTCCCTGCAAGAAATATATGAATTTTCTGCCAAAGTTTTTGCTGTGCGTGCTACATACCCCTGTGCAATTTGTGTCTACCCTTGGTGATAACCATGGAAGAAGAAACAAAAACGCAGCCTGCAACTGTCTTGCTTCTCCAACTCTTAACTCATTCCCATCACTCCTCTGCTGTTGTTTACCTTCCAGGTCCTCAAGTCATATTATTTGTTTTCTTCTCTAATGTAACCACATTTACTGTTGAGATTGGTGAGAGAGATGGGTGTTAGGGGCCTGGATCTCATAGGCAGAACGGGAACTCCTACAGAGCATACACTGATATTAAGCACACATTTCCCCTGACAGTGAGACATTGAAGGAGTTGCCACTCACATTTTGAAAAGCAGTATGTTTGTAGCACCTCTGAAGGTATGTCTGATGGGTCAGTGGCTGGTATAGGTTTCTGAATCTGTACTGGATTCAGCACTAAACTGAACCCACCTGTTGTTAATTGGCACCAATTAGGTAAGTGTACCTAATTGGTGCCAATGTACCTTATGGCTGCCCAGCTGCTTGGCAAGAAAGTAAGACTGGGAAATAAACTTTCATCTTTGCTATTTAAAATCACCCATGTCTGTTATTTTTGAATTTGAATTTGCTTATTTTGAAATTGAGCAGAATTTCTCTTCTGAAAATTGAACACATCTGTCTTAGTAAGCTGTTAGATTTAAACAACATAAAGATTTCTCTGAAACATTTAAAAACAAATTAAATCCTATTGCTGCTACTATCAGGTACTCACATGCAACTTATGTTTTAACTGGAAAATAAGTTCACCCAGATTGTACACACTTTTATGCTTTAGTAATTTATTACTAAGTGGAGGCAAAAGATAATAGTTATTAGTTGAGTGCTTCATCTTTATGTGATAACTGCCATAGTCAAACCCAAATTAATGATTAGATTTCAGAAAAAATTTTTTTAATTTTCTTGCTGAGGGTAACCAATCTGGTATCCTATATTTGGACCCTGTTGTTAAACATTTTGAGCCAGCAAATTGTTTTAAAACACACAGGAATAAAACATAACTATTTATTATGTATATTCCCAAGATGAAGATGGGGAGAAAATCATGGAATCAATAAATACAGGATGCAATTCTATTTTATTAGTCCTCTGAAGATATCCTGCAAGTCTGTAACAGTTTTCTTATTAATTCTATATTTGTGTGTTATATCCCTTGTGTTTTGTAAAGGGGTGTGTAACTGATTTTAATTTAGTATTATAACATCAAATCGGGTTCTCTATTTTTCTCATTCTGAGAGCTTTATTTTTGTTATAATTTCTTAAAGCTGATGGTCATAAATAGAATACATTATGTACAAAAGTTTTTATAATTGCTAGAATCAAATGGCATTTGCCATTTTATAGACTACCTAGAATATAATGATTAAAGAAATTATCTTTTTCTATGATAATAAACTTCACAAATAGGTTTAATGATTACATACATAAGCAAATTGAGAATTAGTGAGATGTTTCTAACACTTGACCTTTTGATGAATTCTGTGCTTTCAAAAATATCAGTATTGACTATTTCATAAGGACAGCAGTATTAAGAGCAACATATTTTTATGTAGAAAAATAACAAATAACTAGATATCTCGGCTCCTTTATGAGGTTGCTAGGGCTGCTGTAACAAAGTTCCACAAGTTGAATCTCTTAAACAATAGAAATGCATTGTTTTTCAATGCATTCAAAAGAATTCATTTGAATCAGTTCTAATGAGGTGGATGAAACTGGAGACTATTATACAGAGTGAAGTAAGCCAGAAGGAAAAACACCAATACAGTATACTAACGCATATATATGGAATTTAGAAAGATGATAACAATAACCCTGTGTACGAGACAGCAAAAGAGACACTGATGTATGGAACACTCTTATGGACTCTGTGGGAGAGGGAGAGGGTGGGAAGATTTGGGAGAATGGCATTGAAACATGTAAAATATCATGTATGAAACGAGATGCCAGTCCAGGTTCAATGCACGATACTGGATGCTTGGGGCTAGTGCACTGGGATGACCCAGAGGGATGGTATGGGGAGGGAGGAGGTAGGAGGGTTCAGGATGGGGAGCACATGTATACCTGTGATGGATTCATTTTGATATTTGGCAAAACTAATACAATTATATAAAGTTTAAAAATAAAATAAAATTAGATCATTGTTATTAAAAAAAAAAAAAGAAGAAGAAATGCATTGCTTTACACTTGAGGAGACTAGACATCAGAGAACCAGGTGTCAGCTTGGTTGGTCCCTCTTGTAATCTCTACTTGCCTCTCTCCTAGCTTCTGGTGGTTTCCTGATGATCATTGTCATTCCTTGGCGTAGATACTGTTCTGCCTAAGAAAAATCTTTATCTTTACATAGCATTTTCACTGTGTCTGTGTTGTCCAAACTTCCTTTTCTTATAAAGACATCAGTCATATTGGACGCTCACTACTGATCTCATTTAAAACTTGATGGTCTCCAATAAAATCACATTCTATGGTGCTAGGAGTTTAGACTCCAGAGTATCTTTTCTGAGTAGAAACAATTCAACCCATAATATCCAAAATCAGGAAATATGTGCACTAGAGATTTATTTATTAATCATCCCCCTGCTTTTGAATATTGAGGTAATTTCCAAGAATACAACAACCCATTTTTGTTTTGTTTTTCTCTATTCAGTTCTTACTTCTTTAGGAAAAACAAATATACTGATGAAAATTTAATAAAACAAATTATTCTATAAGGGCTTATTTTGATATAAGAATAACTCATTCATTTATTTTCTCTTTCATTCAAATAAATACTTTTGAGTACACTGGGGAAACAGACTTCATTAAGAATTCAAATGATTCTGCCATGAATTGGGTGTCTCTGGACTTAACTTGTACAAATTAAGAAGTAGCTGTCTAAGTATTTAAAAAAAATCAAAGATTGAATTTTCTAATAGTTGCACTTCTCCAAGAAAATTTTATCTTGTATTACTCTGATAAAAAGCCTACAGCACAGGGCCAGAAACTTTGCAGCTCCTATAATCTGAGTCAACAGCTGTCATTATTCTTACTGTTATAGGTGATAATATACTAATGAAAGACTTGAAGCTCTTGAGTTCAGTTCTGCTTCCCTGCATTACAAACATTGGTGTCTAAGAGCCTCATGTCTAGAAGCCCAAACTTATTAAAGAAGTGTAGACTTAATAACACTGAACATATACAAAGGTTTTGGGAAGCATGCATGGAAATGGCAGACAGAATCCAGCATAGCAAACACATTGAGAGCCGAGTGAAGGCTAAAGCCACCACACACACACAGGGAAGCAGAACTACAGCCTGAATCTGACTTTGTATGTATGTGCTGATGAAACAAAAGTGGACGTCTATCTAGTATAGAATTCACATTATCCAGAATATAATGCAGATGATTTGACATATAAGCAATAGGGAGAATAAACAGTGAATATACGCCAATACTCAGCTGTTTCAATGTTGGAACTATAAGACAAAGGCTTTAGATCAGCTATTTTAAGTATGCACCATGAGGTAAAGGAAAAAAAAACCTCAAACACATAAAATAAGTTTATCTACAGTTACTCATATTTTATTATTCTAAATATTCCATCTAATAAGCACAGTTCCTCAAAGAGGATAAGAGAGCATGACATCACTACTTTGCCTACCAAAGTAAAGAAAACCTCTTTTAATAACATAAAACATCAAAATAATGATAAAATCAGTATTACATAATCAAAAAAGGAGCTTATACACAAGGCACATGTCTACAAGTCTCAAAACACAGAATTAAATTTTTGGCACCCGATTAATAAAAATTGCAGAAAAATAAGTCTGAAAGATTTGAACAAGATTGGCAAATCCTTGATCTAGCTGACCTTTTTAGAACAATATATTCACTAACTGGAGAATACTCATTTTTTTGGCATTCCCATTGTGTATTCACCAATGTAGACCACAAGCTTTGCCATAAAATAGGTCTCCGTAAACTTAAAAGAACTGAAAATATACAATGCCTTCTCATCATAACAAAATTGAATTAGAAATCAACAATAAGATATCTAGAAACATCCTAATATCTGGAAAGTAAACAGCATGTTTTTAAACAATTCATGAGCCAAAGATGAAATGAAAAGTGGTAATAGGAGGTGTTTTGAAGGGAATGTACAGACATCAGCTGATACCAATGCTCATGGGATATAGACAAAGCAATTCATAGAGGAGAAGACTATCTACTATCTTTAGTGCTTCTAAATTCAAGGACTAAGGATCTACATTTCCAAGCCTGGGAAAGAAAAGTAAGTGAAACCAAGTAACTGGAAGGAAGTAAATAATAAAGAGCAGAAATCAATGAAACAGAAAAGCAGATACATGATAGAAAAGTTTAAAAGACAAGAGCTAATTCTTTGAAAAGATCAACAACGTTTACACATCCTTAAAATAACTTGACCGACTAAACAGTAAAAGAAAAGAATGAAAATCAATAATATCATAAATAAAAAAGCAAGGTTATCACAACAGAGAGAATGAGTGCAGTAACACTATGAAAAGAGTTTTGACCTCTAGGGCTGGACACAGTCAGTCAACTATCAATGTAATTATTGTTTCCATTGGAAATCAGATGTCTTTTCTTTCTGGATGTTTTAACATTCTTTTTTCCTTCATATGGCTCAGTATAGATTTTTTTTAATACTGTTTAAAATTTGGGGAGCTATTCTTAAACTTTAGGATTATTATCTTTTCACCAGCTAATTAAATCCTTATTCACTATTTTTTTTTTCAAATACTGTCTTATATTCACCATTATTTCCTTTTGTAATTCTAATTAGGCATTGTTAGAACTCTTCAATATTTTCTAACTTGATGACATCTAAAAGATGTTTCATCTTTTCCATCTTATATTTTATGTAGTATTTTATATGTCTGAATATCTACCTTTCTATTTAGCCATGCACATTTTGCTTTCACCTAGACACTGACATTCTAATTTCAATTATTAAAATTTTATTTATAGACACTCTCTTTGTTCCTGAGATCTCACTTATCCATTTTAGGAGTCTATTTTTAGTCACACAGTCAAAATATTCTTATATCTTTCAAAATACTTTAAAGTCTTTTTATGAATTTCTATGTACAGTTTTTACAGACCTAGGGCTATGATTTGTTGATTTTGGTAGTTAGTGATATTACTAGTATTATAGTTTATATTTTTAACTATATTTTTTTGTGTATTTACTGATTTGTTATTGCTTGTTCATGTTCCATTAAATTTTATCTTTGCTAATTTTCTGAAGTCCTGGTTTTAAAAATTGTCTCTCTTGAGAATATTTAAATTTGGTCCTTCCAGTTGAGTTCCCTGGTGGCTCAGATGGTAAAGCATCTGCCCGCAATGCGGGAGACCTGGGTTCGATCACTGAGTCAGGAAGATCTTCTGGAGAAGGAAATGACAACTCACTCTAATACTCTTGCTTGGAAAATTCCATGGATGGAGGAGCCTGGTAGACTACAGTGCATGGGGTTGCAAAGAGTCAGACATAACTGAGCAACCTCATTTTCTCTTTTTCACTTTTCTGTTATGTTTAGACTATATTTCAGTATGGGATTTTTAAGATCAATGGATAGTATAAATCTTTGCTTGTGTCAAATTGTGATAACAAATTCTCCTGGCAAATGTTTATTCTTTCTTCCTGAGCAATTATGGCCAAGGGCAAAGTCTTTATTTTCTCCCTTGCTGAGACAGATTTTTGTTTGTTTGCTTGGGATTGTTTTCTTTTGCTTCCCTCCCAGACCCTAGTGACTCACTAAGGGTTTTACTTCTTGGAATTACTAACTTCAAGTTCTATTGTGAATCATTTCTCTGCCAGGGTACCTGCCTTCTCTGTAGCTCTAGTGTGCAGCTGCATCAATGGATTCTTCTTTTTTGTTCGGGAATGGGGGCAGTTTAGGAAGAATGGAGAGAGGGCTGCTGACTTGGTTCACTTTATCTTTTTCCTTATTATTTTATCCAGCATTTTTAGATATGTACTCAAAAGCATTTTTTGAGCACTTAGTTTGCAATATCTCTCATTATAGAAACTATATCATTTTTTAAAATTTATTTTTTTTCATTTTTTAAAATTTAAAGTTATTGATTTTAATTGGAGGCTAATTACTTTACAATATTGTATTGGTTCTGCCACACATCAACATGAATCTGCCACGGGCGTACACGTGTTCCCCATCCTGAACCCCCCTCCCACCTCCCTCCCAGTACCATCTCTCTGGGTCATCCCAGTGCACCAGCCCCAAGCATCCTGTATTGAACCTGGACTGGCGATTTATTATATGATATTATACATGTTTCCATGCCCTTCCCCCAAATCATCCCACCCTCTCCCTCTCCCACAGAGTCCAAAAGACTGTTCTATACATCTGTGTCTCTTTTGCTGTCTTGCATACAGAGTTATTGTTACCATCTTTCTAAATTCCATATATATGCATTAGTATACTGTATTGGTGTTTTTCTTTCTGGCTTACTTCACTCTGTATAATAGGTTCCAGTTTCATCCACCTCATTAGAACTGATTCAAATGTATTCTTTTTAATGGCTGAGTAATACTCCATTGTGTATATGTACCACAGCTTTCTTATCCATTCATCTGCTGATGGACATCTAGGTTGCTTCGATGTCCTGGCTATTGTAAACAGTGCGGCAATGAACATTGGGGTACACGTGTCTCTTTCCCTTCTGGTTTCCTTGGTGTGTATGCCCATCAGTGGGATTGCTGGGTCATAAGGCAGTTCTATTTCCAGTTTTTTAAGGAATCTCCACACTATTCTCCATAGTGGCTGTAAAAGGAAACTATAAGCAAGGTGAAAAGACAGCCTTCAGAATGGGAGAAAATAATAGCAAATGAAGCAACTGACAAAGAACTAATCTCAAAAATATACAAGCAACTCCTGCAGCTCAATTCCAGAAAAATAAATGACCCAATCAAAAAATGGGTCAAAGAACTAAACAGACATTTCTCCAAAGCAGACATACAGATGGCTAACAAACACATGAAAAGATTCTCAACATCACTCATTATCAGAGAAATGCAAATCCAAACCACAATGAGGTACCATTTCACACCAGTCAGAATGGCTGCGATCCAAAAGTCTACAAGCAATAAATGCTGAAGAGGGTGTGGAGAAAACGGAACCCTCTTACACTGTTGGTGGGAAAGAAACTATATCATTTTAAATCTACATTTATTATGGCATTTGGAGAGTTTATTGCTTTTTTTCCCTCTACAGACTGATTCAATATATTTACAAGTTTGCATATTATTTTACAACTCTCAACTGTCCAATTTAAATGATTTGTTAGTTTACAATATGACTAATAGATTCGTATCATTTTACTTTTGCTTTTAAGATGTTAATGCCTATTTAGAAATATTATCAACATTAAAGTAAGATATGAACTTTTGTAATGCCTCATCTCCCCCCTATTAATGTCCACTGACTTAATTGCCTCTGAGACCCATTAAAAGCTAGGCTGCATCCAACTTCCTAATATCTTTGTTTTCCTAGAGATGAAAACTATTTAAAATCCTTGTCTCTTCTCTCTGGGGAACTTAAATGCACTACCCAGAACTAAATCTGGTAGATGTTTATTTACTCTTTTCCTCAGGCAAAAGGCAAGTCCTAAAGAAAATTAAAAATAATAATGGCAAATTGTGGCAAAATAGACAAGAAATTAGTAGAATTGTTTTTTAATTCATGCATGTGTTTTAAGACCCATGTTTAGAGAGTGTTTAGTGGAGCTAAATCTTTTAATTTTGAAAGCAAACATTTACTGAAATTACAGTTACAGTGTGAAACATTTCTCTATGCCTGTCATCTTTTCATTGTATAACAAATTGTAGCTTTCTATTTGTCCGTCTGTGGCTCTTCCATGATCACTTTGAAAAGTGTGTCCCAAGAGATGGAAGTCGTAAGACCTCAAATTACTCCTCACCTTGAAGATCAGAGTAGTTCAATTTGTCCCATCTTGTATTCTTTTCTGAAAATAAAGCCAATCCTGTTACTCTGGCCACAGATAATTAGGTCAGTGATTCACACAGCTGTCAGGATAAGTATGTATAGGCTCAGGAAAAAAAATTTTAAAAAAGAGTGTGTGGGGAGGTAGCAGTGGGATCTAGCAAGTCAGAACTGATGCTGCTCTCCCAATATGTTAGTTAGTATGGATGCTGCCTCTTTCTCTTTGGGAAGGTGTGACTTGTAAGTGAGGGGAGAAATTCAGACATTAAAGCTGGATTCCTTGTATGTAAACTTTGTATTTTAGTTTTTGGGGATACAAATAATACATCTCAGAAAATCTCAAACCCGGAAGTCCAGATGGGTAATGAAATGACATCTATACCATCTTTTCATACTTAATTCTGTATTTAGCCTAAGATTCCTGAAGGTATTATTATGTATTTTCTGGGAAGAGGATGTGATGCCTTATACTACAAACTCTTTGGATTTTCTATTCATCCACAGTAACTCCCTAATTTGCGTAGAATTGTTCCTTGTCCATATAAATGTATTTTCATAGGAACCATGATTGGATTTAGTAATTGTGTGTATTTACATTAAAAATTGCATAATGTGTATAAATTGTTATGACTGAAGTAAAAATAAGTTTGTCTTTGGAATAGCCAAAATCTCCCTAGGGTCAGAGCCCTCATAGAAAACTCAGATTCTGACTTTCTTAGCAACATATATGAGGTAACTAGATGGATAGATCAGGATAACCGATTGGAGGCCAACAGGTAAATGTTGTGGTAATGTTGCAAGGTAATAATATGGGAAGGAAATATTAATATTTATTGAATATTTAAACATATGCCAGTCATTGTGCGAAATGTTTATGTTCAACAAATGTAATCCCTAGAAAAGACCTGGAAGTGGTTCTAAGACATGTAACTTATTTTTCATAATGGCAGTAATATTAGAACAAGTGAGCTGGTCCTCATCTGAGTGGTTTTAAAACCTATAACCCTAGGGACACCAGCATTTTTTTTTTTTTTGCTGTTTTTTAAATATGTTCATGTATTTTCTTCATCAGGACTGAATCTTATTAAAAATCAAATTCCTAGTAATCATGGAAGTGAAAGTGTTAGTCTCTCAGTGGTGTCCAAATCTTTGTGACCCCATAGCTCTGTCCATGGGATTCTCCAGGCAAGAAAACTGGAGCGGATAGCCATTCCCTTATCTTGGGGATCTTCCTGACCCTGGGATGGAACACAGGTCTCCTGCATTGCAGGCAGATTCTTGACCATCTTAGCCACCAGGGAAGGTCTGCTGCTACTGCTGCTAAGTCACTTCAGTCGTGTCCGACTCTGTGCAACCCCATAGATGGCAGCCCACCAGGCTCCCCCCTGGGATTCTCCAGGCAAGAACACTGGAGTGGGTTGCCATTTCCTTCTCCAATGCATAAAAGTGAAAAGTGAAAGTGAAGACGCTCAGTTCTA
>NW_011495085.1:3219105-3219568 GCF_000754665.1 Bison bison bison
TGGTGTCATCTGCATATCTGAGATTATTGATATTTCTCCCGGCAATCTTGATTCCAGCTTGTGCTTCTTCCAGCCCAGCGTTTTCTCATGATGTACTCTGCATATCAGTTAAATTAGCAGGGTGACAATATACAGCCTTGATGTACTCCTTTTCCTATTTGGAACCAGTCTGTTGTTCCATGTCCAGTTCTAACTGCTGCTTCCTGACCTACATATAGGTTTCTCAAGAGGCAGGTCAGGTGTCTGGTATTCCCATCTCTTTCAGAATTTTCCACAGTTTATTGTGATCCACACAGTCAAAGGGTGGATGACATGGGTGGATGGCATCACTGACTCAATGGACGTGAGTTTGAGTGAACCCAGGGAGTTGGTGATGGACAGGGAGGCCTGGCATGCTGCGATTCATTGGGTCACAAAGAGTCGGATGCAACTGAGTGACTGAACTGAACTGAACCCTGTTTCC
>NW_011495085.1:3219668-3271929 GCF_000754665.1 Bison bison bison
TACTGCTGCTAAGTCACTTCAGTCGTGTCCGACTCTGTGCAACCCCATAGATGGCAGCCCACCAGGCTCCCCCCTGGGATTCTCCAGGCAAGAACACTGGAGTGGGTTGCCATTTCCTTCTCCAATGCATAAAAGTGAAAAGTGAAAGTGAAGACGCTCAGTTCTATCTGACTCTTAGTGACCCCATGGACTGTAGCGTACCAGGTTCCTCTGTCCATGGGATTTTCCAGGCAAGAGTAGTGGAGTAGGGTGCCATTGCCTTCTCCAAGGGAAGGTCTAGTATCCATATTAAATACTAGTAAGATTAAGAATTTTACTCTCTGAGTTCCAATAAGAAATTATACATTTTTAAAAAGTAATGAAAATCCTGTGTGATTATGATACCCAGATTCATGAAAATGTAGGTTAGATTCTAGCTGTAATAGGACAGCAACCTAAGGCTAAGAAAATACTTAAATGGAAAGAAAATAGCTTAAGTGGAAAATACTGCATAAAACTGAGAAATAGAAACAAGATTTTTTGTTTGACCATGGCTGCACAAGGAAATCACTTTAATTTTTTTTTTTTTTTTTTAAGCCCATGCCTTGGCTCTACATTAGACAGAGTAAGCCTGAGCCCTGCCAAGCAGTACTAGTAGAAGGTTCCCTGGATGGTTTTCAATGAGAAGCCAGCATACAGTTGTTCATTAGCATACAATTCTAACTAATTTTCAGAAGAGTTTCTGTTAAATGAGACTCAGAAATAATTTAAAGCAGCCCCTGTAACCTTCTCTGTTATATTTAGCAGACTCTTGGAATGCTTTAGAGAGTGCCACCTGGCTATTTTTCTCAATCATGGTAGTAATCATAAATAATCCATGCATATCTAGTCATCTTAGTATTGGTCTTCAGAAAAATAATAGTGATGATGTAGTAAAGTTCTCTCTATTTGACATTATAAGGACAAATAATCAATTCATGTTACCGCACAATGATTTCTGCCATAATTCCTTGTCACTGCCCAAACTGAATGTTAAGGTTATAACTGAAGGTTGATCTAAGAATTTGAGGGGGAACTAAACTTAATCACCAGAGTAAAACTATCCCATGTTCTCAGATGTATGCACCTAGATCTGAGAAGTGTATATAGACATTCTAGTAAACAAACTTATTAGTCTTAAATTCACTAAAATGTTTCATTTCCTCCCCTTAAAATTTATTAGGACCATTTGTTCTCTAATTTGAAGATTCTGTATCCCTGCCATAATGGAGGGAGGTAGAAGTGCTTAGTCACATAGTCCTGTCTGACTCTGCAACCCCATGAACTGAAGACTGCCAGGTTCCTCAGTCCGTGAAAATTTTCCAGGCAAGAATACTGGGTTGCCACACCCTTCCCCACGGGATCTTCCCAACCCAGGGATCGAACCCAGAGCTCCTGCGTTGCTGATGGATCTTTTACCATCTGAGCCACCAGGGGAAAAAGTGAAAATAAGATAACAAAATGTACTGTAAAATTTTTAATAAAGGAAAGGGGCTTCCTTTGCTTCTGTTGGTGAAGAACATGCCTGCCAACGCAAGAGACTTGGGTTTGATCCCTGAGTTGGGAAGATACCCTGGAGGAGGAAATGGCAATCCACTCCAATATTCTTGCCTAGAGAATCCCATGGACAGAAGAGCCTGGAAAGTATGGTCCACAGGGTCCCAAAGAGTCAGACACATTGAAGCAACTTAGCATACATGCATGAACAAGCAAATAGAATTGGAAGACCAGAAAGGGGAACTCTCACACCCAATGACACCTCAGAGATCAATAGGAAGTGGAAAGACTCGGGACTCAACCAATGAAAAGCTATGACTTCTTGTTTCCTTAGCCCTCCCAACATCCTTTTCCATCTATAAAGGCTTTCTTTTTCCTTCACTTTCTGAGGAATTTCAGATGTCTTGCCATGGTTGCAGACCCTGAATTGAAATTCTTTGCTTATCCCAAATAAGCCTGTCTTTGCTGGGGAAATATCAGCAGTCTATTTATTTCAGATGCACAGTACTTTAGAAATACGAATTTTATTTGGAAACTCACTGCTAAGGCATATGAAATAAAGTGTCTAACCAATGATTCACAGTAATTTGGCTCTACTTTGCTTTACTTAAATGTCTGACAGATATTCAGCCTCATGGATGTTTTTCTTAGAAAACTACTAGAATTCATAAGCAAATAAATGTCTTTTAGATGAATACATAACTCTTTAATACATAACTCCTGAATGTGAAGTCAAGTGGGACATAGGAAGCATCACTGTGAACAAAGCTAGTGGAGGTGATGGAATTCCAGTTGAGCTATTTCAAATCCTAAAAGATGATGCTATGAAAATGCTGCACTCAATATGCCAGCAAATTTGAAAAACTCAGCAGAGGCCACAGAACTGGAAAAGGTCAGTTTTCATTCCAATCCCAAAGAAAGGCAATGCCAAAGAATGCTCAAACTACTGCACAGTTGCACTCATCTCACACGCTAGTAAAGTAATGCTCAAAATTCTCCAAGCCAGATTTCAACAGTCCAGATTGTTTTAACTTTAACTTCCAGATGTTCAAGCTGGATTTAGAAAGGGGAGAGGAACCAGAAATCAAATTGCCAACATCAGCTGGATCATCAAAACAGCAAGAGAGTTCCAGAAAAACATCGATTTCTGCTTTATTGACTATGCCAAAGCCTTCGACTCTGTCTCGCTCTTTCCGTCTCCTCCATCCCTTCTATCTCTCTGTCTACCTATTTCATTTTATCTCTCATCTTCCCTTCAGCTTCCTCCCTCCCTCCTTCCCACTCTGCCTTCCTTCCTTTTCCATTTTCTGTCTCTTGCTGTGATGTAACAGTGATAATTATTCTTCCCTATCCTTTCAATTTCCTATTTCTGTGACTATTTTTTTTTTCTGTATTTCATACGTTAGTTCTGTCATCTCATATGTTCTCTGCTTAGGTTTTTCCTTTTTACCCATTTCTTCCCTGAGCTCTCCTCATACTACCTTGTCATTTTTATAGAGAAAATTAAAATGTAGGTCGTATTTAAGTTTATTATAAACTTTTAATGAACCACATTAATTTTCTTTTTGGCAGTGTTCTTTTGGCAAGTGTTTGAAAAGTAATGTTTAATTTTCTGATCTTGTCTTCATTTTCCTCATCCTTCTGAGCATGCTGCATCATTGTCATGTTTATCAATCATATTTGACTCTATGTTTTCCTGAATCAACAGTCATTGGCCAAGCTTCTTCTAGACAGAAAATGTTTCCAGGCTGTCTGGCATTTGCAACCAGAAGGACTCTTCTTGTCTGATGCATCAAATGGAGATTATGTCATTAAAATTGTCCTGTCCTATTTGCTTTTGCTGTAGCTTAATTCCCCCCAGTTCCTCACTAATTCTTAAACTACTAATTCCAGTGTCTATGTATTTGATTGCAAATAAGAAGTAAATAATTTGCACATCAGGGCTTCTCCTACTAAGTGTGTTTTGTTTTGTGTTTTTTGTTTTTTTCTAGTGTTTTCTGAGATCCTATTATCTGATCCTCTTTCTTTACGTGTTTCTTTTCTTTACATTCTTTCAAATGGATTCTACCATCTCTTCTAGCTGTGACACAGGTTAAAACTGAAGCTTTAACTGTTACCTATTCCTACCAAAAATAGGTATATCTTTTTATATTTCTTATCTTTAT
This sequence comes from Bison bison bison, assembly GCF_000754665.1. Classification (NCBI taxonomy): domain Eukaryota; kingdom Metazoa; phylum Chordata; class Mammalia; order Artiodactyla; family Bovidae; genus Bison; species Bison bison. The sequence goes on from NW_011495085.1 coordinate 3,223,349, forward strand.
TATATTTAAATGCACTATATAAAGACTGAAGGAATTAAAAATTTAGAATCCATGTCTCTGTTCACAACAATGTATTATTAATCATATTTCACAAGTGAGGAAATTAGAGCACACAGATATTAAGGTATACACACTAAATTAAGTAACCGGTTAGGATGAGAGATAGGACTCTACTCAGGGAATCTGGCCCCAGAAGCTACACTCAGACATAGATAATATTCCTGAGAATTCACATATGAATCTAGTTCTAGGTTATAAATAACTTCCCAATTAGAGCAAAATATTTTCTTCAAATAAAACTATCTGTTATTAAAGATATATTTCCAAAACCATACTTTATTTCATGAATTCTCATCTGGAAATTGTAGTAACTAATGCTCAGTCATTACCTATTACACCAACTGAACAAATGTATTTATATTTATAAAAAGGTATGCCTATTCTCTTATGTAGGTTTATATACATAACTGTTCTTTATGTTTAAATAGGTTTTAAATCAATTTTGTTTTACAGTCTTTTAAATTGGAACAACTTTGCTTATCTTTGTATGAATTTTGTTTAACTGCTGTTTCAAAAAGAGTACATTTTGTTTTTTCTGATATCACCTTCATAGCTGTATTCATACCCTAGTCCTTGTATTCTGTTTTTTATTTTTCACATGAAAAAATTTTGTCACTGAACATTTTTTTGTTTGTTTTTCATGTTCTGTATGTTATATTCTCTTTCTGTTTTATTATTCAGTTTATTTTTCAACTTTTCCTTTTCTCTGTGTTCTAAAAAGCTGAGAGTTGTGTCATAGTTTATGCTATTATTTAAAAAACTCACTCTTCTGCAAGTGTTGGGAGTTACATCCACAAGGAGAATGTCCTTCTGTTTGTTGACTTTGATATTTGAGTAAAAATTCTATGTTTACTTAATTTTATTGTTACTTTTTCTTAATATTTAGCTTTAACTTCTGAATGAATGTGTCCTATGTGTTCTATGAGGTGACTTTATTTCAATTTATTTCCCGTATCTCACTCGCCTATGATAGTTTATTTCCTTATGTTTTGCTGTAGAACTCATACCAATGATAAAACAGAGTAAATAGGTTGTAAACATTCTTTTCTTTTTCTATTTTTGAAAGTAAGTAGTAATTATTTCTAAGTGTTTTTTTAAATATAAATTTATTTATTTTAATTGGAGGTTAATTACTTTACAATATTGCATTGGTTTTGCCATACATCAACATGAATCTGCCACGGGTATACACGTTTTTAAAGATTCTTACATTTATTATATTTCTTATACCTATTATATTTCGTATTTTACTTTCTAGAGTTGAGTATAGTTCAATAACAGAAAACTCAAGAGATTGTTTAAATGTAAAGTCTTGTTACTTTCTGTGTTAGGTTAAAAGCTTTCAACAGCTTGATTAAATACTAAATTGACTGGTGTTGACTCAATGTACCTGCCAGATTTTCAAGGAACATTGCTTTGCTGGTTGATAAAGTCATTTTCCCCCAAAATGTAGCACTACAAGCAGCCTTGGTTTATGCTTTTTCCTTTTTACTTACAGTATCTCATATGTACAATGTGGAAAAGTATCATTTTGAAATTTAAAGAAATATATAGTTTGTGACAATTTAGACTGTTAAAAATATTTATTGAAAATGTCACAAATGGCATTGCTAAAACAATGAACTATATTTATTCAATCAGTACAGAAAAACATTTGAAAGTTGGGATCTAGGGAAGCTGAAATTTTTGCTAAGATATTAATAGTTTATACATATTTAATGGTAAATGCTTCATTATAAGAAAAACCATTATATTAGAGCTGAGAAACAGAAAATATAGAATCTTCATCAGAAACATACGATGACTCAGGGTAATCATTTGAAAAAAAAGATTTTGATCTAGACTTATGAAATAAAGAGAATTGTCAAGACCACTTTAATTTTGTGATAGGCAATATTGTATTTTCCTCATATGACAATGAATGTATTAAAATAATAATGAATAAGCCAAATTTTATTTCAGAAATAAATCTTTTGTCAAGAAATTAAATATCCAACATCTAATATAATGCATTATTTAATTAATTCCCAGTCTCTGAAGAGTCTGTTTTCTGTATTGGTGATGATGGTTGAGGCAGTGAAGTTTTGGCTAATGTATTTCTGAAGTCACCTGGCTAGCAAGAGCTACAATTCCTGGTTACATCTACTAGGCGTTGGTACACAATTTTTACAAAAAAAAATGAGATGTTCTCAATGTGAGTATAATTTTTCTTTGACAGATATTATCAGTTAATATAGCTTGTTTCTTATGTAGTCTTTAAGCATTTTCAAGATAAAAAGGCAAAAGAGCAAGTTTCAAGTTTAAGCTTGGAAATAAAATAAAAATTTACAAAATATGTAATGATAAGATATGTATGTATATAACTATGGTTAGTGGTGCTTTAGTTGCTAAGTCATGTCTGACTCTTTTCAACCCCATGGACTATTGCCCGCCAGGCTCCTGTGTCCATGGGATTCTCTAGGAAAGAATACTGGAGTAGGTTGCCATTGCCTTCTCCACTATATAACTATAGATATATGCATATATTACTATAAATATATATTACTAAAAAATAAAAACCTTTACTGGTAAAGCTTGAATGATTGAATAGATAAAGCACAATGATAATGAATAAGTTGGAAAGCCACATGACTAATTTACTAATACAAAATACAGCGCAAAAGTGGATAGATGGAAAATATGGATTAAAAAGCTATAGAATTTAGATCATCAGCTGATTAATCTCAGCATCTTTATAATGGAATTTTGAGCAGAAGAAATAGAAAGAGTGAATGGCTATAAACAATTCTAAGAAATGCTAAAAAGGAAAATTTTAACTAACTGAAGAAAACAGAATATCAAAAATTTAGAGTCCATTGAGTGCCAACCAAATAAACTCCCTGTTGATGGTTTCCTAAAAAACCGTCTAAGAACTAAAAAAATAGATGTGAGAGTAAGAATCATGTCCCTCAAATGTGATAATATTAATTATCAAATTCAGATAATACAAATCAATAGAATATCTTTGCTGAGGAAAAACAACTCTCAACTAGGGTACATCCACACCATGTAAGACTTAATAGAAATTTGAAGTGAGTTGAAGATATTCTCAGTCATTCTCTGACTCAAATTTCACTACCCACGGAAACTACAAAAAGAATTGTTAGCATGTATACTGCAGCAAGAAGAATATAATGAATTCAGGGGAAGATAGTAGGGTAAATAAAGCAATTAAAAATAAATAGAACAAAAAACAAGAAAGAAAGTAGCTGCTGCTGCTACGTCGCTTTAGTCGTGTCCGACCCTGTGTGACCCCATAGACTGCAGCCCACCAGGCTCCCCTGTCCCTGGGATTCTCCAGGCAAGAACACTGGAGCGGGTTGCCATTTCCCTCTCCAATGCATGAAAGTGAAAAGTGAAAGTGAAGTCGCTCAGACGTGTCCGACTCCCAGCGACCTCATGGACTGCAGCCTACCAGGCTCCTCCGTCTGTGGGATTTTCCAGGCAAGAGTACTGGAGTGGGGTGCCATTGCCTTCTCCAAAATAAAGTAGCAGGAATTCCAAATTGAATTCATGTTATATGACAATCACTAACTATATAGGCTGGAGTGTTTTTTGTTGTTTATTTTTTGTCTTTGGCTGTTCCAAACTGTCATGCAAATTAAATGCTGTTTTAAAACAGTGTGTTATTTAAAATAACATATTTGTAGTAAATAAAGATGCCAGCTGTACACTTGCTACTCGGGTAGGCCAATGTGTTATTTAGGATCCTACTCCTTGCTATTTTAATTTTCCCATTCTACTTCTTTGTAGTTGGCTCCAGTCTCAGTTATAACCTTCTTTGGATAACCCTAAGATCATCTCTGTGTCTCTTTTCACATACAAGGGAAAAATCATGCTGTTTTTATTAACCACTTTTTGAATTGAAGTATTGTCAGTTAAAACTGTTAGTTGCAGGTGCATAGCAAAGTGATTCCAATTCTTTTCCATCATAGGTTGCTATAAGACATTGACTATGGTCCCAGGCTATACAGCATGTCCTCATTTTTTATTTTATATACTTGCTGCTGTTGTTCAGTTGCTAAGTTGTTTCTGACTCTTTGCAACCCCATGCACTGCAGCACATCAGGCTTACCTGACCTTCACCATCTCCTAGAGTTTGTGCAAATTCATGCCCATTCAGTCACCGATGCCATCCAACCATCTCATCCTGTGGTGCCACTTTCTCCTCCTGCCTTCAGTCTTTCCCAGCATTAGAGTCTTTTCCAATGAGTCGGCTCTTCACATCAGGTGGCCTGAGTATTGGAGTTTCAGCTTCAGCATCAGTCCTTCTAGTGAATGTTTAGGATTGATTTCCTTTAAGATTGACTGGTTTGATCTTCTTGCTGTCCCAAGGACTCTCGAGAGTCTTCTCCAGCACCACAGTTCAAAATCATCAATTCTTCAGCACTCAGCCTTCTTTATGGTCCAACTCTCACATCCAATTTTATATACAGTAGTTCAGTTCAGTTCAGTTCAGTCACTCAGTCGTGTCCGACTCTTTGCAACCCCATGAATCGCAGCAGGCCAGACCTCCCTGTCCATCACCATCTCCTGGAGTTTACTCAAACTCACGTCCATCCAGTCGGTGATGCCATCCAGCTATCTCATATTCTGTTGTCCCCTTCTCCTCCTGCCCTCAATCTTTCCCACCATCAGAGTCTTTTCCAATGAGTCAACTCTTCGCATGAGGTGGCCAAAGTACTGGAGTTTCAGCTTTAGCATCATTCCTTCCAAAGAATTCCCAGGACTCATCTCCTTTAGAATGGACAGATTGGATCTCCTTGCAGTCCAAGAGACTCTGGAGAGTCTTCTCCAACACCACAGTTCAAAAGCATCAATTCTTCGGAGCTCAGCCTTCTTCACAGTCCAACTCTCACATCCATACATGACTCTGGAAAAACCATAGCTTTGACTAAATGGACCTTTGTTGGCAAAGTAATGTCTCTGCTTTTGAATATGCTATCTAGGTTGGTCATAACTTTCCTTCCAAGGAGTAAGCGTCTTTTCATTTCATGGCTGCAGTCACCATCTTCAATGATTTTGGAGCCCAGAAAAATAAAGTCAGCCACTGTTTCTCCATCTATTTCCCATGAAGTAATGGGGCCAGATGCCATGATCCTCGTTTTCTGGATGTTGAGCTTTAAGCCAACTTTTTCACTCTCCTCTTTCACTTTCATCAAAAGACTTTTTAGTTCCTCTTCACTTTCTGCCATAAGGGTGGTGTCATCTGCATATCTGAGATTATTGATATTTCTCCCGGCAATCTTGATTCCAGCTTGTGCTTCTTCCAGCCCAGCGTTTTCTCATGATGTACTCTGCATATCAGTTAAATTAGCAGGGTGACAATATACAGCCTTGATGTACTCCTTTTCCTATTTGGAACCAGTCTGTTGTTCCATGTCCAGTTCTAACTGCTGCTTCCTGACCTACATATAGGTTTCTCAAGAGGCAGGTCAGGTGTCTGGTATTCCCATCTCTTTCAGAATTTTCCACAGTTTATTGTGATCCACACAGTCAAAGGCTTTGACATAGTCAATAAAGCAGAAATAGATGTTTTTCTGGAACTGTTGGGAAACAGGGTAGGGGGAAAGAGATAAATTAGAGGTGTGGCATTAACATATGCTTTGCTCAGTTATATCTCTTTGTGACCCCATAGACTGTAGCCTACAAGTCTCCTCTGTCAATGGGATTTTCCCAACAAGAATACTGGAGTGGATTGCCATTCCCTCCTCCAAGGATCTTCCCAACCCAGGGCTCAAACCTGCATCTCCTGAATCTTCTGCATTGCTGGTAGATTCTTTAAAGCTGAGCTATTTACATATACATACTACTGTATATGCACTCATCTCACATGCTAGTAAAGTAATGCTCAAAATTTTCCAAGCCAGGCTTCAGCAATATGTGAACCATAAACTTCTAGATGTTCAAGCTGGTTTTAGAAGGGGCAGAGGAACCAGAGATCAAATTGCCAACATCCGCTGGATCATCAAAAAAGCAAGAGTTCCAGAAAAACATCTATTTCTGCTTTATTGACTATGCCAAAGCCTTTGACTGTGTGGATCACAGTCAAAGGGTGGATGACATGGGTGGATGGCATCACTGACTCAATGGACGTGAGTTTGAGTGAACCCAGGGAGTTGGTGATGGACAGGGAGGCCTGGCATGCTGCGATTCATTGGGTCACAAAGAGTCGGATGCAACTGAGTGACTGAACTGAACTGAACCCTGTTTCCCAATAAACTCTTTTTATATTGTATGTCTGTGAGCTTATTTCTATTTCATAGACTATGCTCTTTTAAACCAATATCTTATTTTTCCTATTTTCATTTTTATTCTGAGTCATTCCTGAATCAATCACATAGTCCAATCTATTTCATCTTTTTTTTTAAATTTTATTTTATTTTTAAAATTTACATAATTGTATTAGTTTCATCTTTAGAGGCAGAGGTACAGGTCAACCCCAACCAAATCACAGGCATGAAATATGGGTACCATAGGATAGGATGAAGAAGGTAATGAATATGGGGAGGGATCCCCCAAAATTTGTCACTGTACTCACCTACTAAAGACAGAGAAGTCAAAGTGGATTTAAAAAAAACTGAACTCAGGCAATATGTTATTTTAAAGAGAAATATATACATTCACAATGCACAAATTATGTACATTAGTAATTGAAAACAATACAATAGGAAGATGCTAGCCAAGAACTGTGAATGTATAGATATTAATATGGAAATACTATCATCAAGCCCGAAATATTATGAAGGAAAGATTTCATTATTAGTAAGAAGTAGTCTAAGAAGTAGATGTAATAATATTAAAATCTTCCTTACCACAAACATATAATTAAAAAAGAATCCTCAGGCCTAATTGCATCATCTAGTGTCACCATTTATATAAATTACCATAATTCAAACCAGAATCCAGGGTAATTTCTCATTTCTTGCATCTAGGGCTCCTTAGCAAATTGGGTATCCCAAGCCTATTTCCTCTATATTTTCCTTCAATCTGATTTGCTGTACTTTTTGCAACATATAATAATCTCACAAATGATACTCACAAGTGATACTTGTCTGTAGCACTTTATTAGAGTATAAACTTCATCCTTAGTAAAAGAATAAATAAATCAACAATTAAAGTAAGGATATAGGGAAGTTGAGTCAAACAATATAAGATTTTGTTAGAAATCTGTGTGCTATGCTTAGTCGGTCAGCTGTGTCTGATTCTTTGCGACCCCATGGATTGTAACCTGCCAGGCTCCTCTGACTATGGGGATTCTGCAAGCAAGAATACTGGAATGGGTTGCCATGCACTCCTCCAGGGGATCTTACCAACCCAGGGATAAAACCCAGGTCTCCTGAATTGCAAGTGGATTCTTTATCATCTGAGCCACCAGATATAACCATAAAATATTCATATATAGCCACATAGTAAGCAGATAAATATTAACAAATTCCAAAAGTTATCATTCAGGATAAACTCACTGACCAGAGCATAATAAATTTGAAAATCAATAAAGTAAATTTCTTTAACCTGTTGTTGATAATAGATTTTTTTTTTTTTGGACTATAAGTATTAGATGTAAGAAGAAAAATGTAAAAAAGAGGACCAAAACCTTGGTGGTGGTGGTAGTGGTGGTTTTTGTCGCTAAGCTGTGTCTGACTTCAAAGCCTTGGACATGAGACCAAATTAGCATAAATGTTAGCTGAATTTATTAGCAGCAAAAATAGTTCAATTTTGAATTAAGTTATATAAAGAAAATAAAGAATAATCCAAACCAATTTAAAGAAAATAATGGAGGGGAATATACTAAAGATCAGAACAATACATAATTATAAGGCAGGTACATGATAAAATTAATAAATAAAATGAAGGCTAGTTCTTTTACAACTCAGGAAAATAGATAACATTTGATAAATAGAATCAAGAAAATTATTCAGAATCAGCTAATAAACCACAAGATACATATTAAAATGATTACCTAATTTTAGATACAGAGATTTACAAATTTATAGGTGACTCTCAGGACCAAGTTATTTCAAAATGAATGTGAATAGGAAGATAAGAGGGAGATATTTTAGGGGAAAAATCACACATTAATTGAAGAAGAACATTTGAAATAGCCATTAGATACAGAAAAATTTAAATTATATGCTAAATATCTTTGTATTTTTCCCTTGGACGCTGGCAAAGGACGAGTACAAAACTTTTTTTTGGACCTGGGTAAAATTAAACAAATTTTAAGAAGCGGTTACATTCAGTCTCAAAATGAGAAAAAAACTAACTCATTTTACCAGGGTAAGATAACTGATAACACAAATATTACTATGGAACAGGCAACTATAGGCCAATTTTGCTTTGACAAATCATGCAAAAAATTTTAAGGTGATTCAGTAGAATAATTAGTAAAAATGCTTTAGGAACAAATAGATACAAGGATGGCAAAAGATTAGATCATTTTTGGAGTCATTTTAATTAATTTACATTAATTAAATTAGTACAATTTATGGCATTTAATGGGCTTCCCTGGTGGCTCAGACGGTTAAATAATCTGTCCACAATTCAGGAGACCTGGATTTGATCCCTGGGTTGGGAAGATCCCCTGCAGAAGAAAATGGCAACCCACTCCAGTATTCTTGCCTGGAGAATCCCATGGACAGAGGAGCCTGGTGGGCTACAGTCCAGAAGGTTGCAAAGAATCAGACAAGACTGAGTTACTGACACTTTGACTTTCACTAATGGCATTTAAGTGGGCCTTCCCTGGTAGCTCAGCAGTAAAGAATCTGTGTGTAGTGCAAGAGATGTGTGTTGGATCCCTGGGTCAGGAAGACTCTCCAGGAGAAGGAAATGGCAAGACACTCCAGTATTCTTGGCTGGGAAATCCCATGGACAGAGGAGCCTGGCAGGCTATAGTTAATGAGGTTGCAGAATTGAATACAACTTGGTGGCTACACCACCCCCACCACCATGGCAAATAAGAAACATAAGCATCTTATAGATAGAAAGAAAGCATCTGTAAAATTTAGCAAAAGCAAGAGAGACTGAAGGAAATGCCCTTAGCTTGATAGAATCTAGTATCTAAAGAAGTTGTCATGCTTGCTGGGAAATCATTAGAATATTTCCCATCCACAGCCCCACCCGTCAGTGAATGAGTGTTCCCACAGACTTTTGCAATCTAGGGTTTTGTTTTGTTTTTTCCAAGTCTGATAAGGATATCAATGTCTCTTATTGGAATTTTAATTTTGCATTTTTCTGAATAAAAATTAAGCATCTTTAAATATGTTTATTTGCCATTGTAATTTATCTTTTGTGACTTGCTAGTTCATACTTCTGTGGTTTTTGCAATGTTTGTTTTTCTCATGAATTTTCTATAAGTTCAGTTGTTCAGTTGTGTCCAAATCTTTGCAACCCCATGGAATGTAGCACGCCAGGCCTCCCTGTCCATCACCAACTCCTGGAGCTTATTCAAACTCACTCCATTGAGGTAGTGATGCCGTCCAACCATCTCATCCTCTGTCATCCCCTCCTCTTGCCTTCAATCATTCCCAGCATCAGGGTCTTTTCACAAGAGTCAGTTTTTCACATCAGGTGGCCAAAGTATTGGAGTTTCAGCTTTAACATCAGTCCCTCCAATGAATATTCAGGACTGATTTCCTTTAGGATGGACTGGTTGGATCTTCTTTCAGTCTGAGGGACTCTCAAGAGTATTCTCCAACACCACAGTTCAAAAGCATCAATTCTTCGGTGCTCAGCTTTCTTTATAGTCCAACTCTCACATCCATATATAACTACTGGAAAAAACAAAGATTTGGCAAGACAGACCTTTGTTGGTAAAGTAATATCTCTACTTTTTAATATGCTGTCTAGGTTGGTCAAGAAGCAAGGAGAAAGTGTCTTTTATTTTAATATCTATTTATCTCCTCCCTTTTCCTTGCATGCTCTGTTTATGTCTCTCTTGAATCCTCTCATTTATATTGGTTGCAGACAGACTTTCTACCTTATAGACTGTCTTTTCACTGTAATATTTTTTTGTGTGTGAAGCAGACTTTAAATTTTTTGAAATATTAGAATTTGTTACTTTTTTCCATTACACTTTGCATGTTTTGTGTTTTGCATTAAAAAAAAAAAAATCCTTCACTATGCATATAATAATGCGGTGATTAAGAACATGGCCCAAAGGCAGGCAAACCAACTTTGAATTCTCACTCTTTCCTATACTGGCTGGGTAACCTCTGGCAAGTTATTTAAATCCTGTGTGGTAAGCAGAATTCTAAAATGGGCCCCCTTTAGCATGCATATTCTCTATGATCCCCTTCTCCTAAAGGTTTGGATATAATAGCTTACTAATCAGTTGTCTTTTGGTTAATCAAAAAGGGGATTACTAAAAAAAAAAGGGGGGGGGGATTACTTGGATGGAGTCCATTTAATCAGGTACAGCTTTGAAAGGGATTGGATTGTCCATCCCTGAGGTTAGATGGAATGAATTCTGACAGGGTAATGCCTGCAGGGAGAGTTCCTTTAGTACAGAGAAGGCAGAATGAAGTGTCAGAGGGCCTTCAGAGAAGATTGGGTGCCAAGGACCTGAAGGCAGTTAGTTTTGGGTCACTTGCTAGCAAGGCAGTGGGAACCTCAGTCACACACACCCAAGGATATGAATTCTCCCTACAACCAAGGAAACCTGGTGTGGGGATCTTTCCGGAGTTTTGTCACCTCAGCAAGAGAGAGTCAACCACCACCTTGATTTCAGCCTTGGAAACCTGGGAGCAGACAACCCACCTCGGCTCCTGACCCATAGAAACTTTGAAATAAGAAATTGGTATTATTTTCAGTTTTAAGCTTTGTGATGGTTCGTTAGCAGAAAGCTTCCTTTTTTCTAAAACGCAGGTAATAGAAGTGTCGTTCATAGACTTGAATGTTAAGACTGCATGAGTCCGTCAGTACAAACTTGGAAAGTGCTTAGCAGTGCACAAGGAAACACTGTATAAATGATTATTTTAAAGATATTATGAAGAATATTATCTTCTATATTTTATTCTAAATCCTTTTATAGTTTTATTCTTTAATTTTAGCTTTATGATTGATTTGATATTTATTTTTGGGTAGGAAGGATCAGAGGCAGGAATCCATTTTTTCTTCCTCCTTCCCTCCTGCTATGCCTTCCTTCCATGGAGAAATAATTGGATCACTTGAAAATTACATACTTTTCTCAGTGATCTGAATAATCATCTCTTTTATAGGTTAGCCATTCATGAATACATTTATTTCTGTATTCTCTGTAGTTTTCAATTCATTTGTTTCTTTTCTTGTACCAATAACTCACTTATTAACATAAGTCTTAATATCCACCAGGGAAAATCTCATCAATTTACTCTTCATAGGTTTTTCTTATTTTTGGTGGGGGTGGGGGGGGAGGAATAAGACATACATATTAAAGTGCATTGTTGTTATTGTTCAGTCACTCGGTCGTGTTCTGACTTTGTGACCCCATGACTGCAACCACTCAAGGCTTCCCTGTCCTTCACTATCTCCCAGAGTTTGCTCACACTCATGTCCATTGAGTCAGTGATGCCATCCAACCATCTCATCCTCTGTTGTCCCCTTCTCCTCCTGCCCTCAATCTTTCCTTAGCATCAGTGTCTTTTCCAATAAGTACACTCTTCACATCAACTGGCCAAAGTATTGGAGTTTCAGCTTCAGCGTCAGTCCTTCAATGAATGCTTAGGATTAATTTCCTTTAGAATTGACTGGTTTGATATCCTTGCTGTCCCAGGGATTCTCAAGAGTCTTCTCAAGCACCACAATTCAAAAACATCAGTTTCTGCACTCAGCCTTCTTTATGGTCCATCTCTCACATCCGTACATGACTAATGGAAAGACCATAGCTTTAGCTATACGGACCTTTGGTGGCAAAGTAATGTCTCTGTTTTTTAATATGTTGTCTAGATTTGTCATAGCTTTTCTTCCAATGAGCAAGTGTCTTTTAATTTCATGTCTGCAAGCATTCTCACAGTGCATTAATGTTAACTATATGGATCAGTAGTTTCTACATTCATGTACTTCAGGCTAACTATCAAACAGACCAAGATGTAGAATGTTAGCAATATGCATATGCCTGTCATGCACAGTACAATCTCTGTAAAACCCCTTCCCAACCGCAGAGCTAACCACTATTTGGGTTTCTAAAACACAAATTTGTTTTGACTGTTTTTGAACTTCACGTAAGTATTATTATACTTTTTTATATATTTTGTTTTTGTCTATATCCTTTCACTAAACAGTGTTTTTGAGATCCATCTATTTTTGTGCATAGTAGGAATCTGATTTTTTTTTTTTTTTTTGCGGAGTGGTATTCTATTGTGTGATTATACTATAGTTTATTAATCAGTTTTCTTGTTAATAGGCATTAAAGTTCTTTTCTTTTTCAATATTTTGAGAAATGCTCCTAAAAACAATCTCTTAGAAGTCTTTTTTGGAGAAGGAAATGGCAACCTACTCCAGTATTCTTGCTGGGAAATCCCATGGACAGAGGAGCCTGGAGGGCTACAGTCCCTGGAGGTCACAAAAGATTCAGACATGACTTAGTGACAAAACAAGAAAGAAGTTTTTTTAAAATTATTTTTATATGCACTTATTATCTTGGATATACTGAGAAAATCTAAATGACTGGGTCATAAAATACGTACATGTTTAATTAGAAACTTCTAAATAGTTGTCCAAAATTGCTGTATAATTTAACTTTTACCAGCATTGTATGACAATTCTAGTAACTGTTTTCACAAATATTTATTAACATGGTAAGTCAGTTTATTTTTGACCAACCTATTTTATTTTATCCAATCATTTCCTCATTTTACTTTCCATCAGCTTTTCCCTGGTAGTGCATATTTTATGTTTATGTGCTTATTCACCATTTTAAAACCTTCTTAATGAAATGTCTCTTCAGGTATTTTTTGAGTTGTTTGTCTTGTTTTTACTGACTTCTGATTTGTTTAACATATGTACACAGTACCTACCTGTATATGTGTAAATATGCATATGTGCGTGCTTAATCGCTCAGTCATGTCCAACCCTTTGTGGCCCTATGGACTATAACCCACGAGATTCCTCTGTCTATCAGACTCTCCAGGTAAGAATACTGGAGTGAGTAGCTATTCGTATTATATATTTAGTTTTCTTAAAATATAAATTGTGGTCCTACATATGATTTTATTGAAATAAAGGATTTCATGCAAAAAAGTTTGAAAGTCATGATATAATCAATTAGCATTTACTGAGTACATAATGACTAAAGACACAGACAGTGTTTTGAGCCCTGACTATTCTGGAGACCATACTTGCTAATGAGAATAAAGCAGTGAGGCACATAAATGCAATCCTGATCTCTTGAAGCATAGAATGATAGACAATAAGCAAATTAATATTTAATTGCAATATGTAATTTAAAAATGATGAGACTTCTCTTAGTAACAGTCAGTGTATCCTAATTAAGAAAATCAGGGAAAGGAATCTCCAAGAAGGACCACTGAAGTCAAAGCCTTAACCGGGGCAAAGAAAGCAGCCAAGTTTTTGAACTCCAAGTATATCCATATATATATATGTGTGTGTATCATGCACACACATAGAAAGAACAACCAACACAGTTTGGTTAGAAGTCTTATGAGAGGAACTGATGATAAAACAGCTAACAAAGATATCTGACATTTTAAAAATAATTTCTGAATATTAAATTTTTACTCCTATTGTACTTTGCTTTTCTGATTTATTTGCTTACAGTTAGGAAATATCATGGTACTTAAGCTTTAGGTATCTAGTATCTTTATGGTGCATTAACTGCAAAAAATATTAGGCCCTGGACTCAGGTACCATACAACGACTGAACTTGATGGAGTTTGTTACCATTTATATACAACCAGGTGGACAAATATGTCAAGTGGACCACATTTAAGTGATATGAACTGACCTAATATAAATTACAAGGAAATAGATTATTTACTTTTGGCTTTTAACATAAATTTAAAGCAAGTTTGTGTCAATGGCACCCATAATTTTTGAACAAGGGTAGCATTCTTATTTCGGAGAAGGCGATGGCACCCCACTCCAGTATTCTTGCCTGGAAACTCCCATGGACGGAGGAGCCTGGTCGGCTGCAGTCCATGCAGTCGCTAAGAGTCGGACAAGACTGAGCGACTTCACTTTCACTTTTCACTTTCATGCATTGGAGAAGGAAATGGCAACCCACTCCAGTGTTCTTGCCTGGAGAATCCCAGGGACAGGGGAGCCAGGTGGGCTTCCGTCTATGGGGTCGCACAGAGCCGGACACGACTGAAGCGACTTAGCAGCAGCAGCAGCAGCATTCTTATTTAAGGGCCTTTATTTGAATTCTGTCGACCCACAAAAATTTTGCATGCATGCAACACAGCATACAGAATAAATTAGGACACAAATTAATCAACTGGGTAATACACAACAATTACCTTTTTTGCACACAAGGATAAATCATCAAAAACTGTCTCAGATTTGCTTTTTTAGTGTCTAACATGATTAATTATACTTTTATGATTTGAAAAGAAAAATTATTTGCTGTTATGGAGAATGACATTATTGGAGTTTTAAAGCTGTGCTCTTTTCCTCCATCTGGAAATTCTTTCATTCGATAACACCAGTTGAAAGCAGCTTTCAAAGAGGACTTTCCTCCCCTTTCAACCTTGTTTCACATCTAGCACAGTGCTAGTTTCTATAAGGAATGTTTCCATTTCATAAGATTTCAAATAATAGGTAAATCATCATGTACTAGGATGAAGTTAACATGGAATAAATATTTTGTAATCTTCTTGTTCCAAATGGATAGAACTGCTTCCTCAATTTAACAGATTTTGAAAATATTAAATGCCTTATAATTCTTTGAAAAGCAAGATACTTTTGTTCTAAGCCTATGAAAAAAACAGGTTATTGTTGTTCAGTTGCTAAGCTGTGTCCCACTCTTTGTGACCCCATGGACTGTAGCATGCCAGGCTTCCCTGTCCGTGATACCATCCAACCATCTCATCCTCTGCCACCCCCCTTTTCCTCATGCCCTGTCTTTCCCCGCATCAGGTTTTTTTTCCCCCAGAGAGTCAACTTACCCAGTCATAAAACACAGAGTAAATAAGTTGTAAACATTCTTTTCTATTTTTGAAAGTAATTAGGAATTTTTCTAAGTTTTTAAAGATTTTTATACTTATTGTATTTTTCACACCTATTATATTTCTTATTTGACTTTCTAGAGTTAGGTATATGGTGCATGAACAGAAAACTCAAGAGATTGTTTTAACATAAAGTCTTGTTACCTTATGTGTTAGGTTAAAGTTTTTAAAAAGCTTGACTAAATACTGGATTGACTCTTGTTAGCTGAATGGAGGGCTTCCCTTGTAGCTCAACAGTTAAAGAATCCGCCTGCAATGCAGGAGACCTGGGTTCAATCCTTGGGTTGGGAAGATTCCCCAGAGAAGGGAAAATCTACCCACTCCGGTATAGGAGCTGAATGGGAGAGTTGTTCAGTCGCTCTGTCATGTCTGACTCTTTGAGACCCCATGGACTGCAGCACACCAGGCTTCCTTGTCCTTCTGGAGCTTGCTCAAACTCATGTCCATCAAGTCAGTGATGCCATCCAACCATCTCATCTTCTGTTGTCCCCTTCTCCTCCTGTCTTCAATCTTTCCTAGAATCAGGGTCTTTTCTAATAAGTCAGTTCTTCGCATCAGGTGGCCAAAGTATTGGAGCTTCAGCTTCAGCATCAGTCCTTCCAGTGAATATTCAGTGTTGATTTTCTTTAGGTTTAACTGGTTTGATCTCCTTGTTGTCCAAGGGACACTCAACAGTCTTCTCCAGTACTCCATTTTGAAAGCATCTATTCTTTGGCTCTTAGTCTTTGAAACAAGGGAGACAGGAGATACAGAAAAAGAATATTTTTCTCAATTTTAGATTTCTCTCCTTCAATTTAAACTTGTAAAATACACTGCTTGCAATGTAATGATGACTTATTTGATTACTTTTATTTTCTGTACATTTGATTTGAATTTTGGAAGCGACCACTCTTTTACTGACCATTTGCAATGGGCACTAGTGGTAAAGACCTGCCTGCCTATGCAAGAGATGTAAAAGACATGGGTTCAATACCTGGGTCCAGAAGATGTAAGAGCCACGGGTTCGTCACCTGGGTCAGGAAGATCTCCTGGAGGAGGAAATGGAAACCCACTCCAATATTCTTGCCTGGAGAATCCCATGGACAGAGGAGCCTGGCAGACTACTGTCTGTGGGGTCATAAAGTCAGACACAGCTGAAGTGACTTGGCCCACACAGCCCACTCTTTTACCATTTAAAGAAAGGGATATATATACCATCCTAATGCTGTTCATAAATATTTTTTATTACTCAATGTCAGATGCTTTCTTATAATGCTGAAATCAGTGCCAATGTTTTACATAAGCTGTACTTGAGTAAGCTGCAAATGATGAATAAATACACGAAAACATTCTTCAGGAAAATTGACCTGAATAAAAGTATCTTTCTACCTACCAAATCTGGGCCAATACAACCAACACAGAAACAGAGAAAACAGCTGCAGGAAGTCATAAGCAGAACATTATAAATTCTGATTTTAGCAGCCAAGGGATCACCTTGCAGGGTCATGTTGGAAGACAGCACCAAGGCAGGAATATTGGAAGGTGAATAGTATACTCTGTACAGAAAGTGGATGACAAAACTGCTTAATATTCAGTTCAGATTGAAATGGATAGTGCAGAGTTAAGCATATTAAATAATTCAAAAGATGAAGCATCAGGAAAGAGGACCTCTTTTTATTAGAATAGGATTCATATGTCTTTTTTTATCGTAATAAACAGACACTGAGTAAATCAGGAAAATAAATTTTTACCCACCACAGTTGGCAAATGCTTCTGTAGCCAGGAAAAATGATACACAAGTTGATACAACCAGGAAAAATGATACAAATGATACACAAGTCAGAGGGCCCCAAGAAATGATAGAATAAAGTTCAAGAAGGAAAAACAATTTAAATTAAGATGAAGAAATACTCCTTTTAATCTAAATATGCTGGGATGTTATTAGTTTTGATAGGGAAGTCACACATGGAGATGATACATAGAGTGTGTACAGATAAGGACTGTGACACCCACCTGCTGGTATCCTAGTCCATGCTTATCCACCTACAGTCTTGAACTGTCTTGTGTTAAGTCCAGTGTGTATATTAGTATCCTTTCTCTTTTTAAAATAAGGGTTACCTCATCTAAGTTACGTGTGTCCCATGAATCTGATAGAATATTTATATTGCATACCCATTCCTGATTCTGACACATGGTAGGCACTCAATAAATACTTGGTTAGTGAATGTGGATTCATGTTGATGTATGGCAAAACCAATACAATATTGTAAAGTTAAAAAATAAAATACTATTGCAAGTGGAAAAAAATAAATAGATGGGTTATATAAGTTTCAGTAAATAAGATCTTATATTTACATATGTTGAATTTTAGTTCTATGCTCCTTTGCTTTCAAATTCAATTAAATAATGCACACCTCTCCAGTCTGAACTCCCGTTGTATATATTGAAAGTATTCCATAAATAGCCTACTCATTATTCCTTGAATATACTCTAACCTGCTAATTTTTGCATTTGTTCACCCCAAAATGCCCTATTTTCTTTTCATTTTCCTCTCAAAGTTATGTTTATCCATAAAGTGAAAAATCTGATGAACTCTTGCATCACTGAACACTCACTTCCAAATAATGATATAATCATAACACTGTATTTTTGAGTAGTTCAGGTGTGTCTGACTCTCTGTGACTCTGTGGACTGTAGCCTGCCAGGGTTCCATGTCCGTGGGATTTCCTAGCAAGAATACTAGAGTGGGTCACCATTTCCTCCTCCAGAGGATCTACCTACCACAGATTGAAACTGCATCTCCTGCGCCTCCAGCATTGAAGGTGGATTCTTTACCACTGAGCCACTGGGGAAACCTATCATAACACTAAAATTGGTATTATTATATCTTATGATTGGTTTATAAAAGCATTTTAACATACAGTACTTCTCATTTTATGTTAATTCTAATCCCTTCCTAAAGCAAAATAGTGATGTCTCCCATGATGTATATATAGTCTTTCTTGTTTGTAAGTTTGTAATTTTTCTAGACATTTTTCTTCTGGATGATGTATTGACATATGAATTTGTGTGCATGTATAACATTTCTTTTTGTGTTCCACTCTGTTGTAATTGGTGTAAGTTTGCTAATATGAACTAATGAATCTGGGGCTTAGAAAAGAGCCTGGAACAAAGGTAACAGACAGCAAATGTTTACTGAAAAATGACTTGAGGTCCCTCGCTTAAAGAATTCTTTAAAAAAAATATTTATTTATTTTTGGTTATACTGTGTCTTTGCTGCTGCACATAGGCTTTCTCTAGTTGTAGCCAGCAGGGGCTACTCTCTAGTTCAAGTGTGTGGGCTTCTTATTGCAGTGGCTTCTCATTCCACAGGCTCCAGGGTGTGTGGGCTTCTGTAGTTGCAGCTTCTGGGCTCACTTGGCCCATGGCATGGGGAATCTTCCTGGACCAGGGATCAATCTTGTATCCCCTGAATTGGCAGGTGGATTCTAAACCACTGGACTACCAGGGAAGTCCTTAAAGAACTCTAAACTCATGATCTGATGAGCTCTTCCAATGCAATTAGATACTGATGTATCATCACCATGAGTTTGCAACAGGGACCTAATTGCTATATCCAATGTCGCTGCTAATACAGGATGCACTTCTTTCCTGTGATAATACCGTTTTAAAAGCAAGTCCAGAGCCGAAGATTATTACATTACACCACAATTTGATTCTAAGGGTGAAGAGGGCTCTGGTTTTATGCCACAATTTCTTACTCTTCAAATCTGCTAGTGAAAGTCATTCATATTATTATTTTGTGAAGTGGCCTTCTTTTTTGTGAGTGAGAGTTACTCACTCTATATTCTAACTCATCAAAATTTGACATAAAATATAAACATGTAATGATATAGGTATATCTATTTCAGTTTTTAAATATTTTAGAAAATATTGACAAGTATTTATAGACTGTCAGCTTAAATAGGAAACTGGAGGTGTCAGAATTATGATATAATATTTGCCAGACTCTTAGGACTTCATTAATAATGTGTGATTATTAGGTGATAATTATTCTTTTCACTCTGATGAGGTGGAAGTGCATTGTGAGTAAAGTTTCCCTTTTATGAAGAGGGATGATCAAAAAAAGTCAGGACTTTATAATCAAGGGTACAATGTAGGTCATTGATTTCCTACTAAATTCTTAACATTTTTTGAAAAACTTTAGGTTTGTGTATACTCTTAGTTCGGAGAAGGCAATGGCACCCAACTCCAGTATTCTTGCCTGGAAAATCCCATGGATGGAGGAGCCTGGTAGGCTGCAGTCCATGGGGTTGCTAAGAGTTGGACACGACTGAGTGTCTTCACTTTCACTTTTCACTTTCATGCATTGGAGAAAGAAATGGCAACCCACTCCAGTGTTCTTGCCTGGAGAATCCCAGGGACGGGGGAGCCTGGTGGGCTGCCATCTGTGGGGTCACACAGAGTCAGACAGGACTGAAGTGACTTACCTTATACTCTTAGTTAACCATGAGTTGTCAGTATTGACTGACAAAAAGTTTAGAGTCCTTTAAAAATCTATGGCCCTTTCAGGAAAATGCATTTCTAGACTGTTGTCATTTTAAATACACACACAAAAATCAGGATGCTGAGCAGCTTCTAAAGTATAATGATGTTAGACTACAAATGTCTTTCTTTCAGCTAAGGCCATTCTGCATGTCAGAATGGTCTTTAAAACTGTAAATACATGAGGAGGAAAATTTTAAAAGTTTTATCCTAGAACTTACAGTTCTGATGACTTGGCCTCCTGCAATGCAGAAGATCCAGATTCGATTCCTGGATCAGGAAGATCTGCTGGAGAAGGGATAGGCTACCCACTCCAGTATTATTGGGCTTACCTTGTGGCAGAAAGTGAAGAAGAACTAAAGAGCCTCTTGATGAAGGTGAAAGAGGAGAGTGAAAAAGTTGGCTTAAAACTCAACATTGAGAAAAAGAGATCATGGCATCCGGTCCTATCACTTCGTGGCAAATAGATGGGGAAACAGTGGAAACTGTGGCTGACTTTATTTTTCTGACCTCCAGAATCACTGCAGGTGGTGATTGCAGCTGTGAAATTAAAAGACATTTACTCTTTGAAAGGAAAATTATGACCAACCTAGACAGCATATTAAAAAGCAGAGACATTACTTTGACAACAAAAGTCTGTCTAGTCAAGGCTATGGTTTTTCCAGTGGTCATGTACGGATGTGACATTTGGACTATAAGGAAAGCTGAGCACCAAAGAATTGATGCTTTTGAACTGTGGTGTTGGAGAAGACTCTTGAGAGTCCCTTGGACTGCAAGGAGATTCAACAAGTCCATCCTAAAGGAAATCAGTCCTGAGTGTTCATTGGAAGGACTGATGTTGAAGCTGAAACTCCAGTATTTTGGCCACCTGACGTGAAGATCTGACTCACTGGAAAAGACCCTGATTCTGGGAAAGATTGAGGGCAGGAGGAGAAGGGGATGACAGAGGATGAGATGGTTGGATAGCCTCACTGACTCGATGGGCATGGGTTTGGGTGAACTCCGGGAGTTGATGATGGACAGGGAGGCCTGGTGTACTGTGGTTCATGGGGTCACAAAGAGTCATGGACTGAACTGAGCAACTGAACTGAACTTGTGGCTCAGCTGATAAAGAATCCTCCTGCAATGCGGGAGACCTGGGGTTGATCCCTGGGTTGGAAAGATCCCCTAGAGAAGGGAACGGCTACCCAGTCCAGTATTCTGGCCTGGAGAATTCTATGGACATATAGTTCATGGGGCCACAAAGACTCGGACACAACTGAGCTACTTTCACTTTTCACTCCTCCTCGGAGAACTGGGTTGGCTACAAAGTTCATGTTATTCTTCTGTTGTCCTGTGTTCACAGAAGAATAGATATTCTCAAGTTAGGCAATTAAAAAGCAGTAAAATCTATTGAGTCTGACTTTGACTAGACTAAGGGGCCATTTAGGAGGTACCATTTCAAAAGTTCTGGTCATTTTTAAAATACTTTAATGAAAATTTAGAATTAAATGGACAGCATTGTCTGTTTTGTTTTAGAAATTTAGCCCAGTAGGTTATCTAGGTATACTAATGTGAATATAACTCATGGGCTTCCCAAGTGACTCTGTTGTAAAGAATCTGCCTGCCAAGCAGGAGCCATGGATTCGATCCCTGGGTCCAGAATATCCCCTGGAGAAGGAACTGGTAGCCGACTCCAGTATTCTTGCAAGGGTAATCCCATGGATTTAGGAGCCTGGCTGAGTCAGACCCAATTTAGAGACTAAACAACAACAATGAAAAATATAATTCGTAGTTAAGATTTAAGCAGAGCAGGAGCTGACTGTGGCTAAGATCATGAACTCCTTATTGCCAAATTCAGACTTAAGTTGAAGAAAGCAGGGAAAACCACTATACCATTCAGATATGACCTAAATCAAATCCCTTATGATTATACAGTGGAAGTGAAAAATAGATTTAAGGGACTAGATCTGATAGATAGAGTGCCTGATGAACTATGGACGGAGGTTTGTGACATTGTACAGGATACAGGGAACAAGATCATCCCCATGGAAAAGAAATGCAAAAAAGCAAAATGGCTGTCTGGGGAGGCCTTACAAATAGCTGAGAAAAGAAGAGAAGCAAAAAGCAAAGGAGAAAAGGAAAGATATAAGCATCTGAATGCAGTGTTCCAAAGAATAGCAAGGAGAGATAAGCAAGCCTTCCTCCGCGATCAATGCAAAGAAATAGAAGAAAACAACAGAATGGGAAAGACTAGAGATCTCTTCAAGAAAATTAGAGATACCAAGGGAATATTTCATGCAAAGATGGGCTCGATAAAGGACAGAAATGCTATGGACCTAACAGAAGCAGAAGATATTAAGAAGAGGTGGCAAGAATACACAGAAGACCTGTACAAAAAAGATCTCCATGACCCAGATAATCATGATGGTGTGATCACTCACCTAGAACCAGACATCCTGGAATGTGAAGTCAAGTGGGCCTAAGAAAGCATCACTACAAACAAAGCTAGTGGAGGTGATGGAATTCCAGTTGAGCTATTTCAAATCCTGAAAGATGATGCTGTGAAAGTGCTGCACTCAATATGCCAGCAAATTTGGAAAACTCAGCAGTGGCCACAGGACTAGAAAAGGTCAGTTTCATTCCGATTCCAAAGAAAGGCAATGCCAAAGAATGCTCAAACTACCGCACAATTGCACTCATCTCACACGCTAGTAAAGTAATGCTCAAAATTCTCCAAGCCAGGCTTCAGCAATTCGTGAACCGTGAACTTCCTGATGTTCAAGCTGGTTTTAGAAAAGGCAGAGGAACCAGAGATCAAATTGCCAACATCTGCTGGATCATGGGAAAAGCAAGAGAATTCCAGAAAAACACCTATTTCTGCTTTATTGACTATGCCAAAGCCTTTGACTGTGTGGATCACAATAAACTGTGGAAAATTCTGAAAGAGATGGGAATACCAGACCACCTGACCTGCCTCTTGAGAAACCTGTATGCAGGTCAGGAAACAACAGTTAGAAATGGACATGGAACAACAGACTGGTTCCAAATAGGAAAAGGAGTACATCAAGGCTGTATATTGTCACCCTACTTATTTAACTTCTATGCAGAGTACATCATGAGAAACGCTGGGCTGGAAGAAGCACAAGCTGGAGTCAAGATTGCCAGGAGAAATATCAATAACCTCAGATATGCAGATGACACCACCCTTATGGCACAAAGTGAAGAGGAACTAAAAAGCCTCTTGATGAAAGTGAAAGTGGAGAGTGAAAAAGTTGGCTTAAAGCTCAACATTCAGAAAACGAAGATCATGGCATCCAGTCCCATCACTTCATGGGGAATAGGTGGAGAAACAGTGGAAACAGTGTCAGACTTTATTTTTTTGGGCTCCAAAATCACTCCAGATGGTGACTGCAGCCATGAAATTAAAAGACGCTTACTCCTTGGAAGGAAAGTTATGACCAACCTAGATAGCATATGCAAAAGCAGAGACATTACTTTGCCAACAAAGGTCCATCTAGTCAAAGCTATGGTTTTTCCAGTGGTATTGTATGGATGTGAGAGTTGGACTATGAAGAAGGCTGAGCGCCGAAGAATTGGTGCCTTTGAACTGTGGTGTTGGAGAAGACTCTTGATAGTCCCTTGGACTGCAAGGAGATCCAGCCAGTCCGTTCTAAAGAAGATCAGGCCTGGGTATTCATTGGAAAGACTGATGCTAAAACTGAAACTCCAATACTTTGGTCACCTCAGGCCAAGAGTTGACTCATTGGAAAAGACCCTCATGCTGGGAGGGATCGGGGGGAGGAGGAGAAGGGACAACAGAGGATGAGATGGCTGGACGGCATCACTGACTTGATGGACATAATTTTGAGTGAACTATGGGAGTTGGTGGTGGACAGGGAGGCCTGGTGTGTTGTGATTCATGGGGTCGCAGAGCCAGACATGAGTGAGCTACTGAACTGAACTGAGCACCTTTAATCTATTAACTGTAAAAATTGAAAACTGTGTTTATGCAAATATTTATGCTGAAATTATTTGACAGTAAGTATTAGAGTCTATCTTATTCTGTTTAACAAACTTTTAAGGTAGCTGGAGGCTTAAAAATAATTATTTTATAGGTATCACTTTTATCTTTCAGATTTTCCTGACACAAGTATATAATTTTGTGTGTTATCATATCTCTTAACTTTTCTAAAAAAATGTTAACCTTGACCTGTGGTTCATTTTTTTTTTTTTTAATCATGTTTTTTATCTTGAGGCAACTCTTGGCTTTGTTGAGGAATACCAAAGACAGAAGCATCAACAAGCAATTGAACTCTTTTCTTTTTTGGTTATTAAATCCTTTTTATATATTGTTTCACTTTTTATTTTTTTGGATTTGTTTAACAAAATTCAGCCATTGCTTCCCTGTCAACCAGAGACCCTCTTTAGAGGTCTTTTGGTTTCTGAAAAATGATTGTGATAATTTCTTGAGGTGCTTTCACAATACATATGTAAAATATTTTGTGATTTTCTATATCTTAATGTGTACTGAATTTGCTATAACATTCTTAAACTTTTATGATTACCTATTCCAGCATATCTCATAACATTCAATAGCCATGCATAAAACATCTGATGATTATGCTGTTTGAAATCTAGCTTCAAAGATTGTAATTTAAATAATTAGGAAATTGGTGAAATATTTTCTTGCATGTCATTTAACAATTTTTTTTTTCTCTAAACTTCTAAAACATGTTTCTGCAGAGTACTATACTTGATACCACCAACATATACCAGGTGTCACTTATGATTCTATTAAAACTGAGATTTCAGTTAGTCACTATAACAAAATATTCTTATGTGTAGATTCTATACAGAGCAATGCTTAGTGTGATAGGATGAGACAAGTGATATCAGTATATTGTCTATTGGACCCAATGTACAATAAATAAGATGAAAACTTAGCCCACAGGCTGCACTTCAGAAAAATGATAACCAGTCTTAGAGAGCTTGAGGTGTTACAAAGATCGATTTTTTTTTTCCATTGTATGAGAATGATTGTTTTAATCTGTCTTAACCATTTGAATGAATTTGCATATCTTATTCTCAAGCCACTGTATATCTTTGTGGATGGAAATGGACTAGCATGCTTTCATTTTTCAAGAGGAGTCTAAATATTATTGTACAAAGGCAACACTTTTAGCAACCCAGGCACTCATGCATAAGGATTGAGTGTAAAAATTATAAGCACATGTTTAAAGTATAATAAGACTTGCTATAAGTTTAGATAAATAACAATGATGATTTATATATAGAGAGAAAATTTAATATTATTGGCTTTAAGCAACATTAGTCTGCAAGGTGTATACCATACCTCCCCTTCAGAAAGATGCCCAACAATACAAAATTGGTTAAAGTCAGAAAGAAAAACAGAGGTCCAAAATGTAGTTTTATGGGACTTACAGCTATAAGCCTTCTGATGTAATGTTTTCTGAAGAAAATGTCTTTTTAATTAGAATTCTGTTTTTTTTTTTCCTTAATTCTACCCTTTAACTCAACCTGTATTTGGAAAGAGAAAGGCACTCTGTCACACTAGTTCACCAATCACGAAAGTTCCATGTGGTAGCCATGGTTAGAGGGGCTTCCCAGGTGGCACTGGTGAAAAACCTGCCAACCAGTGCAGAAGATATAAGAGACATGGGTTCAACCCCCAGGTCAGGAAGATCCCCTGGAGGAGGACATGACGACCACTCTAGTATTCTTACCTGGGAAACTCCATGGGCAGAAGATCCTGGCAGGCTACAGTCTGTAGGGTTGCAAAGATTTGGACACTACTGAGGCGACTTAGCATGTATGCACACAAGTGTGTTAGTGTCCTCCCCCACAGCCTGTGAATTTAAATCAGCTTTGCTTTATGTTTCTGTTTAGGTCTTTAGGACATGAACACCCATCCTTTTCTCAGGTGTCTTTTATCCCAGTATTTTCAGTGAACCTAGGGCTACTTGCATATGTTGAAAAAAAAAAGCCATTGCTTTTGTTAGATTTTGCCATTTATCATTTGTTATCTAAGAAAGAGTAATTAGACTATCACCTAGAAGGTAAAATTCCTATATGATGGATTTCAAATAGTCTTGCCTTTAGGCCTTTGCTTTCTGGGCCGAATGGTGAGCATTGAGGCCCCTGTGTGGTGCTACATTATAAATTAAATCACTGTTTTAGATGCTCTTTTCAGTGTCATCAGACAAGGCACTAACCTAGTGGCCCAGTGGCAAGACTCTGCACTTCCAATACAGAGGGCCCAGGTTGATCCCTGGGCAGAGAACTAGAACCCACACGCCACAACTCACATGCTGCAATTAACACCTGGTACAACCAAACACATAAATAAATAAAAAAGAATATTCAGACAGACATCTCTCACTTCAATTATAAGGACAGTATTAGTAAAATCATTTCTGCACTGTGGCAGGCAGAATTTTAAGATGCTCCCCAGGGTTCCACACCATTCTGGGGATTGAAAAGGAGGTTGACATCATATTATTCCTGTGATATGATAATGTTATATGCCACAGTTGACTTCAGAAGATATTATGGGCTTGTTTAAATTAATTTTAATTTTTTAAGTTAGTTTTAACAGGTTGTTTAAAAGCAAAGGGGGTTCTCCTGCTGGTTCTAAGAAGGGAAGTCAGAGATTTTAAGAGTCAGAGGGTTTTGACACAAGGACACTTTCCATTGCTGGGATGGATGGGGCCACGTGGCACTGACTTGAGAACAGTGCTTGGATCTCTGGTCCAAGCCAGCAGAGCCTCAGTCCTCCAACCACAGAAATGAATTCTGCTCACAACCTGAATAGACGTAGAAGCACATCTTTGCCCGGTTTCAGGTGAGGATGCAGCAGACTGACACCTTGGGTCAGTCTCATGAGATCCTCAGAACAGTTCAACTTGGGCAGACTGCCAACCCCAGAAGGTAAATGTGTTTTGTTTAAAACTGCCATAACTTGTGCCATCAGTCAAACTGAACCCAGGTACTCAGTATTCCTCTGTCCCTTTCCTTAAAGTTCCTCTCAGACTTCTCACATATCCTTAGTATAAAGATGTGTTCTGTCAGAGTCAGAGCCACTTCAGTCCACTGGCTAATTTGGATAATTTGCAAGGTCAAAAGGAAGAGAAAGGACCACATGTTCTTTTCACAAAGAAGAATAGGGAATAAATTAAATTAAAATAGATGTGTAAAATAGGTACCCTGATAGGCCACCAATCTTTGCCTGCTGTGTAGTTCAATTCTAAAGCCTTCCACAGGTCATCCTATGAGCCGTGAGCGGTGGCTGAGTTTTGCATTACCTTTGCATCATGCTGCTGCTGGTGGTGCTAAGTCGCTTCAGTCATGTCCGACTCGTGCGACCCCATGGACTGCAGCCTACCAGGCTTCTCCGTCCATGGGATTCTCCAGGCAAGAACACTGGAGTGGGCTGCCATTTCCTTCTCCAACCTTTGCATCATAACAGGGTCTAACTAAGAAGGGCCCAGAAGTCAAATATTTGTTGTTGTTGTTGTTTAGTTGATATTGACTGTAAATTTCGAGATAGCGATTTACAAAACAGTGATAAGGTTTTATGTTGTTGTTTGATTACTTATGTCAGTTTTGGAAAATTGCAAGACGTCTTTCAAAGATTGCTTGTTTTCACTTCATTCTTTTCTGTCTGGCAATATAACCCTTTTAAAGATGTTTGTAGTCTATTCCTTAGATCTCTTACTCTCATTTTCATATTTTTATATCATTTTTGTCTATCTCTCTGTATTTTGCTATGGTTATCCTATAGTATAATATTATATAGTAATAGTATAATATATAGTATTATATAATATAATATAGTAGTATAGTATATTATTTTATAGTATAATACTATACTATTATTATCTTCCACTTCATTTTCGGTTTCACAATTTTATTCAGATGAGTCTAGTTGGCTGTTAAACCCACCTATTGAGCGATTCATTTTATTGTATTTTTCAGTTCTATAATTTGCATTTATCTTTTGATTCACATTGGTTTGGCTTTTATTTCTTGACCAAAATTATAATACTGCCTTTTGTAGTAAGTAGGGGATTCCCAGTTTGTGCTAGTGGTCAAGAACCCTCCTCCCAATGCAGGAGATGTAAGAGACGAGTGGAGTGTTCGATCCCTGGGTGAGGAAGGTCCCCTGGAAGAGGCATGGCAAACTACTCCTGTATTCTTGCCTGGAGAATCCCACAGAAAGAGGAGCCTGGCAGGCTGTGGTCCATGGGGTTGTACAAAGTCAAACATAACTGAAGCAACTGAGTATGCACACACTTACTCATGGTGAATATAGCTATTTAAAGTCAATATTTGAACACTTCATTATTTGGATTCTCTATGGATCTATTTTTTTCCTGTTTTTCCTCTTGTATTTGTCTGATAATTTATCTAATTTCATACGTACATGCTTATCTTCTTAACTTTATAAAGAAATGGGAGCATGGAATGTTATCAGCTTCCCTAAAATAATTTAATTTTCATTCTGATAAAGTTGGATTACCTTAATCCAGCTATAAAGACGGAAATTATTCAAAGCTAGGTTGACTTCCTTTGTGAATATGTCTGATTTTGGTTAACCTGTAGTTCTAGTACTGCTTGTTGGAGTCCAAACTCAAAGCCTAAGTAGGAAGATTACCAAGATATCAACATATTTTCTGGCAGCCTGTTAACTATGGTTTTGTCTCTCCTAGTCTCAGAAAGCCATCAATTGCTCCTTATCTCTTCTCTGATTCTTACTTTTTCAGCTGTCTCTTTCCGACAGCTAGTTTGTATCCTAGATTGTTATCAAAAGGAAGTTTATTTGAATTGTGTG
Source organism: Bison bison bison (assembly GCF_000754665.1). NCBI lineage: Eukaryota > Metazoa > Chordata > Mammalia > Artiodactyla > Bovidae > Bison > Bison bison. The sequence continues at coordinate 3,251,969 of NW_011495085.1, forward strand.
TAACTGTCAATAACCCCCAAAAAACACAAAACAAATTGGTCTAGCTATATTGTTATACAAAAGTGTTATTGCTTAGCCGTGTATGACTCTTTGTGACCCCATGGACTGTAGCCTGACAAGCTCCTCTGTCCATGGAATTCTCCAGGCAAGAATACTAGAGTGGGTTGCCATTCCCTTCTCCAGGGGATCTTCCCAACACAGGGATTGAACCCGGGTCTCCCACATTATAGGCAGATTCTTTACCATCTGAGCCATGAGGGACTGAAATCTTATTGTTATATATATGTATAATTATATATACTTTATATATGTTATCTATTATATATATCTATATATGTTATATATAGATATATATATTTATATATGTTATGGAGAAGGAAATGGCATATATATATATATATGTATGTATGTATATATATATGAGGGCTTCCCAGGTGGTGCTAGTGGTAAAGAATCTGCTTGTCAATGCAGGAGACTTAAGAGGCGTGGATTTGATCCCTGGGTCAGGAAGACCCCCTGGAAGAGGGCATCGCAAACCACTCCAGTATTCTTACCTGGAGAATCCCATGGACAGAGGAGCCTGGTGGGCTACAGTCCATGGGGTCACAAAGAGTCAGACATGACTAAAGCCACTTAGCGTTTAGCATAGCATGAATCAAACACAACTTAGCAACTAAATAACAACAAATCATAAACACATGTTTTACACTTACAAAATAACTTTGATCATAGGTTTAATGAAAAGTCCATAAGCTTACTGTTCAGTATTTACCTGAGTGTTAGGTTATGCAAACATTTAAAATATATTCTTACAGAATAGCTTATTTGAAATCTCTACTCTGTACACATCAGAGTTTTGGATAGTTGAAAAGACAATAAAAGAAAAGTAATGCATTATATTAGAAGTTTTATAGTTAATAATGTTTATTATGTGCAAAAATTGTAATTTAAAAGAAAAAAGAATAACCTGGTAAAAACTGTCAAAAACTCTGTAAACTGCAAACAGAGTTTTTGCTATTTTAGAAATTTTGCTATGAAAATTAAAATTTAGGTAAAACATATTGGAAAGAAAGGCAATAAATTCATTTTCATAGTTTATTAATATACAAATAATATTTTGGATATTTGAATTTTCATTATGGTTACTGTACTTTTGTAGACAAATATATAATTATTGGCTATCTAAAAAAGCTCAAAAAGTAATTTGTGTAGCCTCAGGTAGTGTTCCCTTTTGCTTTTGAAATAACATCCACAGGATACATTTTTGGGCCTTCAGTGAAAATCACTTCAGTTCAGTCGTTCAGTCGTGTCCAACTCTTTGCAACCCCATGAATCACAGCATGCTAGGCCTCCCTGTCCATCACCAACATCCGGAGTTCACTCAAACTCATATCCATCGAGTCGGTGATGCCATCTAGCCATCTCATCCTCTGTCGTCCCCTTCTCCTCCTGCCCCCAATCCCTCCCAGCATCAGAGTCCTTTCCAATGAGTCAACTCTTTGCATGAGGTGGCCAAAGTATTGGAGTTTCAGCTTCAGCATCAGTCCTTCCAGTGAACACCCAGGACTGATCTCCTTTATTATTATTTTTTTGGAGTGTTTTTATTTTTTATTTTTTAACCTTACAGTATTGTATTGGTTTTGCCATATATCAACATGAATCCACCACAGGTATACAAGTGTTCCCCATCCTGAACCCTCCTCCCTCCTCCCTCCCCATACCATCCCTCTGGGTTGTCCCAGTGCACCAGCCCCAAGCATCCAGTATCATGCATCGAACCTGGACTGGCGACTCGTTTCACAGAATGGACTGGTTGGATCTCCTTGCAGTCCAAGGGACTCTCAAGAGTCTTCTCCAACGCCACAGTTCAAAAGCATCAATTCTTCGGTGCTCAGCTTTTTTCAAAGTCCAACTCTCACATCCATACATGACCACTGGAAAAACCATAGCCTTGACTAGACGGACCTTTGTTGGCAAAGTAATGTCTCTGCTTTTGAATATGCTATCTAGGTTGGTCATAACTTTCCTTCCAAGGAGTAAGTGTCTTAGTCATGTCAAACTCTTTGTGATCCCATGTAGCTTACCTGCCAGTCTCCTCTGTCCATGGAGTTCTCTAGGCCAGAATACCAGAGTGGGTAGCTATTCTCTTCTCCAGGGTATTTTCCCAACCCAGGAAATGAACCCAGGTCTCCCACATTGCAGGCAGATACTTTACTGTATGAGCCACTGGAGAAGCCCTTGTGATCTTTAGGGATGATTTTTTTTTCCTCTAATATATGGTCCAGAAACTGACATTCTTTCCCTCTAAACAATAATATCTTCCAAACCAAGTTATTTTACTCTGAACATAAACTGAATACTGTATGTACACCAGTGTATTGGTACAAATATTCATAGGAACTAAAGTAATGATAGGACAAAGATAGAACACTGTAGTATTATATACTTAGAAAATAAGGCACATTCACAAATAATATTTATAGCTATTTTATTGGCATTATATATGTTCTTAAATTCATACATTGTAGTATATTATTTCTTCTAGTGATCTAGTGATACCTTTCAATTAGGAACACTAGTCAGAGCCCCAAATAATCTTCATATTTCCTGGATATAATTAGATGTCACAGGGTACAGATACATTCTCTTATTTTACCAGAATCCATCATAATTTTTTATCTCATTTGGCAACTCTTCTAAGAATGTGTTTCTGAGAAAATAGTAACTATGAAGTAAATATTTATGTGAATTAAGAATAGTTATATTTGATTATCAGTAACTCCTATTAAGACTAAGTAAACCCAATGTGAGCCAACAAATCTTCATTTGGAGAAACATTTGTTTTAATAGAAACATGCTATCCTGTGAACTTTGGTATGAAAACCCTAGACCCCAAAGAAAAATACCATTATAAAAATAAAAATATGGCTTGTTCTGGTGGTACTTTGTTATATATTCAAACTCTTGCAAAGAAAATTAAACTCAAAGGTAGAAAGACATGTAGAAAGAGATTAGTTCAATCAAGAATAAAATGAAAAATTTGAAATTCTCAAAAGATGCTATGGTATTAGATTACTAAGACACATTATTTACTGGGAAAATAGTAAGTTTTTTTCAAAAGCAGAAAGTGTGTTCTGATTTTGTTTCATCTCAAACAAAAATTGTGTAATTTATGCTTTGATATACTAAAACCATTTAAAATTTCTATTTCTATTGTATAAATGCAAAATGAGTGCCTTCTACTTAAGATAGGCATTTAAGCAAAAAGCAAAGGATTCTGAAACTTTTATTTACTGTACCAGAAAAAGCCTTAAGTTTAGATTTATTCATTAGTTCCTTCTTTCCTTTAACATGAATGTATTAAGCTCCCACACTCTATGCCAAGACTCCCTAGCTGGCAAAGAAGATGCAAAGATATATGATGAATACAATAAATATCTAACCTAAAGGATTTGATATTTAATTTTTTTAAAAGCAGGATATATAACCAAAAAGGAAAGAATACAATGCCCTGAATGCAATGCTGGAGATGAGATGTGGTATGGTTTGTTCTCAGGGGTGGATACTGATGATTAAGAAGTTTCCTCATGGAGAAAACTTGAAAAAAAAAAAATGTGGCTTAAGAGGCTGAGTAGAGCTTATTTAACAAGAAGATGTGCTTACATAATGTTACAGAGTCTAGGAAAAGCATGTGGTGAGAAGAGCTACAGTTTGGTGCTGATCAGAGAATTGCAGAACGTGGGACCACCTTATAAAATAAGGTGTATTTTATGGCACCTTAAAAATCATGATTTGTACAGACCATGCACTGATAGAGCTTGTTTTTTATTCTGATGTCAAATATCAGGCAAAAATTCAAATTCTGTGTCACAATTGCATACAACATAGAAACTGAAAATTGTGGAAGGATTTAAACCACTGTGTTATATGGGTAAATAGGCCATTTAGAAGATCACACTGGAAGCTGTTAAAAGACAGAAGGAATTTTATGGAAAGTCCTAGAAATAGATTTCAGCCAAGACAGTGTTACTGTTACTACAGTAACTACAAGTTAGTGTAACTACAAGTTAGTGTTACTACAACTGCAGTGATTCTTCATGCCTACATTTTAGTGCATCCTATACATTCTAGGCACGGTGTCAGTCAGTTTATATATTATCTAATTATAATGTGAAGGACAAACTTATGAAGACAGAATTTACATCTCTAGTTTTAGTCCAGATTCTTGGCAAAGCAACACCAAGAGGGGAACAAATGTGCAAGGTTTTTTTGTTTGTTTGTTTGTTTGTTTTTTTCCTTCCTAGAAAAATGCCTATGATGGAGAAATGGGAAGAGATCCAGAGAAAGGGGGAAGTCTTCAGACCGTGATGTCGGACTAACTTAGAGTGAAGAGCAAAGGGTCTGAAGACTGGGTGGGAATGATCTAAATGGGTATGCATTCTAAAATAGTTATGCCAAGACTGTCAGCCAGTGTTTACATTTTACAGTTAGATATCTGCATATTTGTAGTTAATTGAAAGTGTAACATCAGGATCTAGAGTCTTTTCTTTTTTGCATATGACGTCCAGTTGTTTGAGCACAATTTATTGACAAAACTACCTTTGTTCCACTGTATTGACCTTGGTCCTTTGTCAGTGATCAGTTGACTATATTTTTTAAACTTTTTTTTTGTATTGGGGTATCACTTATGCAGATGACACCATTTAATGGCAAAAAGCAAAGAGGAACTGAAGAGCTTCTTGATGGAAGTGAAAGAGGAGAGTGAAAAAGCTGGCTTAAAACTAAGCACTTAAAAAATTAAGATCATGGCATCTGATCCCATCACTTCATGGCAGATAGATAAGGAAACAGGGACAGACTTTATTTTTTGGGGCTCAAAAATCACTGAGGATGGTGACTGTAGTCTTGAAATTAAAAGACACATGCTCCTTGGAAGAAAAAGTATGACCAGCCTAGACAGTGTATTAAAAAGCAGACATCACTTTGCCGACAAAGGTCTGTCTAGTCAAAACTATGGTTTTTCCAGTAGTCATGTACGGATGTGAGAGTTGGACCATAAAGAAGGCTGAGCATTGAAGAATTGATGCTTTAGAACTGCGATGTTGGAGAAGACTCTTGAGAGTCCCTTGGAAAGCAAGATCAAACCAGTCCATCCTAAAAAAAATCAACCCTGAATATTCATTGGAGGGAGTGATGCTGAAGCTGAAACTCCAATCATTTGGCCACTTGATGCAAAGAACTGAGTCACTGGAAAAGAACCTTGTTCTGGGAAAGATTGAAGGCAAGAGGAGAAGGGGACAATAGAGGATGAGATGGTTGGAGGGCGTTATGGACTCAATTGACATGAGTTTGAGTAAATGCCAGGAGTTGGTGATGGACAGGGAGGCCTGGCGTGCTGCAATTCATGGGGTCTCAAGGGGTCAGACATGACTGAGTGATTGAATTGAACTGAAATTTTTCTTTGCCAAACTTTCCTCCCATCCTGCCTGCCACAGAACATTGAGCAGAGTCCCATGTGCTATACAGTAGGTCCTTGCTTGTTATCTGTTTTAAATATGGCAGTGTGCATCACGTCCATCTCAAAACTCCCTAACTTTCCCTCCCCACCCACCACCGGCAACTGTAAGTTCATTCTCTAAGTCTGTAAGTCTCTTTCTGTTTTGTAAGTCAGTTTAATTGTATCATTTGAGTATCATACTGAGTTATATTCCATTGAACTGTATGTCTGTTCTTTCATCAGTACTCTCACCACACTGCCTTGATGATGGTAGCTTCAAGATGGGTAGCATCAGTCCTCTAACTTTGTTCTTGTTCAATATTATTTTGGCTATTCTTGGTCTTTTGTCCCTATGTATAGCCTTTAAAATCAGTTTATCAATATCCACACAGTTACTTGCTTAAATTTTGTTTGGAATTGCATTGAATCTGTAAATCAAATCAGGAATAACTGATATATCTTGATGATATTAGTTCTTCTTATTCATAAACATGGAATAAAGAGTACTCCTAAAGAGGTGTGACAGATTCCAGAGTCCGCAGGATATGGAGTTGGTTGCACCTGGTAAGTGATTTGATTGGCTGAGGGACATTTTATTATCAATGTATTGATAGCCTAGGATTCTTACTTAACATGAATTGGGTAATTGTGACAGAGATAGCTAATTCAGAAAAAAAAAAAAACTGGTTTGAGGCATGGATCTTGAGAACATTTTTGGCCATGCTGATTTCAAAGGGCAGTATGGTGACTGACTGAAGGTTTGAAGGACACAGCTGTATGGATGAGTCGGAATTTTGGGTGAGTGGCCTGTCCAGAAATGTAAAATATGTATTATTAGAACATAGTTTATTGGTCCATCTGAAATCAGTGACCTACAAATGCAAAATGGCCTTATTTTGATCAAATTATTGCCTTTGACAAAGAAAAGTCATGGCCCCTCAGTTGTCAGCTGAGAGTTGACCTTGAGGTCACAGTGCGCTACGGAACAAAATCATTTTGCTGAACACCAATATCAGACGAGGCCATTCTGTGACTGTGATGGAGTGAGGCCCAAACAAGACCCCTCATGTGGTCATGAGCACAGATAAATGCAGCAACACTACCCAGACCACGTAAAAGAGGAAACAGTGCCTTCTCCAGGCTAACATGAAAGCCCACTTTTGTGCTGTCAATTCTGGCATTTGCTGTGCTCTGTAGGCTCTGCCTCCTAGTTAAATGCATTTGATACCGATCCCAGAACAGTTCACTCTGAATGCCATCATCCAATTTAGAGCAAAACCATGGTGTTCCTGCCAGATGATGTGTGTGCTGCTGGTACACACTGCAGCCTCCTGTTCCTTGGCATCTTTGCTAAAAAGTCCTGTTGTGTAGGGTTTCAAACATACACTTGAGTTACAGCAGCCTTCCCCTGGAGCCACAGAGAACTTCTTGGTAGGCCGAAATACAGGAATGTCTGTGCTTTACTGATGCTTCACGTGTCTATTATAACATCACGTGTTCTGTTGTTTACTTCCTCTACTCAGATGGGCCGACAAGATTAGCTGAGCTGTTCTGTGAGAAGTAGGTATGGAATGTCAACTTTCCTTTCTTGCTGTCATCCCTGATAATTCTGTTTTTGGACATCCACATTTCTGAAGATGGAGCTCCCTTCTTTGATATTAATAGTGATGATAGAAAAAATGTACATTTTCACCATGTGGAGAAAGGAAGGGGATAAATACAATAGCACCATGGCTTAACTCTTCTATCCAGTAGCTGTTAGCCATATGTGGCTATTTACATTTTAATTCATTAAAATGGGATAAAATTTAAAATTCAGTTTCTTAATCTTACTGGCTGCATATTAAAGGCTCAATAGCCATGAGTGGCTTGGTTGCTACTATCCTCTATGGCTCACATGCAGAACATTTCCATCAACAGCGAATTCTACTGGACAGACTGCCCTAGAGAAGGAGATGCATTCTGGTTGAATGGAATAGGAGAGCAGAGTGATTTCATTGGTGTATTCATTTTTTTTATTGCTTTGTAATGTTTTCCCTGGTGGCTCAGTGGTAAAGAATCCACCTGCCAATGCTAGAGGAGTGGGTTCGATCCCTAGGTCAGGAAGATCCCCTGGAGAAGGAAATGGCTACACACTTCTGTATTCTTGCCTGGGAAAACCATGGACATAGGAGCCTGGTTGGCTACAATTCATGGCATCAACAAACAGTTTAGACATGACTTAGCAACTAAACAACAATAACATTTTAGCAGTGTAGGAGCTTGGATAAACACACTTTATTAACCTACAGTTTCCAGGAACCAGAAGTATGGGCCTGGCTTAGCTGGAACCTCTCCTCAGGTCTCAGACTGAAATCAAGACATTGAACAAGCTGTTTTCTCATCTAGGGCTTGGGTCCTTTATCTGGCAAATTTAGGTGGTTGGAAAACTTCAATTTCTTGCAGTTATGTGACTGAGGCTCTCAGTTTCTTCCCAGCTTCCAGTCAGGGACTCCTCCTAGATGCGCCTGTAGTTACTTGCCCTGTGCTTTCATAGACAGTTTGCAGCATAGCTGTTCCCTTCTGCAGGGAAGTTCTTGTTGTTGGTCAATTGCTTAGTTGTGTCTGACTCTTTGCAACCCCGTGGACTTCAGCATATGAGGCTTCCCTGTCCTTCACCATCTCCAGGAGCTTGTTTAAACTCATGTCCATTGAATCAGTGATGCCATCCAACCACCTCGTCCTTTGTCATCCCCTTCTCCTCCTGCCTTCAATCTTTTCTAGCATCAGGGTCTTTTCTAATGAGTTGGCTCTTCACATCAGGTGGCCAAAGTATTAGAGCTTCAGCTTCAGCATCATTCCTTTCAATGAATATTCAGGACTGATTTCCTTTAGGATTGACTGGTTTGATCTCCTTGCAGTAGGAGTAGCTTATCTGATTTTTTCTCTGTGAGAAGCCTTCAAGAGCTCACCTGATTAGGCCAGACCCACCCAGAATAATCTCCCCTTTCCCATATAAAACATAATTATGTGAATTATATCTCATAGTTATAAGTTCCACCCAAACTCACCATGGTTATGCAGGGTGTCTATTCTAGGAGGAAGGTACTGCCAGCCACAATTAATCTCTTTGTTCTCAAGTGGGTGTTTTGGCCCCAAGGCATTGCAACTTCTTCTTCAATGTAAAATAGTTAACACAGATTTGATTTAGATTTAGAACTAGTTTATCAGATTTGCAGTTAAAATGACTCTTCAACATTTCTTAAGGCATGAACATGGTTGAGATCAAGCAGAGAGATTGCTTAACACTGTAAGATCAAGGGGAGAGAAAAATTAATCCTGGAGGTCAGCAAATGTTTAAGGGATGGATGGAGGTCATGGAATGAGGCAAGAATAGCCAAAGACTCCAAAGAAAAGTAGAGACGGTGTTCCTCTCTTAGGTCAGGAAAGCTAAAGGAATAATAAGTGTTAAGATAAAACAAGCAAAACATTTCACAACACAGTCACATGCATTTTAGGGAGACTCATTGCATTCATCATTGAGTTCAGTAGTGGCAAGTGGAGCAGAATCATGGTGGCAAGATACTTTAGACAAGAGTAAGGGGAAATTATATACCATGTCTGTTTGAATGAGGATGTTATACGAGACATAGTGAATGAAGTCAACATATGTTAATTTGCATTGTGTTTTTTGTGCTTATTTATTTCTAATATAGAAAGATGAGGTTATATACTTGTAGGCATTAGGGGAAAAAAAAACAGGGAAATAAACAAAAAGTTTAAAATTCCATGATACACAAAGGCTACTTGATAGACTAGGAATCTGTAAGAGAAGAAAAAAGATAGTTCTTGGGAGAAATACTTTCCCTTCTTTTTTTAAAGGTTGTTTTCCTGGCCTAATAAGTAAATTGACGTAGGAGAGATTAAGAGAAGAAAAACAAGTCTAAGTGTGTATAAATGGGAGCTCATAAAATAAGGGACTCAAAGAAATGACCAAAGAAGGCAGCTTTTATGCCTTTAGATGATAAAAAAAAATAAATAAATAAAGGTGTCAAGAATTGACAAGACAAAGACATTTGGACTGGGAGTAGTAAATTAGTGAAGAAGTAACCTAATTTGTTTATACAGCTTTCATGGCCCTGAATTCATAGTTTCTTGTGATAAGGATGCCTTCTACTCTCCAGGTGCAAGGAAGGTACCCTTAACATGGGCAGCTTATTTCCTGCTTTCAGAGGCACAAGGAAGAGTCAGAAGATCCTTTTTGCATTGGCTATTTCTTAAGTACCTTTAATTTAAAATTACTAATATACCAAAGTGATATGTTTGGGGATGACATATTTTGTTTTCTCGCAATAGAATGAAGGATAAATGTATAAGCAAAACTAATCCAGGGATACTTCAGAAGACAAACTTGGGTATAGAAATATAAATAGATATATTCATATAAATAGATACATTGTATAGTAAATGCTTTTAATTTTCTAAATGGAACAAATACAAAGAGCAATGTTATTTGTTGGGAGTAAGAGTTATGGTCATTGAGTATGAAACTTCATTAACCTGATAAGGATTGGAAAATATATTGAAGTCACGAAATGATCATAGCTAAAAAAGAAAAAAAAAAAAAAGGAATGCCATATGAGACTGAGGCACAGTTGAAGTGGGGGTTAATATATTTTATTGGCATCGGTTTTCACAATTCTACGACTTTCCACAGCAAAAGTTTATCACAGTTTATATATTAAAACATGAGTTCAATTGTAGCATTGAGAGAGGGTTTGCACTCTCCTTATTTACATAGGATTAAAGAAAGTTGGATTGTGGTGAAAGGTAGCTGATTTGAAATAGGAAGAACAAAGCAGAGGAAAAAGAAAGGCAAGGCCAGGACAGGTAAATGGAGAGAAAATACCAAGTTAGAAAGACTGTGTTTAGAAAGAGTTAGAAACATTGGGCAAAAGTTGGATGGCAAGATGTCAAAGATAAAGATACTATTTAATGTTGTTAGAGCAGTTGTTATTTTATATAAATAGTTTTGTTTATTGCCCGTGTAATCCTTAACAAGTTTGTTTTTAATTTTAATTAAATAACAGTTTAGCTTTTTCCCAATATGCCTGGAAAACCTGAAGAATTACTAGAATTCATTAGCATTTTCCCAAAAGAACTGAGATAATGTGCAGTTATCTATTTCAGTGTGGCCTTAAATGTGCAGAAGCAATGAGACAAAACATGCAAAGATAATAGTGTTTCTTTGCCAAATAAATAGTAAAGAATGTGAAAAAATGGCAATTCTTGATACCACAAAGTGTCATTGGGGAGGAGGCACTCAGGTCTATGCCGTCAGTTTCTTTTACCAGTTGTCGGTCTGGAACCACTCTGTGAAAGGTGAAGGCTGACAGCTTGAGTAAATTATTGTGCTTCTAAAATCACTAAATGCTGTCTTCCTTTTTAGAGAGCAAAATATACCACCCCAAAATATGCCACCTTGAAGTATTGATCACTTTGAATTAAAGGTACTTAAGTAACAACAGGTACATGAAGACACCCTGATCCTTCTTTTTTCCCCTGAAAGCAGGACATCAATCTCCCACATGAAGCTACCCTGCCTGCCCCAGGAGGATAAATGACATCCTCCTTGTGGACGGAGATAGGAAACTCAGGGCCAAGGAAGCTGAATGGACACCTCTTGTTACTTCTTCACTAATCTCTCATCCCACATCCAACCCCCCTTTTTTGTCAACTCTTCTTTATTTAATTGTATGTTTGGCTACACTGCACTTCCCTGGTGGCTCAGACGGTAAAGCATCTGTCTACAATGAGGGAGACCTGGGTTCGATCCCTGGGTCAGGAAGATTCCGTGGAGAAGGAAATGGCAACCCACTCCAGTACTCTTGCCTGGAAAATCCCATGGACGGAGGAGCTTGGTGCAGGCTACTGTCCATGGGTCGCAAAAAGTCGGGCACAACTGAGCGACTTCACTTTCACTTTCACTTTTGGCTGCACTGGGTCTTCGTTGCTGTGGATGTGCTCTCTGTAGTTGGGGTGAGCAGGGGCTGCCCTCCAGTTGCGATGCGTGAGCTTCTGTGAGGGTGGCTACTCTTGTTGCACAGCACAGGCTCTAGATCGCAGGACCGGTAGTTGTGGTGCATGGGGCTTAGTTGCCCACAAGCATATGGGATCTCCTGGACTATGGACTGAACCTGTCTCCCCTGCCTTGGCAGGTGGATTCTTAACCAGTTGGACCGCTGGGGATGTCCCATTTTGTCATTTCTTCACAAATGTATTTTTTACATGTTGAAGAGGTATAAATGGAGAGGAGATGGCCGCCCACTCCAGTATTCCTGCCCGGAGAATCCCCATGGACAGAAGACCCTGGTGGACTACAGTCCATGGGGTTACAAAGAGTTGGACACAACTGAAGTGATTTAGCAAGAGGAATAACATCTGCCTGCTTTGGTCAATCCTTTGAGTTTCATACTTTGTGAGCTCCTATTCCTGAAAAATTAAATGTTTTTTTTCCTGTTAATCTGTTTTATGTCAATTTAGTTATTAGGCCCAAAAACCTAGAAGGGAAGGGAAGCTCAGCATTCTATACAATTAATGTCTCTCAAATTTTATAAATTTTTATTCTATTTAGGATGATTATTACTGTTTTAGTGAAAGCTCATAAAAATAGTTTATTTATAAATTAGACATTACAGTTGAAAGAAGCTGTTAAAAATAAATTCTGAACCTGAATGGACAGTATCACATTGAGAAAACCTATTAATCCATTGTCTTAAGAGACACTTTTATGGAAATTTCTAATGAAAAGCAAAACAACCACATTTTATCTTGACTATACTGCTGCTGCTAAGTCACTTCAGTCGTGTCCGACTCTGTGCTACCCCATAGATGGCAGCCCACCGGGCTCCCCTGTCCCTGGGATTCTCCAAGCAAGAACACTGGAGTGGGTTGCCATTGCCTTCTCAATGCATGAAAGTGAAAAGTGAAAGTGAAGTCACTCAGTCGTGTCCGACTCTTAGCGACCCCATGGACTGCAGCCTACCAGGCTTCTCCATCCATGGGATTTTCCAGGCAAGAGTACTGGAGTGGGGTGCCATTCTTGACTATGGAGCCTCATAAATGATAGTTATTTTGTATTTCAGTGAACAGGTGTTAGAGGACAACACCAACAAAGAAATTAAATGTAAGAAAACAAAAATAATCTGCTGTCTGGAATAGTGTAAGAGTCTATTTCTTATATGAAAAGGAAGACATTCTTATTCAAAAGCACATTAGTTTAATTACACATGTATGTCTTTAAGCTTATGTCACCAATTTTAGAATATAAGATAATTTTTTCAATGTCTCCTATTTTATAAACACAACAATTATTCAAAGTGAAATCCAAATGACAGATTTCAGTTTCATTCAGTGGAATGTATGGTGTTGTATTTTAGGATATGCAAACACACACATATATACAAGCACACATGTATGTTTATATATATATACACATATATATGGGGCTTTCCTGGTTGCTCAGATGGTAAAGAATCTGCCTGCCATGCGGGAGACCTGGATTCAATCCCTGGGTTGGGATGATCCCATGGAAAAGGGAATGGCTACCCACTCCAGTATTCTTGCCTAGAGAGCTCTATGGACAGAGGAGCCTGGCAGGCTATAGTCCATGGGATCACAGAGTCAGACACAACTGAGCAACTAACACACACACATATACACACATATGTATGTGTATATGTATGTATATATGTATATTCCTTCTTTCCTACATTTATTTGGAAATAAAAGAAAAAATTTCAAGTTTGGAATTAACACAGTAAAAACTGAAATATATCTGATACCAGATTCCATTTTGTAATACAGTTGTTGCTAAAGAACTTTTGCTTAAACAAATTCTAATATGTTTTAATTTATTTTCTTAGAATGGCTTTTTAATATTGTGATTTATAATAAGTGCATACCTGTTTCTTTTCCCTGTGTCTGACACCTACGTTATGTTACTATCACTGTCACTGTTTCCATTGTGACAGAATTTCTTTTTAAATAAAGTGACAGACTTTATTTTTGGGGGGCTCCAAAAGCACTGCAGATGGTGACTGCAGCCATGAAATTAAAAGACGCTTGTTTCTTGGAAGAAAATCTATGACCAAACTAGACAACATATTAAAAAGCAGAGACATTATTTTGCCAACAAATGTCCATCTAGTCAAAGCAATGGTCTTTCTGATAGTCATGTATGGATGTGAGAATTGGACTGTAAAGAAAGCTGATGCTTTTGAACTGTGGTGTTGGAAAAGAGTCTTGACAGTCCCTTGGACAGCAAGGAGATCCAACCAGTCAGTCCTTAAGGAAATTAGTCCTGAATATTCACTGGAAGGACTGATGCTGAAGCTGAAACTCCAATACTTTGGTCACCTGATGTGAAGAACTGACTCCTTGGGAAAGACCCTGATGCTGGGAAAGATTGAGGGCAGGAGGAGAAGGGGACGACAGAGGATGAGATGGTTGGATGGCATCACCTACTCAATGGACATGAGTTTGAGCAAGCTCCAGGAGTTGGTGATGGATAGGGAAGCCTGGGCACCCCACTCCAGTACTCTTGTCTGGAAAATCCCAGGGACGGAGGAGCCTGGTAGGCTGCAGTCAATGGGATCGCTAAGAGTCGTTCACGACTGAACGACTTCACTTTCACTTTTTACTTTCATGCATTGGAGAAGGAAATGGCAACCCACTCCAGTGTTCTTGCCTGGAGAATCCCAGGGATGGGGGAGCCTGGTGAGCTGACGTCTATTGGGTCGCACAGAGTCGGACTCGACTGAAGTGACTTAGCAGCAGCAGCAGCAGCAGCAGGGAAGCCTGGTGTGCTTCAATCCACGGGTTTGCAAAGAGCTAGACATTACTGAGCGACTGAACTGAACTGATATTATGTTAATGAGGTAACTTTTGGATCCCACCTAAAGATGAGGCTGTTTGCCAGCAGAACCAACTAGGTAATTAATTAACTAATTAATTAGCTTTCAATCATACCCCCTGTATTCTGAGATAGGGAGGGCAGCAAGAGGTTGTATCAATTACCAATGGCCAATGAATTAACCAGTCATATCTATGTAATGAAATTTGCATAAAAACTCAAAAGGACGGGATTTGGAGAGCTTCCTGGTTAATCATGTGGAGATGTTGGAAGAGTGGCACACCTGGATGTCATGGATGTTCTTCACTTTCTATACTTTATTCACTGTGCATTTTTTGCCATCAACTGTTCCTGAGTTACATACTTTTATATAAATGGGTATTTAGTAAGTGAAATGTTTTTCTGAGTTGTCAGTTGCAAATTGTTGTTCAGTTGCTAAGTTGTGTCTGACTCTTTGTGATCCCATGGACTGCAGCATGCCAGGCTTCCCTGTCCTTCACTGTCTCCCAAAGTTTGCTCAAACTCATGTCCGTTGAGTCAGTGATGTCATTCAACCATCTCATCCTCTGTTGCCCACTTCTCTTCCTGCCTTCAATCTTCCCAACATCAGGGTCTTTTCCAGTGAGTTGGCCCTTGGCATCAAGTGGCCAAAGTATTGGAGCTTCAGTTTCAGCATCAGGATTTTCATAGCTTTTCTTCCAAGGAGCAAGTGTGTTTTAGTTTACTGGCTGCAGTCACCATCCACAGTGATTTTAGAGCCCAAATAATATAAAATCTTCCAGTTTCCCTTTTCAGTTCAGTTAAGTTCAATCTCTCAGTCGTGTCTGACTTTTTGCAACCCCATGAATTGCAGCACACCAGGCCTCCCTGTCCATCACCAACTTCGGGAGTTCACCTAAACTCATGTCCATCAAGTCGGTGATGTCATCCAGCCATCTCATCCTCTGTCGTCCCCTTCTCCTCCTGCCCCCAATCCCTCCCAGCATCAGAGTCTTTTCCAATGAGTCAACTCTTCCCTTTTATCCCCATCTATTTGCCACAAAGTGATGGGACTGGATGCCATGATCTTAGTTGTTTGAATGTTGAATTTTAAGCCCAGTCTTTCACTCTCCTCTATCCAAATTAATGAAACCCAAAGAGGAGAACTTAGGAAAGTCTAATAAATAGCCTGATCAGCCAGAAGTACAGGTAACAGCTCAGGCTTGTTACCAGCATCTGAAATGTGAGAAGGGCAGTTCTGAAGGAAGGGATCTATAACCTGTGGAATATGAAACTGTTACCACATAGAGTCAGAATTGAGTCAGGGTTCTAAGTCTCATTTGTTGGTGTCAGGGGAACTATTCCCTCACATTGGAAATTGGGTCCAGTAACCTCATTTAACACTTCGTTATGAAGTGACTAAACTAACAAGAAATTAATGTATGCAAAATAAAAAAAAATGTAAAAAGTTTAAATATTTAGTTAAAAATTATATTGCCTTATCTTAAATCTGTAGTTCAATATAAGACATTTATTTTTATCCATTCTTGTTTTGTTGGTCTACCATAAAAGGAATTATCAAGCTTATCCTTATATTACAATTTTTAGACAGATTCTTCTGGAACTCCTCTGAAAAATGAAAATTTTTCTCACATCTCAACTCCCTTCATCTCAGTACCATATAATTCATGCAAATCCTTTTACTACTTGTCATTGACTTTAAATATGATACCCAAATCTCCATTTCTTGATAAAATCAATTTTTAAAAATCTTAGCTACTCTAGATAAGGAAAACAGTACCTCTCGATTGCTTCTTTACACTTATTGCTTCCAATTCTGTCATTTGTATATCATTATTATAGAAATTTCATGTATACAATATCATGAATCAACATCTCTGAACATTGCGGAGTTATCACCTCCACGTGTCTTATTAACACACATCGTCATTACATTGACTCCTTCCTCGCATTTTGTCTCTCCTGAACACCATCCCTTCTGGTTTATCTTTGTTTTTACTTTGACCATTTTGTTCATTTGTTTGATTAAATTAGCCAAGTGTTTAGTTTTCTCCATTTGACTCATTTCACTTACCTTGCAAGTCTGTCCATGTTGTGTAATTTCATTGATTTTTTTTTTTTTTTTGGTCTACTTCATTTATTTCTGCTCTAATATTATATTTATTTCCATCTGTTAATTTTGGACTTTGTTCTTTTTCTAGTTTTTTTAGGTGTAAAGTTAGATTGTGTGCTTGAGCTTTCTCTTGTGTCTTGAGGTGAGCCGGGTGTTTGAGGGTTTGCCTCTCCTCTCTGGGGTCTAAGGGCTATGGGGCATGAACAGGGAGCCCAAGTCACTTGCTCCTCAGGAAAAAATAACTGTACCTTTGTGATCCTTCCCAATTATGGGTCACCAGTACTGGGGTGTGGGTTTGTCCTTATAAGATTATATCTGCATCTCCTACTTATCTTGATGCTGTTCTTTTACCCCTTTTTTGGTGGAGACTGTTCCTCTATTTTTCATAATTTCAGAAGAAATTACTCTATATCTAGTTGTAGATTTGTTGTGCCCATGGGAAGAGTTGAGTTCAGAATCTTCCTCCTTCATCATCTTGAACCCTTAGGCTGTATCCTTACTCCTAAATGCATAAAGTTTAAATTTTGAAAATGTCTTTTGTACTATAGCCCATGCTTCTGTGATGTCTGTTGGTTGAACAAAAGTGTAAAGTCTGTTGGTAATTCAGAATACTATTGACAGTAGATCCAGATTGATTTGACCCATACAGAAAATGAGTTATCATATCACAAGCATGTGTTTCAATGGAAAAACAAATCTCATACAGAATGAAATGATCTTTGAGCATAGGACACTTTTATCTGTCAGTGCAACAAAAGAAATTCAGTCATCACACTGTATTCGACACAAGACTCTGACATCAGTCAATCTAATCTACCCTTTAATACAACAGAAACGAAATAAAATAGCTGCTGAACAAATATTTGTAAGCTAACATTAAACATTATAGAAGGAAAGTGTCACAATGATGTGAGAGCCTTTAAGGTGTAGTGGTTTGTGATTCAAGGCAAGAGTGTTAAAAAAACAGAGTGACCTTTACATTTATTCTGCATTGCAGCACAATGAGTTATTGGGGGGAGAGGGAGGCAGTCCCATTCTGTCAGAGGGAGGCTCTGTATCAAGCTTAACTTTCTATAGGAGCAGAAATTTCTTTTCACTTTGTAAAATGGAATTCCAATTTTCCACGAGCTTCATATTTTCATCTGTTAGACAACTGGTTTTCTCAGAGAATTATTATAAGTAGTTATTATTCAATGGAGAAGGCAATGGCAACCTATTTCAGTACGTTTGCCTGGAGAATCCCATGGATGGAGGAACCTGGTAGGCTGCAGTCCATGGGGTCGCAAAGAGGTGGACACGACTGAAGCGACTTAGCAACAGCAGTTATTATTCAAACCCAGTAGCACTTGGCCTACTATTTTGCTGTTAAAGTTGTTCTCAGGCTATAAAGCAATAGAGAGGGATGTGATCTGAGTACTGATGCCCCTCTTCTCCCCAGCATTCACATGTTGAAATCCTCACAAACACACGCAGTGGGATGGTGTTAGGAGAGGGAGCCTTTGGGAAGTAATGGGTGATAGGGGTGGAACCCTCACAGGTGGAATTAGTGCCCTTATACAGTAAATCCCACGGTGCCCCCACACTCCTCCCACCCTGTGAGAACACAGTGAGAAGCTGGCTGTCTGCCCTTCAGCAGAGGGCTCTCACCAGGACCCTACCTTACTGGCACCCTTATCTTGGACTTCCAGCCTCCAGAATTGAGATGAATAAATTTCTGTTGTTTCTAAACTATGTAGTCCGTAGTATTTCTTTATAGCAGTTTGTATAGACTAAGACAGAGTGAAGGTCTTTCCTTAGAAAGCATACTCCTATCTGTCCAAAAGGGCTGGTTCTGAGAGAACTCTCCACAGAAGCAGTCAGTGTCCTTTTCTTGCTTCCCCGGGTTGAATGTGTCCTCTCACAGCCTGTCCTGTTTATGCATGGTGTGTCACATTGTGGAAGATATCCCAGGATCTGGTATGCTGTGCAGTGGAGATACACAGTAAACCTCTGACCTGGTACTCTGCAGCTGGACTGCTGGCTGTGAATTCTGGCTACACCACTTAACCGAGTTTCTTTTTTTTTTCAATTTGAGAAAAATTGCTTGACAATGTTGTGTTGCTTTCTGCCATAGTGATATAGCCACTATAGAGAACAATATAGAGATTCCTTTGAAAACTAGGAATAAAACTACCATATGACCCAGCAGTCCCACAACTGGGCATTTACCCTGAGGAAACCATAATTTTAAAAGTCACTTGCACCCAAATGTTTATTGCAGCATTAGTTGCAATAGCTAGGACATGGAGGCAACCTAGATGTCTGTCAACAGATGAATGGATAAAGGTGTGGTACATGTATGCAATGGAATATTACTCAGCTGAGTTTAACTTTGCCAAGCTTCAAGCCTCTCATCTCGTAATTGAGGTTGATAATAAACCTCTCATTTTGTAATTGATAATGATAATAAACCTACTTCCTAGGACTGGTCTAATGATTAAATAGGTTAATAGTTTTAACGCAGATGCATATGGCGACTGCAGCCATAAAATTAAAAGACACTTGTTCTTAGAAGAAAAGTTATGACCAACCTAGACAGCATATTAAAAAGCAGAGACATTACTTTGCCAACAAAGGTCTGTCTAGTCAAAGCTTTGGTTTTTCCAGTGGTCATGTATGGATGTGAGAGTTGGAGTATAAAGAAGGCTGAACTCTGAAGAACTGATGCTTTTGAACTGTGCTGTTAGGGAAGACTCTTGAGAATCCCTTGGACTGCAAGGAGATCCAACAAGTCCATCCTGAAGTCCTGACTATTCATCGGAAGGACTGATGCTGAAGCTGAAACTCCAAAACTTTGCATCCACCTCATGCGAAGAACTGACTCCTTGGAAAAGACCCTGATGCTGGGAAAGATTGAAGGCAGGAGAAGAAGGGAACGACAGAGGATGAGATGATTGGGTGGCATCACCTACTCAGTGGACAGGAGTTTGAGTACACTCTGGGAGTTGGTGATGGACAGGGCGGCCTGGCGTGCTGCAGTCCATGGGGTCACAAAGAGTTGGACACGACTAAGCCACTGAACTGAACTGATAATGTGGTTATTATAATAGTTATCAGTTTTATGAAAAATTTGTATGATTAATCACTGTGCCTTTTTTTCTTTTCTTTTTTTTTTTTTTTTTTTTCTTTTTTTTTCTAATTTTATTTTATTTTTAAACTTTACATAATTGTATTAGTTTTGCCAAATATCAAAATGAATCCGTCACAGGTATACATGTGTTCCCCATCCCGAACCCTCCTCCCTCCTCATACCATCCCTCTGGGCCGTCCCAGTGCACCAGCCCCAAGCATCCAGCATCGTGCATCGAACCTGGACTGGCAACTCGTTTCCTACATGATATTTTACATGTTTCATTGCCATTCTCCCAAATCTTCCCACCCTCTCCCTCTCCCACAGAGTCCATAAGACTGTTCTATAC
>NW_011495085.1:3272029-3273589 GCF_000754665.1 Bison bison bison
ACCATCTTTCTAAATTCCATATATATGCGTTAGTATACTGTATTTATGTTTTTCCTTCTGGCTTACTTCACTCTGTATAATAGGCTCCAGTTTCATCCACCTCATTAGAACTGATTCAAATGTATTCTTTTTAATGGCTGAGTAATACTCCATTGTGTATATGTACCACAGCTTTCTTATTTTTTTCTTTTTTTATTGGAGTATAGTTGCTTTACGATGTTCAGTCTGTTTCTACTGTACAACAAAATTGAACCAGCTGTATGTGTACATATGTCCCCTCCTTCTTGAACCTCTCTTCCACCTGACCTGTCCCTAGGTCATTTATGCTTCGTAATATTATTGTATCAGTAGTTGGTCCTTTATTATTTGAACAATTGTTTGAATTTTTTGATTATTTTTCCTGGAATTTTTCAATGATTTTTTTCCCTGTTGATCAAAACAACATATTATAGTTATACTCATCAGGACTGTTTGTCTATCTCAGATCAATATATAAAGATAGCACTCACTTGGTTTCTTCTGAAGGGCACTGAATAATATTTGGGGTTTCATTAATGGGATCATACATACATTACTCTCAGACAGCCTAATAAGATTTATGAAGTAAAAAACTATATATCACATTTGTTTATTTACTCCCTTTTGCATAAAACAGATAGATGTTACACGTTGGTTACATTTTAAAATTTAAGTTTCTCTGGTTTCTTAAGAAAAGGAGTGTTAAAATCTAGTAGCTCAATGTGTTTCTGGCTTTTCCCAATCAATTCATTGGCAACTAGAATTTAAATTGTAGTGTAATTTTTCTCTAAGTCAGTGTTTATTCTTTTCAGGCTTAAAAGTCAACATTTTTCTTTAAAATAGTTATAGCTTATTTCACTTTATGAATTTTTGCTTATAATATTTAAATATCATAGGCACTTTTGAAAATATACATGACACTAATATTAATAAGGATTCAATATTATCAATTAGAAATAGACTAAGATACCAAATAACATTTTGGTGAAGTTCATTTCTGTCTTATTCATTAATGTTGATAAGCCATGTGAACACTCTATTGGACGTGCAATTTTGGTCTTGTATCAACTTGTATTTTAACCTGAGTAATTTATTTCAGTTCATTAAGAAAGTTTTTACAATCATTTATAAAGATTAAATTTCATTGCCTTGCAGGTGAATTTCCATAATCTTTTGTTATATATGTAGGCAGTTTTCCTAAACTTCATTTAGAAACCATCAGATCAGATCAGATCAGTCTCAGTCATGTCCAACTCTTTGCGACCCCATGAATCGCAGCACGCCAGGCCTCCCTGTCCATCACCAACACCCGGAGTTCACTGAGACTCACGTCCATCGAGTCAGTGATGCCATCCAGCCATCTCATCCTCTGTCGTCCCCTTCTCCTCCTGCCCACAATCCCTCCCAGCATCAGAGTCTTTTCCAATGAGTCAACTCTTCGCATGAGGTGGCCAAAGTACTGGAGTTTCAGCTTTAGCATCATTCCTTCCAAAGAAATCCCAGGGCTGATCTCCTTCAGAATGGACTGGGTGGATCTCCTTG
>NW_011495085.1:3274135-3282416 GCF_000754665.1 Bison bison bison
TTCTCAAGAGGCAGGTCAGGTGGTCTGGTATTCCCATCTCTCTCAGAATTTTCCACAGTTTATTGTGGTCCACACAGTCAAAGGCTTTGGCATAGTCAATAAAGCAGAAATAGATGTTTTCTGGAACTCTCTTGCTTTTTCCATGATCCAGCAGATGTTGGCAATTTGATCTCTGGTTCCTCTGCCTTTTCCAAAACCAGCTTGAACATCAGGAAGTTCACGGTTCACATATTGCTGAAGCCTGGCTTGGATAATTTTGAGCATTACTTTACTAGAAACCATACACGTTGTCATAACAGGAAGGTCAACAGATTACATTTCAGTGATCAGATCAATACATCTGTTAATTAAATGATGTTTATTTAGCTTAGCAATGAACATATAGAATTATTCAGAACATCTAAAGAGAATAGGGAAAAATGTTAAGTAATCAGCCCTAGCTTAGAAGACTTCTCTGTGTTTATTTATCTTCCTGGGTTTATTCAATGTATTTTTTTTTTCTTTTTTTGCACAGAGTGAGTCTTGTTGAACATAAGGAGAAAAATCCAAGTTCCTCACTCATCCTATATAAGCCTCACTTTCCATGGATACTCACAGATACATACAATAGTAAAAAAAAAAAAAAGTATTCAATTGAATATGAGTTATTAATAAAACACTTAAAACTTACCGTGATATCTCTCTCTCTACCACAATTACTACCTGGTTTTGAGACTCTTCATTGCCATTGTAAAATTCATCCTCATCTTTTACTAAATATATTATTTTCAAAATTAGAATTTGCTGCTGTTAAACATTACATGTTTCATATAATACATACATGAATAATAATAAAAATATTCATTAATCTTATTCACTTTGAGAAATAATGCATGATAACAACCACCTCTCTTTCAGCATCCAGATATTTTAATATTTCCCTGATTGTCCACTTTTATGCATATTTTCTGTATAAATTTTAACTAAAAAGTAGGTACCTTAATTTTATGTTTAGTGAATATCAGTATCCTTAATAGTCTGTAATAGTTATCAAATCTTTATTTATTCATCAATATTTTTCAGTCTTTGTAACAGCTTTAGATTGTTGTAAACATTTATTTCAATTTCTTCTCAAATTTTGCCTGTTTCTATACATTTGCGTTTTGCATGTTCATAAAACTTCCATGACAGTCTCCTTTCATTGGCACTTTATATTAATAGCCAAAATTATGAAATATCAGGAAATTACTACTAAAGTTCATATGGTAGATGGGAAAAATGAGAATTTTCAAAGCTTTGTAACCTACCCAAGTCTCACAGCTAGTAAATGACATAGTTGTGCTTAGGTTTTTTTGCCTAAAATCTCTTATACTTACCAAGTGTTCTGCTGCTTCTTAGTATATTGTAGTTATTTATGTATTACTCTATAGTTTTCTGTGTCTTTTGAGTAGGATCGGCTTTTTAGACATCTTATATGCCCTTGTTGCACAATGTCCGCTTTGAATAGATGCTTCGTAAATGTTGTGTCCCTGTACCTGTTAATTATATAAATGGAGTATTACTCAGCCATTAAAAAGAATACATTTGAATCAGTTCTAATGAGGTGGATGAAGCTGGATCCTATTATACAGAGTGAAGTAAGCCAGAAAGAAAAACACCAATACAGTATACTAACACATATATATGGAATTTAGAAAGATGGTAACAATAACCTCGTATATGAGACAGCAAAAGAGACACTGATGTATAGAACAGTCTTTTGGACTCTGTGGGAGAGGGAGAGGGTGGGATGATTTGGGAGAATGGCATTGAAACATGTAAAATATCATATATGAAATGAGTCACCAGTCCAGGTTCGACACACGATACTGGTTGCTTGGGGCTGGCGCACTGGGACGACCCAGAGGGATGGTATGGAGAGGGAAGAGGGAGGAGGGTTCAGGATGGGGAACACATGTATACCTGTGGCGTATTCATTTTGATATATGGCAAAACCAATACAATATTATAAAGTTAAAAATAAATAAATAAATGGTCTTCTCCTGTTTTATTGTTCAGAGGCTAAACAGACTTAATAGTACGGTTAATCAGAATTAGAAAAGACCCTGATGCTGGGGAAGATGGAAGGCAGGAGGAGAAGGGAACAACAGAGGAGGAGATATTTGGATGACATCACCAACTCAATGGACATGAGTTTGAGCAAGTTCCAGGAGGCGGTGAAGGACAGGGAAGCCTGGAGTGCTGCAGTCTATGGGGTCACAAAGAGTTGGACAAGACTGAGTGACTGAGCAACAACAACAAATCAGAATAGGGCAGTCAAGTCACTCAAACAGTCCAAGTTTACCTGCCAATAGACATAGAATGCATCCTCTGATTTGAATTGACAGATACTATACATCTTAATAAAGGTGAAAAACTGTACACCCATTTTTAAGACACTTTTATAAATTTTAGGTACATAGTATAAGAATCAGTCTTTAAAAACAGCAAGAAAAATTATCAACATAAAAAAAGAACAAAAATCTTCTGTATAGATACAGGCCATAAACTATTTCTATGATTAAGATATCAGTTCAGAATGCAGGAAAGCCACATATGGAATCTAGACTGAAATTATCTGACCCCAAGACCAAGCAAAAAATTTAGAACTCTGCCTTCTCTTACTAAGTCCAAGTTCACTCTGCTTGCCACAGGACAGGCCAATAAATTGGATATGAGGTTATGAGGAAAGGAATAGCAACTATATTCTGAAAGTTAACAGATGGAGAAGATGGTAGACCAGTGTCTCAAAATAACCATCTTATTGGGGTCTGGATGCAGGTTATTTTATTGAACAGAGAGAAGGATGTGAGGAAGTAAAGCACTTAGCATCTTTACTCAGAAAGATAACTGATGGTAGGAGGAAAGCCAGCTGTGAGATGAAGGATGAATAATGTCTGTAAAAGAAGATGGATAGCTAAATATTTACGTGAGTAATTCTAACCAATACAGAATGTTAAAATATGTATTTTATGTAATGTCAACATTAAAAATAAGATAGCTGGTTATTTTACCAGTTATATGTTTATCCAGAAAGAGCAGAGAATTGCAATTCAGGACAGGAAAGCTATGGTGACTCACAGGCAAATCTGGGGAACAAAGGGGAAACACTTGCTTTTATTAGATATTGGGAGGAAATTAGGTTGTTCACTTTTGTCCGATGAGCTGAACAAGAATTCAAGGCTGTGGCAGCTTCTCATTTGTTGTACATGGAGGGAGGAACATTGCTGCTGGCAGAGGGAGGATCTTGCTTTTTATTCAAAGCAGGGGTTGAAATTCCCATGTTATTAGTGTTTCCCTTGCCTACATGGTTCTCATCTTTCTCATCTTCCTATTTATGCTGGCTGCGTGAGTGGTTCATGTGAGAGCCTTCCCCTTGCACAGGGCCTCCTGACTTCATCTTAAATGAGGTTTGGTTTTATTTCTTTCTTTTTTAAGATTTTGGCCTCACCCTGCAACACGAGGGACTTTAGTCTCCCCATCAGGTATCAAACCCACACCTCCTGCATTGAAAAGCAGAGTTTTTAGCCACTGGACCACCAAGGAAGTCCTGAGGTTTCCTTTCTTTATTTCACAACAATTCTTGCTCCATTTATAATTGGGTTATGTCCCAATTAAGTCACTGGAGGTGAAAATATCAGTAAGTCTGAAATGCATTTAATACATTTAAACTTAGCAACATCATACTTAGCCTAGCTGATGTTAAGCATTCTCAGAACACTTAGGTTAGCCTACAGTTGGGCAAAATCATCTATCACAAAGCCTATTTTATACTAAAGTGTCGAGTATCTCTGGAGTAGGAAATGGCAACCCACTCTAGTATTGTTGGTGGGATAATCCCATGGACAGAGAAGCCTGGAGAGCTACAGTCCATGGGATCCCAAAAGAATAGGACATGATTGAACAACTGAGCACACATGCACGTCAAGTATCTCATGTCATTTCTAGAATACTGTACTGTTATGCTGGAGAAGACAATGGCACCCCACTCCAGTACTCTTGCCTGGAAAATCCCATGGACAGAGGAGCCTGGAAGGCTGCAGTCCACGGGGTCGCTGAGGGTCGGACACCACTGAGCGACTTCACTTTCACTTTTCACTTTCATGCACTGGAGAAGGAAATGGCAACCCACTCCGATGTTCTTGCCTGGAGAATCCCAGGGACAGGGGAGCCTAATGGGCTGCCGTCTATGGGGTCGCACAGAGTCAGACAGGACTGAAGCGACTTAGCAGCAGCAGCAGTACTGATGTGCAAAACAGGGTCCATGTATAGGTATAAAACAGTTTTAAAAATATTGGCTGGTCACTCTTATGGTCACCTGGCTTGCTGGTAGCTGTGGCTGCCACTACCCACCATTAGAGAGAGTATCTTACTGCATAACACTAGCTCAGGGGAAGATGAAAATTCAAAATGCAAAGCATATCATTTTCAGGTCATCATAAAGTAAAAAATTTAAGTTGATTCATGATGAATCAAAGAGGTCAGATGTATAATTTTGCACTTTTCTAAACAACTACACTGTACCTAGACATAGCTACCAAGCTATAGATTTTTTTTTTTACCAGAAAGTGATTAATATGCCTTATTTGAATTAATATGTATCTTTAGTGTTAAGAATCATCACAGGGATGACTTATCAACTCAATTTATTGTGATATAGTACATATGAAACCTGCAACATGTGAGAAAATAATTATACAATGCTTTATTAATATTATCTAGAAAGCAACCCTGCTTTTATTATGATAGAAGGAAATTATTGCTTTTATTTTTTATGCAGCATGTATCTTACATATTGTTCAAGGAATCAGCAAACACCGTTCTTAGGTGAAGAAATGTAAACACCTGAATTTATTTTGTAATATAACTAGGATATTCTTCATGATCAACTTAATGCCTAGCTAGCAAGAAGAAAAATATATATAAAAAAGGAAAAAAAAGTGAAACAGGGGTTGAGAATTAAGAAAGATGAAAAAAAAGTTCTCTGAAATCTTTTTTTTTTAATATTGATTTATTTCTGACTATGTGTATTTTTCTCTAGTTGTGGCAAGCAGGGGGCTACTCTGCAGTTTTGGCGCATGGTCTTCTCATTGCTGTGGCTTCTCTTGTTGCAGAGCACAGGCTCTAGGGTGCACAGGCTTCAGGAGTTGCAGCAATTATGCTCAGTAGTTGTGACCCATGGGCTTAGTTGCTCCTTGGCATATGGGATTTTCTGGGGTCAGGGATCAAACCTGTGTCTCCTGTGTTGGCAGTCGGATTCTTAATACCCATTGTCATTTACTGTGAGCTAGTAAATGAGATTCAAAGTGAAACTAAAAGGTACAAGCACTTGGACTGCTGCTGTTGAAGCTGCACATGTAGAAGCATCTGAGGCACTCTTCCTGAGGCCGGGTGTGTCAGCAGCAGCAGTCAGCCATACAAGCGCCAAGACAGCTTTCCTTACATGTGTGTGCTCACTCACGTCTGATTCTTTGTGATCCCATGGACTGTAGCCCACCAGACTCCTCTGTCCATGGGATTTCCCAGGCAAGAATACTGGAGTGGGTTGCTGTCTCCTCCTCCATGGGATCTCGTCAACTCAGGGATCGAACCCACATCTCTTGTGTTTCCTGTATTGGCAGGTGGATTCTTTACCAGTGAGCCATCTATGTGGGTTTAATTAAACAAGGAGGCTGTTAGACTGAGGTGACCTTACTACATTAGCTGTGTACATAAGCACCCCCAAACCTGTAAATGCCTCAAAGTTAAAATTCAAAACCTACAGGCAACCAATCACAACCAACCAACTAGCCTTTTCCAAACACTTAAGCCGTAACCTATCAAACAGTGCCCTGCCTTTGTTCCCTCCCTGTCTTTCCCCAGGTCTGTTTGGTGCAGTGCTCTTCACTCTTTCCAGTTTGGCATTGCTTGATTCAAATTGTATTTTGCTGAAATAAACTCTTAAAAAGTTAATATTCCTCAGTTTATCCCTGAACAGATGCTTCTTAGCCTTTGGACCTGATAAAAAGTTAGACTGTGGCCAGTCCTTTAATAAAAATATTGGCATCTTCATGACTATAAACAGCCACAGTTCCAACTATGCTTAGATCTTCTCAGACATGAGCTATTCCTGTAATTAGAGATCAAGCACTCCTGGTGCTGTTAGATTTCCTTATACTGAGTAAATGGTGCTTTGAAGAAGTGAAATCAGAAAAGATGTTAATCTAAAAGCAAGAACTCTGCACTGGACATGGATCCCTGATACTGACCATGACCTTAACCCTAATTCAATGTATAAATAAATCCCTAGAGAAAGCTGTGCACCAGGTCCTACACAAATCTCCAATATTACTCCCTAGGTGTAAAGTTATAAAGATTTCAGAGCTTGAGATCCCTTATGTTCGGTGGACCTGAGTAGAGAGTTGCAGAATATGCAGTGAAAATATGTCAGAGGAATTTGTAAAAAGTGTTTTAATAAGATATGCCTATTGATAACATTATTTTCATTATGATAAAAATTAACAGTTTAGTGGCATTGTCTATATACACACAAATATACACATGTGATGTTTCAATGAGTTAACTTAAAACTAATAATTATTACTGATGATATCAGTGCCATAAATACATGATCGAATGCATGTTGTAGAAATTTAAAAAGTACTACTAATAAGTGTTAATCTCCAGGGGAACTGGAAGAAATATCATAGATCCTTGAGCTGAATTTGTTGTGTGATGTGTCCTGGGTCCATAAAGGGAAGGTATTATTATCTCTATTCAGCCAGTCCATCAGTTCAGTCACTCAGTCATGTCCCACTCTTTGCAATCCCATGAACTGCAGCATGCCAGGCCTCCCTGTCAATCACCAACTTCTGGAGTTTACTCAAACTCGTGTCCATTGAGTCCGTGATGCCATCCAACCATCTCATCCTCTGTCGTCCCCTTCTCCTCCTGCCCTCAATCTTTCCCAGCATCAGGGTCTTTTCCAATGACTCAGCTCTTTGTATCAGGTAGCCAGACTATTGGAGTTTCAGCTTCAGCATCAGTCCTTCCAATGAATATTCAGGACTGATCTCCTTTAGGATGGACTGGTTGGATCTCCTTGTAGTCCAAGGGACTCTCAAGGGTCTTCTCCAACAGCACAGTTCAAAAGCATCAATTCTTCAGCACTCAGCTTTCTTTATAGTCTAATTCTCACATTCATACATGACCACTGGAAAAACATAGCCTTGACTAGTTGGGCCTTTGTTGGCAAAGTAATATCTCTGCTTTTTAATATGCTGTCTAGGTTGGTCATAAGTTTTCTCCCAAGGAGTAAGCATCTTTTAATTTCATGGCTGCAGTCACCATCTGCAGTGATTTTGGAACTCAAAAAAATAGTCTGCCACTGTTTCCTCATCCATTTGCCATGAAGTGATGGGACCAGATGCCATGATCTTAGTTTACTGAATCTTGAACTTTAAGCCAACTTTTTCACTCTCCTCTTTTACTTTCATCAAGAGGCTCTTTAGTTCTTCTTCACTTTCTGCCATAAAGGTGGTTTCATCTGCATATCTGAGGTTATTGACATTTCTCCTGGCAATCTTGATTCCAGCTTGTGCTTTATCCAGGCCCAAGTTTCTCATGATGTACTCTTCATATAAGTTGAATAATCAGGGTGACAATATACAGCCTTGACGTACTCCTTTTCCTATTTGGAACCAGTCTGTTGTTCCATGTCCAGTTATAACTGTTCCTTCCTGACCTGCATATAGATATCTCAAGAGGAAGGTCAAGTGGTCTGGTATTCCCATCTCTTTCAGAATTTTCCACAGTTTATTGTGATCCACACAGTCAAAGGCTTTGGCATAGTTGATAAAAGAGACATAGATGTTTTCTGGAACTCTCTTGCTTTTTCCATGATCCAGCAGATGTTGACAATTTGATCTCTGGTTCCTCTGCCTTTTCTAAAACCAGCTTGAACATCTGGAAGTTAATGGTTCGTGTATTGTTGAAGCCTAGCTTGGACAATTTTGAGCATTACTTTACTAGTGTGTGAGATGAGTGTAATTGTGCAGTAGTTTGATCATTCTTTGGCATTGCCTAAGAAACAGACTGGAATGAAAACTGACCTTTTCCAGTCCTATGGCCTCTGCTGAGTTTTTCAAATTTGCTGGCATATTGAGTGCAGCACTTTCACAGCATCATCTTTTAGGATTTGAAATAGCTCAACTGGAATTCCATCAGCTCCACTAGCTTTGTTTGTAGTGATGCTTCCTAAGGCCCATTTGACTTCACATTCCAG
>NW_011495085.1:3282516-3307725 GCF_000754665.1 Bison bison bison
TCTAGGTGAGTGATCACACCATAGTGATTATCTGGGTCATGAAGATCTTTTTTGTACAGTTCTTCTGTGTATTCTTGCCACCTCTTCTTAATATCTTCTTCTTCTTTTAGGTCCATACCATTTCTGTCCTTTATTGAGCCCATCTTGTACAAAATGTTTCCTTGGTATCTCTTCTTGAAGTGATCTCTAGTCTCTATTAATTACCTGTTATCTCTATTAATATTTATATAAAAAGACAACCCATTCCAGTATTCTTGCCTGGGAAATTCCATGGGCAGAGGAGCCTGACAGGGTCCATTGGGTTGCAAAGAGTTGGATAAGACTGAGCAACTGAGCATGAAAACACAAATGTAAAACAGAGAAATCAGGTTAGTTGTGTGAGGTTAACTGACTAACGTGAAGGCATGGTCCTTACACAGGTCAGGAACTGGAGTCACGAGCAGACCGATGAAAGTTATGAACTAATTCAAGGCATATGTCCAGAGAAACAGTTTGTACTGTAACCAGGAAACCAAGGGGTTCATCAGTGCGGTTCCTTGTTTTTAAGATTGGTTTGCATCAGTGGTTCTCAAGGTTTAGTGTGCATTAGAATGGCTCACAAAGCTAATTAAAACACAGAATTATGGGTCTTACCCCCAGAGTTTCTGATTCTGTGGGTTTAGGATGCGACCCTAAAATTAGACAGTTCTAACTTCTCAGGTGATATTTATGCTCCTGGTCCAAGGACCACACTCTTGGAAGCACTGGACCAAATCGTTCTGTTCAAAGGAATGTAGGAATTAATCTATAGATCTTGTCTAACATCCTTATCCTATGGCATGACCGCTCCCCTGTATACAGTCTCATTCATTGAGTCTGGATGACCTCAACAATTTGTGATCCTTTTTTCAGACACCACATGTGATTCTTATGATGGAGTAGGACTGTGAAACAGAAGTCTAGATACCTGGGGTGAGGAGGAAGAACAGAAAGAGCGATTGACTCTCTTTGCTGAGCCATGTATATTGGGAGCTCCTCAAGCTCAGATGGTAGCACTTTTCTGCTGAGGAGTCTTGTACAGGTTGGCTCCCCAGGTGGGGCAGGTGGTAAAGAACCCGCCTGTCAATGCAGGAGACATAAGAGATATGGGTTCAATCCCTGGGTTGGGAAGATCCCTGGAAGTTGGCATGGCAACCCACTCCAGTATTTTTGGCTGGAAAATCCCATGGACAGAGGAGCCTGGCATGCTATAATTCACGGGGTCACAAAAAGTCAGACATGACTGAAGTGACTTAGCATGTGTACACATTGACCATCTTCATTTTCCCCATAGACAGACCTGCATTTCTGTCATGGTAGAGCTGTGGATTATTATCTTATATGCTTAAATTAAAATGATTTAGGAATGAAGCCCTTGGACACTCAGCAATCAAAACAACTTCTGTAATTCTTACTCATCTTGAAGATAGAAGGTTTGTGTTTTGGAAGAGGATAATTGAGTTTGATGCTTTTAATTAGAAATGTCCTCAGTTAATAAAGAGAATTTGTATCAAGAGAAAGAATATTTTTTTCATGCAGTTTCAATTCTGAGAGACTTTTTTAGACAAGTTTTAACTGTAAGTGTTGCAATGGTTTTCATGATCCATACATCTTTACAAAAGTAGAGCACCTTTGTAAAACATTGAAACACTGTGAAACTGTATACTATCACTCTTAAAGATCAAGATTCATGTATATTTTTTCTGCCTCTGATTTGAATTAAAGAAGTATACAGTGAATAAGAGTCATTTAGAAAGTAATTCAAATTTTAAAATGTAAAATGATACTTATATATTGGACTTCCCTGGTGGCTCAGTGGGAATCCTGAGTCAATGCAGGAGATGCCTGCAATGCAAGAAATGCAGGAGACACAGGTTCAATCCCTGGGTTGGAAAGATCCCCTGGTGGAGAAAATGGCAATCTACTCCAGTATTCTTGCCTGGAGAATTCCATGGACAGAAGAGGCTGGTGGGCTATGGTCCATGGGTCTCAAAAACTACTTAGCAACTGAGCATTTATATATTAGGTAATTTGAAAGTATACTTTATTTCTTCTTGATATGTGAGATCTGAATGTCAGTTAAAGAAGAAATTACTGCACCAGCACCTTCAAAAAACGCAATAAGATAGAGGATTTAAAATTGATTTTAGAAGATGTATGGTTGACAAAGTGAAAAGAAAAATGTGAAGTGTCATTACCTGTCCTATCAAAAATTTCAAAATATTATATGTCATTCCTATCTCCTCTTAGAAAAACTGCTTAACGTAAAGTTTCTAACAGCTAGTATGTAACTCGTGTATTTTTAGTCATTCCTGTATTTCATAACTGGCAGTTCCTGAGGAAATATTGAAGTGGACAAATGCTACATCTAATAAGATATGACTGTAATACAGTGTAGCACACAAAAAGCTAAGTGTGTTTTCTGTGTACATGGATTATTTCTACAACTCCTATAAGAATAAATGCTTCTGATATAATAAGATTTTTCTGAGACATATGTTAGTTTTCTGAAAAAAATTCTTCATAATTTCCAGGAATATAATTAGAGTCAGCAAACAGTTTCATACAATGGCAAATATCCACTTGAAGTAAAATTATAAAATTGAGAAACTAGGGAAAGAAAATCTGAACAGCTCATCAATTCAACAACATAACACAGAGTACTTTAAATACAAGACAAATTCTACTAAATGCTTTGTAATGACCTATAAGGGAAAAGAATGTAACAATAAGTGGATATTTGTATGTGTATAACTAACTTACTCTACTGCACTTCAGAAACTAACACAACCTTGTAAATTAACTGTACTGATTAAAAAAATTAAGGCATTTTATAGATATGTACACATTTTAAGTTGTAGAATTAGCAATATTTTTGAATTGATAGAAATATGGCTATTTGGCTTATCTGTCAGATTAATTTTTAAAAGAATGAGATGTCTACTTCTGTAAGAACAAAATAAAGCTGAAAAAAATATTAAATGTGAAATGTTCAGATGGATAATATTACTAGGCAACTTAAAGATGGGGCTTCCTAGGTAATTCAGGGGAAAGAATCTGCCTGCCAATACAGGAAATACAAGAGACTTGGGTTCAATCTCTGGGTGGGGAAGATCCCTT
This sequence comes from Bison bison bison, assembly GCF_000754665.1. Lineage (NCBI taxonomy): Eukaryota > Metazoa > Chordata > Mammalia > Artiodactyla > Bovidae > Bison > Bison bison. The sequence continues at coordinate 3,285,655 of NW_011495085.1, forward strand.
GTAGTAGCAAAGGCAACCCACTGCAATATTCTTGCCTGGGAAATCCCATGGATGGAGGAGACTGGTGGGCTTTAGTCCATGGGATCACAAAGAGATGGACATGACTGAGTGCATGTGCACACACGTGCCCACTCACACACAAAACTTAAAGATAATTCTTGATTTTCTGAATCTTTTCATACACGTTTATTGAAACATACATTACTGTCACCCACACAAATAGTATATAATGAATACTATTCATGTCTTTAAAAATACCTCATTGTGACCATTTTGTAGAAATGTTGCCCATCTTTCTGGACATATGATTCAGGACAGGTTCTTGTGTAGTCTTGAATTAAGGGAGAAAATGATTGAATTGACATCTAATACTACAGTTATTGGAGAAGGAAATGGCAACCCACTCCAGTATTCTTGCCTGGAAAATTCCATGGACAGAGGAGCCTGGTAGGCTACAGTCCATGGGGTCGCAAAGAGTCAGACACGACTGAACCACTTCACTTCACTTCACTTCACTACAGTTATTGGCATTAGACACTGGAAAAAATATATGAGGCAATTTATATTCAGGCAACACAGGACTGCAAACCCTCAAAGGGGAGAAGCTCACAAGGTGAGGCAATTTTCCTGTTCTCTGCCTAAGCAGAAATAATTACAAAAACGAGGTGGAATCTGCACAGAGTGTGGTGATCCTACTGAGCTGAGGAAGCAGCAAATAGAATATGGGGTAGCTGCAGCTGGAGTTTTTTTTTTTTTTAATATGTATTAGCAGCAAAGAATTAGGAAATTTTGGACAGCATCTATTAATAACACAAGTAATTTTTGAAATTTAAAATGGGAAATTCTGGTATGTAGGCATGTGCATGTGTGATCAGTCACTTTAGTCATGTCCAACTCTTTATGACCCTGTGGATTGTAGCCCTCCAGGCTCCTTTGTTCATGGGGATTCTCCAGGCAAGAATACTGGAATGGGTTGCCATTTCCTCCTTTAGGGGATCTTCCTACCCAGGGATCAAACTTACATCTCTCATGTTTCCTGCATTGGCAGGCGGGTTCTTTACCACTAGCACCACCTGGGACTTTCATGGTATGTAGTCATCTTCCTAGATAAGTAACAATTTAGCCCCTGGCCCCAGTGTTAAGCAGTATATTTCTCTGCTGTTTCCTAGGGATCAACTTCCCCCCGCTGAGTTCACGGGATTTGGTGTTTTTTTGAATCTATCTCTAGCACAGATAAATAAAGCTTGAGGTTGCAAGGAGATCCAACCAGTCCATTCTGAAGGAGATCAGCCCTGGGATTTCTTTGGAAGGAATGATGCTAAAGCTGAAACTCCAGTACTTTGGCCACCTCATGAGAAGAGTTGACTCATTGGAAAAGACTCTGATGCTGGGAGGGATTGGGGTCAGGAGGAGAAGGGGACTACAGAGGATGAGATGGCTTGATGGCATCACTGACTCAATGGACCTAAGTCTCAGTGAACTCTGGGAGTTGGTGATGGACAGGGTGGTCTGGTGTATTGCGATTCATGGGGTCGCAAAGAGTTGGACACGACTGAGCAACTGAACTGAACTGAAGTATGTGTTGTTGTTATGATCAATTTTAGTCTATTTGTCCATAGTTCTACTCTTTCTTGCTCTTGAACTAAATGAAGGGTGATGGTCTGTAAACTTCTGGACATTGTAAATTGAGAGTCTGGCGACCGACTACCAAACCTAGACCCCAAACCTGCCTTAAACCTAGGAAATATGTCTAATGTTACAAACCAATCTCTATGTAATATGTCAAAATAGCATGCCTAAGTGAAGAATCCCAAGATTTTACCACTTTTATTAATAGCTGTTTTATTAACTACCTTTTACTGATATTAATACACGCCACTGATGCTGGGAAAGATTGAAGGCAAAAGGAGAAGAGGGCAACAGAGAATGAGATGGCATCACTGATGCAGTGGACATAACAGGGCAAACTCTGGGAGATGATGAGGGACAGGGAGGCCTGGTGTGCTGCAGTTCATGGTGTCTTGAAGAGTCGGACACAACTGGGCAACTGAACAACAACAGCAATACACTCCATGAATATTTTCTGTATGAATTACGAACACCAAATCTAACATACGTGCTTTCTTCTTCTTATTATTATTTTTTTTGTATCTGTCTTGTTTTATCTATATGTTTTTCACTATCCACTGCTTGTGCTGCAGTTTTGAGATATAGTTTACTTCTGTAACAGGTCTAGATGATTTCTCTGTTACGTGATCAGTAAGGAGAATGATAATGGTCAGCCTTGGAAATCCATTCAATCCAAGAAGAAAATAGTCCTGGTTGTGACCATGTGATGTGATATGGATGGAATAAAAAAGTGAAAATTGCTAATACATACATGTGAAAGCCTCACAGATTTATCAACATCCCCATCAGTTCACACTCAATCTTCTCTGCCACTTTTCTTACTGTTCGTACATCTACTTCTCCCATCTATTGTCCTAGGTTCTCAGGTCCTCATATTGGAAATCTCATTGATGTCTTAAGTGCTGTAATATTAAAAGTGGAAAAAAATACACTTAGAGATATTTTTACAAGAGAAATATGAAGGTTGATTAATTTTGGAATGCTTTATTATTATGTAGTTATTGCAGCTGGTGTTGAAATGAAGATGCCAAAAATCCATAGAGCAAATGTTGTTTAGTATGAACCACTTTCATGAGAAGTACAAGGTATCTTTAACTCATGAAAATTAGTTGTAAATAGCCTGGCACCAATTAGAAGTAATGTTCCATTAAAACTCTTTAACATTTCATCTGTTTTGAAGCAGGACTCTGGCCATTTCCATTGAAAATATCATATTCTATAAAGCAATTCCCCTTTTGGGAGTTTTCCTCAGAATTTTGACCTATTTTTTTTTTTTAAATCCTATACTCATTCTACTCCCAATTTCTTTACTGAGATATGTAGATTTATAAAGAAGAGTTAGTGGTATGAGTCATCTTTGTGTTTTGATCAGTTTTATTAGCTATTGTAGATTAAAGATATAGAACATAGTTTAAGACATGAAGGTAGACTATGAGAATTTTTGTCGTTCAGTTGCTCAGTCATGTCTGACTCTTTTGACCCCATGGACTGCAACACACCAGGCTTCCCTGTTCTTCACTGTCTCTCAGAGTTTGCTCAAACTTATGTCCATTGAGTCAATGATGCCATCCAACCATCTCACCCTCTTTTGCTCCCTTCTCCTCCTGCCCTCAATGAGAACTTGGTATATATCATTAATTAGAATATGCTTAGAGAGAGACAGAGCTTGGGATACGGTGATCAGGGCATAACCAGTGATTTATAATCTGGACTCTCAGGATCATTGGGTGTGACTTTGAATCAAGCAGGTAGGTAATCTATGAAACAGGAAATACAAAGAGAAGGTCTCACTAACAATGCATTAGAAGCCTGAGTACTGTTGTGAAGTTCTAACAGAATGACCGGTGCCCACTTTCACCATTACTATTGAACATAGTTTTGGAAGTTTTGGCCACAGCAATCAGAGCAGAAAAAGAAATAAAAGGAATCCAAATTGGAAAAGAAGAAGTAAAACTCTTACTGTTTGCATATGACATGATCCTCTACATAGAAAACCCTAAAGACTCCACCAGAAAATTACTAGAACTAATCAATGATTATAGTAAAGTTGCAGGATATAAAATCAACACACAGAAATCCCTTGCATTCCTATACACTAATAATGAGAAAACAGAAAGAGAAATTAAGGAAACAATTCCATTCACCATTGCAACGGAAAGAATAAAATACTTAGGAATATATCTACCTAAAGAAACTAAAGACCTATATATATATAGAAAACTATAAAACACTGGTGAAAGAAATCAAAGAGGACCCTAATAGATGGAGAAATATACCATGTTCATGGGTTGGAAGAATTAATATAGTGAAAATGAGTATACTACACAAAGCAGTTTATAGATTCAATGCAATCCCTATCAAGCTACCAACAGTATTCTTCACAGAGCTAGAACAAATAATTTCACAATTTGTATGGAAATACAAAAAACCTCGAATAGACAAAGCGATCTTGAGAAAGAAGAATGGAACTGGAGGAATCAACCTACCTGACTTCAGGCTCTACTACAAAGCCACAGTTATCAAGACAGTATGGTACTGGCACAAAGACAGAAATATAGATCAATGGAACAAAACAGAAAGCCCAGAGATAAATCCACACACATATGGACACCTTATCTTTGACAAAGGAGGCAAGAATATACAATGGATTAAAGACAATCTCTTTAACAAGTGGTGCTGGGAAATCTGGTCAACCACTTGTAAAAGAATGAAACGAGAACACTTTCTAACACCATACACAAAAATAAACTCAAAATGGATTAAAGATCTAAACATAAGACCAGAAACTATAAAACTCCTAGAGGAGAACATAGGCAAAACACTCTCTGACATACATCACAGCAGGATCCTCTATGACCCACCTCCCAGAATATTGGAAATCAAAGCAAAAATAAACAAATGGGACCTAATTAAACTTAAAAGCTTCTGCACATCAAAGGAAACTATTAGCAAGGTGAAAAGGTAGCCTTCAGAATGGGAGAAAATAATAGCAAATGAAGCAACTGAGAAAGAACTAATCTCAAAAATATACAAGCAACTCCTACAGCTCAACTCCAGAAAAATAAATGGCCCAATCAAAAAATGGGCCAAAGAACTAAATAGACATTTCTCCAAAGAAGACATACAGATGGCTAACAAACACATGAAAAGATGCTCAACATCACTCATTATCAGAGAAATGCAAATCAAAACCACTGTGAGGTACCATTTCACACCTGTCAGAATGGCTGCAATCCAAAAGTCTACAAGCAATAAATGCTGGAGAGGGTGTGGAGAAAAGGGAACCCTCTTACACTGTTGGTGGGAATGCAAACTAGTACAGCCACTATGGAGAACAGGGTGGAGAGTCCTTAAAAAACTGGAGATAGAACTGCCTTATGATCCAGCAATCCCACTGCTGGGCATACACACTGAGGAAACCAGAAGGGAAAGAGACACGTGTACCCCAATGTTCATCGCAGCACTGTTTATAATAGCCAGGACATGGAAGCAACCTAGATGTCCATCAGCAGATGAATGGATAAGAAAGCAGTGGTACATACACACAATGGAGTATTACTCAGCCATTAAAAAGAATACATTTGAATCAGTTCTAATGAGGTGGATGAAACTGGAGCCTATTATACAGAGTGACGTAAGCCAGAAAGAAAAACACCAATACAGTATACTAACACATATATATGGAATTTAGAAAGATGGTAACAATAACCCTGTGTACGAGACAGCAAAAGAGACACTGATGTATAGAACAGTCTTATGGACTCTGTGGGAGAGGGAGAGGGTGGGATGATTTGGGAGAATGGCATTGAAACATGTATACTATCATGTATGAAACGAGTTGCCAGTCCAGGTTCGATGCACGATACTGGATACTTGGGGCTGGTGCACTGGGACGACCCAGAGGGATGGTATAGGGAGGGAGGAGGTAGGAGGGTTCAGGATGGGGAACACATGTATACCTGTGGAGGATTCATTTCCATATTTGGCAAAACTAATACAATATTGTAAAGTTTAAAAATAAAATTAAAAAATTTAAAAAAAAAAAGTGACTCCTCCCACATCCTCTGTTTCACATGATCCCTTTACAATCTTCTGACTAGAAAGAGGATATCTTTCATAGTTTTTTTTTTTCTGTGTTGACCCACAATTCAGTTCAAGGACTGAACCCCACCCTCTGCAGACATGGGGAGAAAAAGGCAAAAAAAAAAAAAAGAAAAGAAAATTGTGAAATTTATCCACGTACAGGTCCTGAAGTTTAGACTGTGCTCTCCTCTGATACCCGTTATTGTAAACTTATCTTTGTTTTCTCGAAGTTGCTGTTAGTGTTGTGCCCTCAGTTTCTAGTTTTAATGAGCAGCAGAAACAGGCTACAGGGACTTGACTCCATCTTGCCTGACATTGCTGCCAACCCCAAGGTTAGTGTATGAGTCTAGTAAGATTTATGTAGACTAGCAGTACCAACTAGAATATACATGCATTTGGATTGTACGGCATAGGGGAAAAATAAGATTGGATTTCTAATGAATGCCTTATATAAAGGTAAACTCCAGGTGAAATAAGATCTAAATGTGATCTATGAAATTGCCAATAGTATGGGCAATGTGGAGGATATCATTGTGTCATGGGTAGAAAAATACTTATATATACCTGAAAAGCACAAAATATAAATGAAGAACCAAAACAAAAAAAATAAGATGACAATCAGAAGCAGTTTGCTTTCAGCTGGTAAGGCCAGTACAACACCTTCACTGTCCCACCTCTGGGGTATATCAGCTCTCCAGCTATATATCAGGATTTAGAAAACAGTGGACTTGGTTGTATTTCTCTTCCAGTGGCACCTTGCTTGCCCATTGCATTGGTAACATTATGCTGATGGGACCTAGGGAGCAATAACTAGCAAATACTGTAGTAATTGGTAAGACATCTGCATGTAAGACAAAAGTGCAGAGGCTCTCTTTCTTTAGAAAAACATCTAGAGATACAGTGGTGTAGGACATGTGGTGATATCCCTTCTAAGGTTAAGCATGAATTGTTGCATCAGGTTCTTCTTCTTTTCATTTCTTTTTTCCCCTTTCCAGGGGATTATTTGACCATTTGGCTAGGGATGGTTCCCTGTACATTTATTTGTTATTATTAAATGTATCTCTTTGTGTATTTGTTATCAAGTTTGATTTGGGTGTTGCAATACATGTATAGCATAATACATATACGTCTTTCTTTCTTTTTATTGAAGTATAGTTGATTTACAATGTGCTAGTTTCAGGTGTCGGCTTCCCAGGTGGCACTAGTGGTAAAGAACCCGCCTGCCAATAATGCAGGTTCTATCCCTAGTTTGGGAAGATCGTCTGGAGCAGGGCATGGCAATCTATTCCAGTTTTTATTTTTTGCCTGGAGAATCCCTACAGACGGAGGAGACTGGTGGGCAACAGTCCACAGGGTCGCAAAGAGTTGGACATGACTGAAGTGACTTAGCAGCAGCAGTTTCAGGTATACAGCAAAGTGGTTCAGTTATACATATAGATATTTTCATTATTTTTAAGATTCTTTTCCCATATAAATCATATTGATTAGAGTTCCCTGTGCTATATGGTAGATCTTTGTTGGTTTTATATTCTGTATACAGTAGTGTGTGTATGTTCATCCCAAGCTTCTAATTTATCACCCCACATTTCTGCTTTGGTAACCATGAGTTAGTTTTCTATATCTGTGGGTCTTTTTTGTGAATTCATGAATTCACAAAACCTATGGATTCATTTATATCATTTTTTTAGATTCTACATACAAACAATATCATATGATGTTTCTCTTTCTACATATACTTGTAACAAATGTTGGTAACAAGAATACTCACTTGGATTGAAATGTGGAAACCTTATGTCCATTTAGGTACTTTTACTTTTCTACTTTTAAGTATCATTGTCTTAACTATCAGTGTTAAACATATTTATTTTATGTTTATTTTATGAAGTAAACATATTTATTTCATAGTTATCAAATATGATTACAAAATTCACGAGAAAAGAATAGTTTATTATATATACACATCATTCTATTTTCTTTCATTCTTTTTCTTTCTTGATCTAAGTTAACTCTTTTTCTAAAATCATATCTTTTCAATTTGAAGAATTTCCTTTAACCAGTTGTCGGGGGTAGGTCTGCTAGTGATAAATTGTTTTTGCTTTTCTTCACTTGAGAATGTTTTTATTCCCCATTCATTACTGATGTGTAGCACTTGAAAAATACTGTGCCACTTTCTCCTGGCTTCCATGGTTACAGATGAGAAATTTGCTGTCATTTCAATTGGCATTTCTCTATGAGTAATGTGGTCTTTGGCCTTCTCTGGTGGCTCTGTAGTAAAGAATCTGCCTACCAAAGCAGGAGATGTGGGTTCAATCACTGGGTCGGAAAGATCCCCCAGAGAAGGAAATGGCAACCCATGCCAGTATTCTTGCCTGGGAAATCCCATGGATAGAGGAGCCTGGTGGGCTTCAGTCCTTGGGGTCGCAAAAGAGTAGGATACAACTTAGCGACTAAACAGCAATGTTGTGTTTCTGATTGTTAGGATTTTTTTTTCTTTTTTTTTTTTTAATTTTTAAAAGTATAATTATAGCATATCTTGGTGTGAGTTTCTTGGGCTGATCAAATTTGCAGTTTTTTGTCTTCCTGTGCCTGTAGGTTTCTGTTTTTTGCCAAATTTAGGAAGATTTCTGCTATTACTTTCTTAAATATTCTTTCAGTCCCTCTCTTTTCCTCTCCTCTTGAAATTCTATTATACAAATGGATCTTTTGTTGTTCCATTAGACCCAAAGGCTCTGTTCAGTTTTCTCTTTTTCAGTCTATTTTCTGTTTTCAGAGTAGGTGAACTCTATTTCTCTGTCCCCAATTCACTGATTTTTATCCTCTATTATCTCCACTCTAATAAAAATTTAATAAGATTTTAATGTTTGCTTTATATTTTCATATCTATAATTTCCATTTGTTTTTTTCTATAGGTTTATTTCTTTGCTGAATATTTGTAATTTTTCATTTGAATAGGAGAGTGTGCTATTGAATGTTGAAGGGATTTTATGAGGGATATTTTCAAATTGTGGTCAAATCATTTTAACATCTGATTCAACTTGAGGTTGGTGTTAGTTGATTTTCTTTTCTCATTCCAGTTGTGATATCATTGATTACTGGTGTGATTGGGTCATTACTGTTTCCTAGACTTTTTTTTTTTATTGCGTTAGGAGTCTCTGGGTCCTATTAAAATCTATTATTTTAGCTGTTGATCACACTGTTTAGAGTTAACATGTGGGTATTTGTCTACTTCCAAGGTGGCATAATGGTAAAGAGTCCATCTGCCAAAGCAGAAGACACAGGTTTGATCCCTAGGTTGGGAAGATCCCTTGGAGTAGGAAATCGCAACCCAGTCTACTATTCTTGCTTGGAAAATCCCATGGACAGAAGAGCCTGGCAGGCTACAGTCCACAGAGTCACAAAGAGTTGGACACCACGAGGCGACGAAGCAGATTGGCCTACTTTGGTGTGATGTGTTTCCAGTGACAGTTTAATTTTCACAGCGCTTTGTTCTGCTTGGTTTTTCTGGTGTTGCTATTACTTCCAGGGGACTTTGGCAGTACTTCCCTGCAGAGCAGAAAGCATCTCTCCTGTTCAGATTGCTTGGTCTCTTTAGGTGGAGGAGGGGTTACCCTATCAGTGCCTGCCTGCTTCCCCATGTCCCTGAGCAGATGAAGGGATCATCAGGTCTCAGAACAGAGAGGCTGCCTGGATCATGCTATTTGTTGTGACTTTGTCCTTTCTGCTTCTTTGACTCAGTTGTCACGTATGTCTGAATAGGCCAGGATGTCTTAAGCATGTAGGACAAATGGGCTTCTAGGGTTTGGCCACGTGTGGACTGGATCCCTGTGTCTTATCCCATGAACTCTCTCCAGTATCCCTGAGTGGGAAGGAGAGTCCTGGCCGGTAAGGATGCTCTTATTGATCAGGCTGTTTTCTGGATCTGGGTCTCTCTCGTACCTGAAGTTTTTCTAACTTCATTTTGTCACTAGATGGTGAGTTGGGATTGGGGGTCTGAGTGGTCTTTATCTGTTTGTTGAGGAGATAACACATTACTCTGTCATGGGTGGTTCTTCAGTCCTGAGGTTCTAAAGAGGTTTGCTTCCTTCTGGTTTAGAATTCTCCTTTAACCTTTAAGAATTCTCCCTTGGTTTGATCTTGTGTAATTTCCCAGTTTATAATTGTGATTAGCAGGATAGAGTAGAGGAAAAAAAAAAAAAAAGAAAAGAAATTCTACATCATTCTTTCTAGACCAGACCCCTTTAACTATTATCATTAAAAACTTGATTATTAGTCCCAGTTCATTCTTGTGAAATTTCAGTTGATCTCTGCCCATCATTTAAAAATATATAATATTTGCTCAATATCTTTATACGAATTCTGTGTTTGGTGTCTAGTTTATGTCATCTCACTTATCACTCACAATGTAATATATCTTCATTTTACGATGAAGAAAAATTGTATGTGACTTACTTAATTATGCCTAAGAAGAGCAAGGATGGAAATTCTAATTGGACTGAGTCCTGATACCACTCTCTTCTCTTGGCTTTAAACAGCCTCTTTCATGAGTAAAGCTCACATAGTTGTGTGTTTCTTCCTTTAATATATATAAAGTAATTAGGTCTCCTTGTGTGTGTTTTTTTTTTTAATAAAATCTTGGATGACAATCATTCATATTCTGCAGATAAAGCCAAGTGTATGCTTTGTTAGGGTAGTAAATTTTAATAGTACTAGTGTTTTTGCTTATGACAGCGGTATGCCCATTTCTGACTGTAGCAAGGCTAACTTAATTACCAGAGGGACTTCCTGGTGTGTGTTTAACAATACAAACTACCACTGGACATCTGTGTATCTTAGTGAGCTTGTGTTATAAAAGGGGGAAGTTATTTGCTTATCTCAGAGAATGATTTTTCCTGACTGTATTTTTGTGCTTCTTCCTTTTAAAGATTCTTTCTCGTTAATTGCTGTTCAAATTTAAACCAGTTATAAAATATATGTATATACACCCAGGAACTCCTGCCATCTGGTGTTCAGTAAAAATAGCACAGAGATCACCTTGTATACACTAATTATTTCAGGCTACCAGTTCATCATTATACACCGTAGATAGTATCTATTGGAAGGAAATGAATTCCTGAAAGATTCTTAGCATTTGAAGAAAGCAGCATAAAAACATGGTCTGTTTTTCCTTCCCTCCATCTGGAAAATATGCAAGACTTGTTATGAGCTGAAAACCAATCATTTAATACCATTAATAAAGAGCATTTTGAGGAATTCTACTCCTATTCAAGATAGAAAAATAGGGACTAGTTTTCTCCTTTTGATAAATCTTTAAATTTAAAATGATTTACCATTAAAAAAAAATTAAAAAGTAAGTATGTGACATAATGACTTTATTGGGTTAGTCATAAAGTTTGTTTCCATTCCCAAACAAGCTTTTTGGCCAACCCAATAGAAGTGTGATCCTTAAATACAGGATAAACAAACATGATGGGTGACCAACTCCCCAGCTCACTGCCTTGAGAGATTTTTCAGACTGTGGTATGAGGAGCAAGTGCCCAGGCAGGGCTTGGCTGACTCTCTGGGTTGAAGTGATGTCATTGAGTTTAGAAAAGCCCTGGTGGATAAAATTCCCAGGGCAGAGAAGTGGAAAGAAAAGGGATTCAGAGAGAGAGAGCTTCAGAAAAGTGCAGAAGGACCCCTGGGTATTGAGTAGAACAATGATGAGTTCATACAGGTCATACTAGCTGAGAGCTGGGAAGGATCTACTTGACAGGACCAAAAGAAACAATGCTTATACTCCTGCAAAGGCAAAAACTGGGCCTGTTTCTGGCCCACATTATGGAGCAGTGGGACAAGCACACAAATAGAGCTTGTCCAGCAGTGGAGGATACTTAAACTTAGGCTAGATGCTGCCCTAGACCTGCCTAAGAAATCTTCAAAACAAGACAGGATAACTATTGAACAGTTCCTCATTGTTCAATGGATATAACCGATTAGTTATGCCAGATAAATTTGTTGTAGAGATCTGTCCTACAGCACAGGGCCTAGAGTTTCTAATATGGTATTGTGCACTTTACAACTTGTTAAGAGGGTGAATCTCACGGTAAGTGTTCACACTACAAAAAAATGCAAATAAACCACCACAACAAACCAAAGATATTCAGAAACTCTGGTAAGGTTCTTTCACTATATGTAAAGTGGCATAATATCATTTAGAGATAGATGGAAAGTAGCTAATAAAGTGTACTAGAAACTGTCACACAGCCTCTAAAAGTTAGTTAGAGTGTTATAGCTTCAGTTCAGTTGCTCGGTCGTGTCTGGCTCTTTGTGACCCCATGGACTGTAGCACGCCAGGCTTCCCTGTCCATCACCAACTCCCAGAGCTTGCCAAAGTCCATCGAGTCAGTGATGCCATCCAAACATATCATCTTCTGTCATCCCCTTCTCCTCCTGCCTTCAATCTTTCTCAGCATCAGGATCTTTTCCAGTGAGTCTGTTCTTTGCATCAGGTGGCCAAATTATTAGAGCATATTGTTATAGCTTATAAATCAACAAAATATATAAAATGGAATAATAATACTGGATTAGCCAAAACAAAGCAAAAAAGAAAGAGAAATACAACAAAGACCAGATGAAACAAAGGTAAACAAATTGCAAATGAAAGGTTTATGCACAAATGTAAATACTCATGCATAGTAATTAAAAGGTAAATATGATCAGATTGCATAAAAAGCTAAGAACCAAGAATATGTTTCCTTTATAATATTATTTTATATATAAACACACACAAAATTTAAAAGTAAAAAGAATCAGATATAGTTTAATATTAATCAAAAGAAAGCTTATGTGACTATTTTAATATCAGATAAATTAGTCCAGATCAATAAATAAACCAGATTTTTAAAAGTTTATTTTGTAATGACAAACAACAATTTGTAAAACAGTCATAACAATCCTAACACTAATATTATTATACTCTTAATAACAGAGCTTCAAAAATAGGAAACAAACAGTGATAGATCTCTAGGGAGGAATAGATAAAGCCACAATTATAGTTAGATATTTTAATAGCAGATCTCTCACTATTTGAGGGACTGATACAGAAGGCTTGACAGTAATTTAATGGATTAAAATCCAGATATATCCCACCCAACAAGTGATGAATACACATTCGTTTAACGACACATCAAACATTTGACAGAATATTCTGTCCATATTCTGGACAATAAAGCATATTTAATACATTTTAAAGAGTGTTATATCATACAAAATGTATGCAGTCAATGGTATCAAATTGGAAATGACCTTTGAAAATTTCCAAATATTTGAATATCAAATAATGCAGTTTTAAATTACCTGTACATTGAGGAAGACATCAAAAATAGATAAATTGTGTAAAAGTAACACACAACATATCCAAATTTGTGGTATGATACTAAAATAATACTTAGGAGACGGCTTATCACACTAACACCTATTTGAGAAAAAAGAAAGGTCTCAAACTAAAGCACAACTTTTGTTTAGAAAAACAGAAAATGAAGAGAAAAGGAAAGCCATATAAAGGAGAAAAATCAACAATAAAAATAAGGGTAAATATAAAAGGGAGAAGCATAATAAGCAAAAGTTAGTTCTTTTAAAAGATCAATAATATTGATAAGTTTCTAGCCAAACTGATTAGAAGGAAAAGAAAGAACACACACATGACAAACACCAGGAATTGAGAAGGTTGCATCACTACAGATTCTACAGGGATGGCAGTATTAATACGGGCTGATGTATCATTAAAAATTTTATGACAGTAAGGATGACTATATAAAAAATGGACAAATGTAAAGGCCACTCCTAAGAAAAACTCTCAGCACATAGAAATACCAGGAAGCTTCCTCAGCTTGAAAAGAAGGTCTGAGAAAAACTTACTGCTAGTATCATATGTAATGACAAAAACTAAGTACTCTGAAGATTAGAATATAGGAAGAATGTGCACTCTCATCACTTCTATTCAAAATTGAATCAGTCAAGCCAATGCAATGAGAAAAGATGAAAATCAAAAGCACTCTGACTAGAAGTAAAAGTCATTACTAATGGAATACATTATCAAGTAGAAAAATCCTAAGAAATCTACAGCAAAAGCTACTAGACCTACTGGAAAAGTAAGTTTTCTAGATATAGGAAACATTTTTAAAAATAAATTCCTAAATACAACAGTAATCACCCTTAAAATAAAATGTAAAAGATACAATATGCAACAGAACAAACATGGCTGATTCATGTCAGTGTATGGCAAGAACCATCACAATATTGTAAAATAATTAGCCTACAATTAAAATAAATTAATTTAAAAAAGCTTAATTCAAAAAAATAAGCTGATTTTAAACTTTACTTGAAAAGTCAGAGATTATAATACAAGCAAAAAAAAAAAAAACTTTGAAAACAAAAAACTTGAGAGATATACATATCTGACTTTAAAACTTATAAAACTCTATTTGCTCTAGTTGCTAAGTTGTGTCCAACTCTGCCACCCCATGAACTGCAGCATGCCAGTCTTCCCTGTCCTTCACTATCTCCTGGAGTTTGCTCAAACTGAAGTCCATTCACTCAGTGATGCCATCCAGTCATCTAATCCTCTGTCACTCCCTGTTCCTTCTGCTCTCAATCTTTCCCAGCATCAGGGTTTTTCACAAAGAGTTGGCTGTTTGAATCAAGTGGTCAAAGTTTTGGAGCTTCAGCATCAGTCTTTCCAATGAATATTCAGGGTTAACTTCCTTTAGGATTGACTAGTTTTATCACCTTGCTGTCCAAGGGACTCGCAAGAGTCTTCTCCAGCATCACAGTTTGAAAGTCTCAATTCTTCTGTGCTCAGCTTTCTTTATGGTCCAACTCTCACATCCATACATGACTACTGGAAAAACTATAGATTTCACTATATGAGCCTTTGCTGGCAAAGTGATGTCTCTGCTTTTCAATATGCTGTCCAGATTTGTCATAGCTTTCCTTCCAAGTAACAAGTGTCTTTTAAATTCATGGCTAAGGTCACCATCTGCAGTGACTTTGGAGAACAAAAAAATAAAACCTGTCATCATTTCCACTATTTCCCCATCTATTTGTCATTAAATTCTGAAAGAGAGGGGAATACCAGACCACCTGACCTGCCTCTTTAGAAACCTATATGCAGGTCAGAAAGTAACAGTTAGAACTGGACGTAGAACAACAGACTGGTTCCAAATAGGAAAAGGAGTATGTCAAGGCTGTATATTGTCACCCTGCTTATTTAACTTAGATGCAGAGTACATCATGAGAAATGCTGGGCTGGAAGAAGCACAAGCTGAAATCAAGATTGCCAGGAGAAATATCAATAACCTCAGGTATGCAGATGACCCCACCCTTGTGGCAGAAAGGGAAGAGGAACTAAAAAGCCTCTTGATGAAAGTGAAAGAGGAGAGTGAGAAAGTTGGCTTAAAGCTGAACATTTAGAAAACAAAGATCATGGCATCTGGTCCCATCACTTCATGGGAAATAGATGGGGGAACAGTGGAAACAGTGTCAGACTTTATTTTTTGGGGCTCCGAAATCACTGCAGATGGTGATTGCAGCCATGAAATTAAAAGACGCTTACTCCTTGGAAGGAAGGTTATGACCAACCTAGATAGCATATTGAAAAGCAGAGACATTACTTTGGCAACAAAGGTCCGTCTAGTCAACGCTATGGTTTTTCCAGTGGTCATGTATGGATGTGAGAGTTGGACTGTGAAGAAAGCTGAGCGTCGAAGAATTGATGCTTTTGAACTGTGGTGTTGGAGAAGACTCTTGAGAGTCCCTTGGACTGCAAGGAGATCCAACCAGTCCATCCTAAAGGAGATCAGTCCTGGGTGTTCTTTGGAAGGAATGATGCTAAAGCTGAAACTGCAGTATTTTGGCCACCTCATGCGAAGAGTTGACTCATTGGAAAAGACTATTGCTGGGAGGGGTTGAGAGCAGGAGGAAAAGGGGACGACAGAGGATGAGATGGCTGGATGGTATCACCAACTTGATGGACATGAGTCTGAGTGAACTCTGGGTGTTGGTGATGGACAGGGAGGCCTGGTGTGCTGCAATTCACGGGGTCACAAAGAGTTGGACATGACTGAGCAACTGAAATGAACTTAACTGAACTGATCTGATGGGACCAGAATCCATGATCTTAGTTTTTTGAATGTTGAGTTTTAAGCCAGCTTTTTCACTCTCTTCTTTCACCATCATCAAAGGGCTCTTTAGTTTCTCTTTGCTTTCTGCCATTAGGGTGGTATCATCTGCATATCTGAAGTTGTTGACATTTCTCCTGGCAGTCTTGATTCTAACTTATGATTTATCCACCTTGACGTTTCACATGAAGTACTCTGCATATGTTAAATAAGCAGGGTGACAATATTCAGGTTTGAAATACTCTTTTCCCAGTTTTGAACCAGTCTGTTGTTCTATTTCTGGTTCTAAATGTTGCTTCTATCTCTGTATAAAGATTCCCCAGGAGGCAGGTAAGTTGGTCTGGTATTCCCATTTCATAAAGCATTTTCCACAGTTTGTTGTGATGCATACAGTCAAAGGCTTTAGCGTAATCCCTGAAACAAAAGTAGGTGTTTTTTTGGAATTCTTTTACTTCCCCTATGATCCAACAGGTGTTGGCAATTTGATCTCTGGTTCCTCTGCCTTTCTAAATCCAGCTTAAATATCTGGAATTTCTAGGTTCTTATACTGCTGAAGCCTAGCTTGAAGGATTTTGAGCATTGCTCTGCTAGCATGTGAAATGAGTACAATTGTACAGTAGTTTGAATATTCTTTGGGATTGGGATGAAAACTGACTTTTTCTAGTCCTGTGGCCAATGCTGAGTTTTCCAAATGTGCTGACATATTGAGTGCAGCACTTTCACAGCATCATCTTTTAGGATTTTAAATAGCTCAGGGAATTCGTCACCTCCACTAGCTTTGTAATGATGCTTCCTAAGGCCCATTTGACTTCATATTCTAGGATGCTTGGCTCTAGGTGAGTGACCCACACCATCATGGTTAACTGGGTCATTAAAACTTTTTTTGTACAGTTCTTCTGTGTTCTTGCTACCTCTTCTTAATATCTTCTGCTTCTGTTAGATCCTTGCCATTTCTGTCCTTTATTGTGTCCATCTTTGCATGAAGTGTTCCTTTGGTGTCTCCAATTTTCTTGAGATTTTTTTATCTTTCCCACTCTATTGTTTTCCTTTATTTCTTTGCATTGTTCACTTAGGAAGGCTTTCTTTTCCGTCCTTGCTATTCTCTGGAACTCTGCATTCAGTTGGGTATATTTTTCCATTTATGCCTTGGGTTTTGCTTTTTTCTCAGCTATTTGTAAGGCCTCCTCAGACAACCACTTTGCCTTCTTGCATTTCTTTTTCGTGGGAGATGGTTTTGGTCACTGCCTCCTATACAGTGTTATGAACCTCTGTCCATAGTTCTTCATGCACTATGTCTATCAGATCTAATTCCTTGAATATATTCATTACCTTTACTCTATATAAGGGATAAGGCACCTCTACTGTGTATAGAACTGCCTAGTAGTATTCCCTACTTTCTTTAATTTAAGTCTGAATTTTGCAATAAGGAGTCAATAATTTGAGTCACTCTCAGCTCCAGGTCTTGTTTTTGCTGACTGTATAGAGCTTCTCCATCTTTGACTGCAAAGAATATAAATAACCTGATTTTGATATTGACCATCTGGTGATGTCCATGTGTAGAGTCATCTCTTGTGTTATTGGATGAGGGTATTTGCCAAGACCATTGCATTCTCTTGACAAAACTCTGTTAGCCTTTTCCTACTTCATTTTGTACTTCAAGGCCAAACATGCCTGTTACTCCAGGTATCTCTTTACTTCCTCCTTTTGTGTTATAGTCCCTTATGATGAAAAGCACATATTTTTTAGTGTTAGATCTAAAAGTTCTTGTAGGTATTCATAGAGCCATTCAGCTTCAGCTTCTTTAGCATTAGTGGTTGGGACATAGACTTAGATTACTGTCATGTTGAATGGTTTGCCTTGGAAGTGAATCAAGATCATTTTACCATTTTTGAGATTGCACCCAAATACTAGATTCCAGTCTCTTGTTGAATATGTAGGATACTCCATTTCTAAGGGATTCTTTCCCACAGTAAATATAAAGTTCTATATTCCATGTCAATGTGATATTAGATAAAGATAGATTAATATATTAATGAAAATACTAAGCAATTCAGAGATATTTATGTGGCTACATATATATATATATGCACGTGTGTGTGTATATATATGGAAATGAGGCAATCAACCCTGAATATTCATTGAATATTCTTTGGGGGAACTGATCCTGAAACTCCGTTAATTTGGCCAACAGATGTGAAGCATTGACTCATTAGAAAAGGCCCTAAGCCTGGAACGATTGAAGGTAAAAGGAGAAAGGGAGGCAGAAGATGAGATGGATAAATAGCATCACCAACTCAGTGGACATAAATATGAGCAAACTCCAGGAGACTGTGAAGAACAGGGGAACCTGGTGGGTTACAGTCCATGGGTCACAAAAAGTCAGACATGACTTAGTGATATGATAATAACAACAGCATGGAGGGAAAGTGTGTTGAGAAAGAAGACATGGTATAAGAATCTTTTAAAAGGTGCTGCATTTGTATATCAATATGCAAAAAATAGAAAGGAAGAACAGAAGAAACTTAAATACATATCACGAATGGTATATTTTTAAAAAGTCATAGTGTATTATCAACTGGAACATGAACTTAACATTTTTAAACTTTTAAAAACATTTGATAAAATCTTTGTTCTTTGTACATTTCAAAGTATGATTTCTTAAAAACAATAAATTGAACTTAATATCTGTTTTTAATAAAATATCATTAAAATTAAAAAATCAGGCAAGGAAAATATTTGAAAAATCACATGTCTAATAAAAGACTTCTATCAAAATACACACAGAATTCTCAAACCTGATAATAAAAAAGCACACATATCAATAAAAATAAGCAACAATATTTCAACAGATTCTTCACTCAAAAGAAAACTACACAGATGGCAGGCAAACAAGTACATGAAATGTGTTCAAAATAATGAGTCATTAGGAAAATATAAACTAAAACTACAGTATTATATTACTACATATACATTAGAATGGTGAAAACAAGCAAATAACTGGAAAAAAACCCTAAAAAACCTTTAGCAATGATTTAAAAGTTTTTAGCAATGATACGGAGGAATTGAAATTCTCATATAATATGGGTACAAATGTTAAATCTTAGAAGGTTTTCTGCTTGGGAGAAACTTTTGAAAGTTTTTAAAAATATGTTTTTAAATGTTAGATATAGAAATAACATTATCCTTGTATTTCTAGGTATTTATCCAAGCAAGTTAAAGCATATATCCCAACTCAAAGACTTGTGTATGAATGTTCATAGTCTCTTTATTTGTAATAGCTAAACCTGAAAATAGCTGGAATGTCATAAAAGTATGCATAGATCAAGAAACTATGGTATAGCAATACAATGGAATACTGCTTAGCAATAAAAATTATTAATATGTAACACAACATGAATGAATCTTAATTATCACGACTGAAAAATCCATAAAAAATCGAACTCTATGATTATATTCATATGGATTCTAGAAAATTCAAGCATATATAGCAAAAAACAACTCCACAGATTAGTGGTTTCCTGAGCACAGGGGATTGGTGAGGAAGGGCTGAAGTTCATTCAGAGAGGAAGAGACTTTCAGGGGTGATGGATATGTGCAGTGACACATCACTGTTTCGTGGAATACCTGCCAAAAGTCATAAAGTTGAACACTTTAAGTGCGGTTTATTTTTGCAGGTTATAAAAGCATTTTATTAATAATTGACCTTCAATAGAATGTGGAGTCAAGTTTTCCCACATACATCACATGTACTACCTCAACAAAGTTAAACGTTATTTGGAAAGTAATATCAATCACATACTTAAACTTACAAAGCTTCAACGTCTTAATCACCAGCATCTGTGTGGAGGTATTTAGGTAGATAATGTAGCTGATGTGATGTGTTTATTTCACCCTGTGAGCACTGTTAACAATTATACTCCTCAAGCTAATAGAACATTCATGTTTGATGTTTAAATAATTTCATTATCAAGATGAATAATAGCATTGACTTTGACAACTTTCTTAATTACTGATTTTGACAGGAAGCCAACACTAATTAGAATTTCATTTTTTTAAAAAAAATGAATACACTGTTTGTAATCAGCTAAACACCCCTCAATTAAATCAGAGCGCTAATATTGCCCAAGTTGTCATTTTAATTACTGCATAGTACATGTAGAAAAATAAGTATTTATGCCAATTTTAAAATACTGCTTTATAAACAGACCAATGCATATGTGAATTTTTGGTGGTCTGCAATTTCTGCTACATGTGACAGAGACATAAAATGCATGTTTGGCACTTTAATTATATTTAAGAACTACAAATTTCTAAAGATTAACATTTTCTCATCCTAGAAATAAAAAAAATATTATACTCTCCTATGGGAATGAGAACATTAAGATAACCACAACAAAACCCAAATGCTTTCATTAGGGTTCCTCAAGTTTGACCTGTGGGACACAGGTTGACATTGTCTAATTTCCATCCCTCATCTAACTAGCTGGTAGACATATGGTTTCTAGTTCAGTTGGGATTGTTGAGTCTTGTCTGATTTTGGAGGAACTGGAGGAGAGAAGTCATTCCAGTCTGTCCTCTGTCTATGCTAACACCGAGAGGACATTGCCACAGTATGAAATGACTGAGGTTGGAACTCTGAGAGTTCCCAACAATGGTGAATAACATCTTCTTTTCAGGAGACCTTGTATGTCATTGGGATTGTGTTTCTATGGAAAACTGGGTGTTAAGTTTCTTTTTTTTTTAATTTAAATTTATTTATTTTAATTGGAGGCTAATTACCTTACAGTACTGTGTTGGTTTTGTCATACATCAACATGAATCTGCCACGGGTGTACACATGTTCCCCATCCTAAACCCCACTCCCACATCCCTCCCCATACCACCCCTCTGGGTCATCCCAGTGCACCAGCCCCAAGCTTCTTGTATCCTGCATTGAACCTGGACTGGCGATTCGTTTCTTATATGATATTATACATGTTTCAGTGCCATTCTCCCAAATCATCCCACCCTCTCCCTCTCCCACAGAGTCCAAAAGACTGTTCCATACATCTGTGTCTCTTTTGCTCTCTTGCATACAGGGTTATCGTTACCATCTTTCTAAATTCCATATATATGTGTTAGTATACTGTATTGGTGTTTTTCTTTCTGGCTTACTTCACTCTGTATAATAGGCTCCAGTTTCATCCACCTCATTAGAACTGATTCAAATGTATTCTTTTTAATGGCTGAGTAATACTCCATTGTGTATATGTACCAGTGCTTTCTTATCCATTCATCTGCTGATGGACATCTAGGTTGCTTCCATGTCCTGGCCATTATAAACAGTGCTGTGATGAACATTGGGGTACACGTGTCTCTTTCAATTCTGGTTTCCTCTGTGTGTATGCCCAGCAGTGGGATTGCTGGGTCATAAGGCAGTTCTATTTCCAGTATTTAACTTTCATCTCCCTGTAAAAATAATGCCTGTACCTTAGAGTTTGTCATGAGTGCAGCACATGTTCAACATCATGGTAGGAATCCAGGGTAAGCTGAATTGACAGCCAACTGCCTGGACAGTAGGCTGAATTGTTGTACCTATTGTCCAAGGTGGGATCTGGGCAATCTTGATTACATCTTGTTGTACCTAAATTTATAACTTGGTCCTGTTGACCAAGTAGAAAAGTCAGTACAGACACTTAGGGAAAACATCACCTGGCTTTCTAAGCCAGACAGTGATGGTTTGTAGGGTTTATTCACCTGAGGATGCAACATACCAGGCTGAAGTCAATAGTACAAGTTGTTATTTTGCTGTTAGGGTCTTGTTGATAGTACCATTTAGTTAGATGCTGTATAAGATGGTTTCAAACCGATTTAGTTCCAGCCCATCAGTCAAATCAGAATCAGAGTGGCTGACAGATGGCATATACCCATATGAGAAAACTCACCAGTAGGGAAGTGGTCTAAAAATTATGGTTATGTATTGTTGGGAGATCAGAGAAGGCAATGGCACCCCACTCCAGTACTCTTGCCTGGAAAATCCCATGGGCGGAGGAGCCTGTTAGGCTGCAGTCCATGGGGTTGTTAAGAGTCGGATACGACTGAGTGACTTCACTTTCACTTTTCACTTTCATGCACTGGAGAAGGACATGGCAACCCACTCCAGTGTTCTTGCCTGGAGAATCCCAGGGATGGGGGAGCCTGGTGGGCTGCCGTCTATGCTGTC
>NW_011495085.1:3307825-3308822 GCF_000754665.1 Bison bison bison
GGGCTGCCGTCTCTGGGCTGGCACAGAGTCGGACACGACTGAAGTGACTTAGCAGAGCAGATTTTTGGGAGATAATTCTCCATGAGTCTCATTCATTTCTGAATGATGTAGGTTAAGTAGTGTTGTTTGGACTGACTTTTCAAGGATGTTTGTACAACAGGCAGCATTGGAAGATATAGTATCTTTCTCCGGGCAGAGGGAACAGGGATTTACTGAGCAGTACCCAGCTCAGTTGGTAAAGAATCTGCCTGCAACACAGGAGACCTGGGTTCGATCCCTGGGTTGGGAAGATCCCCTGGAAAAGGAAATGGCAACCCACTCCAGTATTCTTGCCTGGAGAATCCCGTGGACAGAGGAGTCTGAAAGGCTACAGTCCATGGGGTCACAAGAGTCAGACATGACTTAGTGACTACACCACCACCACCTTTATTAGATGGTGTATCTTCAATGGCAACAGGTAGGCAAGCACTCTGAGGTTTTTCAGTTGCAATGCAAAACTACAGCACTCAAAATATGCATCTAGCCCTCCTCCTATTGCTTTGCTGGTGTGTCAGCCACAAGGAACTGATAGGAACATGACGCTCATGGTATCTACTGCAAAGTGAGTGATGAAGTCCTTTTGTCTCTAATGCCTCTCACCAGCATCTATGAAATTAGGATAGTTATTTATTTTGTAAGCAGTGGAAAAATCTCAGGCCTTTCACAGTTCTTGACACCCTTCCCACTTGCTATAACTGAAGCATTGATTCCCGAGGACCAGATTGGTGAATCCTTGCATAAAGAGACAAAAGTGACTGGGCAGTAGTCCTAGTTTGTTGTTTTGTTTTCTTTTTTTTTTATTTCCATTTTTTTTTTATGTTTTTAATTTATTTTTAATTGGAGAATAATAGCTTAACAATATTCTGTTGATTTCTGCCATAAGACAATGTGAATCAGCCATAAATATGCATATATTCTCTCATATTCTCTGCCCCCAAACCCTCCTTAATCATGTCAT
>NW_011495085.1:3308922-3350719 GCF_000754665.1 Bison bison bison
TATATATATATATATATATATATATATATATATATTTCAATGCTGCTCTTTCAATTCATCTCACCCCCTAGAGAACAGACTTTGGACACAGTCCTAGTTTTTAATGATTATTTGTACATTTGTTGTGTTACTCCATGTAAGCATCATTCCTCAGGAATCCAGAGAATTTATCTTGGCAAAACCAAAAATCCTTGAAATGTTTGGTATCACCATTTTCCAAACATAAGATCATTCTAGCAGATTGTCATTGTGAATAGAATTGAGGGAGTCATTATAGTGTATCGTTGCCTTGACTTTGAATGGTCCTCTTCTCTTGGAACCTGGCCACTTCTTTAGTCAATCAGTTCAGTGGGTGAGAACTGGTTCAGGTCTGAATTGGAATATAAGGTATGTTACTTTAATCTGGATGGGACATTAATTATGAATCCTCTTTTATTTTGTATAGGCTAAGCAACTGCTTTATTAATTATCTATCTTATCTCAAGTGAATCTGCGTTGTCTTAACCATCCTCAGAGAGCTCAAAGAGTGTATTTACCTGTCTGCCACTGAGATATTGCTATTCTTTACAATAAAATTGAGGACAATTTTTTTGCTTCTGATGGTTAAGCACCATCATTATTGCCTTTTACGTCATGCATGTTGCTATCTGGATAGTCAGATCTGTTCTAGTGTTTCCCACCATCACCTCTGACCTACAGAGAACACCCACCACACTGCATCTCAATAATACCAGTTTCCCTGTCACCCATGTGTCTTCAAGGCACGCCTGTGAATCATAGCCAATTTTTATATATAATTTTTATATATAAGGTTGTTTTTAATATATAATTTTATTTATTTATTTTTGACTGTGCTGGGTCTTCATTGCTGTGCGGGCTTTTCTCTAGTTGTGGAAAGTGGGGGCTACTCACTAGTTGCAGTGCACAGGCTTCTCATTACAGCGGCTTCTCTTGCTGCAGAGCACAGCCTCTAGGGCACACTGGCTTCGGTAGTTGTGGCTCACGGGCTCAGTTGTTGTGGCTCCCAGGCTCTATAGCACAGGCTCAGTAGTTGTGGCACAGTGCTCAGCCTCTCCAGGGCAGGTAGGTTCTTGATGTTATATATTTATGTACATCCATTATAGCATGCTGAGTTTTATCAGTATTTTTACCATTTCCTCTATTTGACCTAATTTTTAACAAATATTATGGTATTTCTACTTTACTTAGTGTGGACCATCACTTTCACCAAACTTTCCAGAGATTTCCTACCAGTATGATAGTATTACCTTCTGCATCCTTTCCAGAGTATTGATTCTTTTTATAGGAGATTGCTCCCATGTTGATAACATTTACCAACTTCAGGTTCTGCCCTTTTTGTTCCAGCTCCAGTTAGATCCATTGTCTCCCGCCCCCCTGCAGGCACATGTGGATGGAGTCCTACAGATCATTGAAAATAACAGTGTTTCTTCCTTAGTGAATATAACCTTTACTTCACCAGGTTATGTAGTGGCAATCCTGGCTATGAGTTTTATGGCCAGGAGGGAAGGCATGCTGTTGGAAAGACAGAGGAGTGGGCCACTTCTGAAAATCCTGTGAGTGTAGGAAACCTGAGATTCCAAGATTTTCAAGTGCATTTTACTGTAGTTTATTAATCTCATACTGCAGGGCCTTAGTCCTCCCAAATCAGAGCTCTTAAGCTGGCAGAGCAGACTTGCTGAGCTTGAGAACTGAGTCTTACCTTCAGCTCCATGGCTGACAAAGTGGATTTGTGATAGAGTATACCAATCTATGGCACCCCACTCCAGCACTCTTGCCTGGAAAATCCCATGGACAGAGGAGCCTGGTGGGCCGCAGTCCATGGGGTCGCGAAGAGTCAGACACGACTGAGCGACTTCACTTTCACTTTTCACTTTTATGCATTGGAGAAGGAAATGGCAACCCACTCCAGTGTTCTTGCCTGGAGAATCCCAGGGACAGGGGAGCCCGGTGGGCTGCCATCTATGGGGTAGCACAGAGTCGGACACGACTGAAGCGACTTAGCATACCAATCTATGTTAGCCTGAAAATAGAAAATCCAAACCAAATCAGGCATGGGAGCTGTATCCACAGGAAGTGGAGGAGATGGAGTCTCACTTTAGACTCCTGAGGGCATCCTGGTGATCAGAGTCTAAGATCAAGCACAGTGACAGCAAATAAATGTGGTTCCTCTTCAGATTCTGTTGATGTCAAATTTAGGGAGGTTGGAGGGGAGGTTAGTCGGATCTAGCCAATGATTGAAAGAGGAAAGTCAAACCTGAGTGTTCCTGAGGTGATCCAGTCAACTTGTTAGATACTAAGCAACATATTCTAGTAACTTTGTTCCAAAATGAAAAGGAAGGGTAAGGTAAAACTAGAGTGTGGGCAAGTTACAACATATTGGACCTATAAGAACAAAGCCGACACTTTCTTCCTGGCACTGTTCCTCCTGCCTTGTTCCTTTATAGCCTGCAAACCCTTTTCTTCTCTCAGCTTTTTGTTTCTAAGGTGCTCTTTGAGGATAAAGCATTCTGTTTAAACAGAAAGTTTAGACAACAGTATCCTAAGGTAATGCTGGGGTATTACAAAGAAAATGCGACTGATAAATGGGCAGGTAAGCGCTTTCAAACCTCTTTCATCCCCATTCTTTTCCAAGTGCAATGTGCTTGAATCAGATAGCATCTCACTGGCTCAGAGAGGGATGGGTTAGGCAGGGAGTAGAAGATGGACCCTTCGGAACACATGTGATGGAGGTAAAAATGGAGCAGAGCTAATAATCTTTCATATTTAACAGAGAGAAATCAACCCTAGGAGCAAGGAGAATGATGGGTATAAATCTTTATATTGAAACATGTTGTCAGTAAAGGAAAGTATAATCTATATATATAGCCACAGAAGAAGACATTTGTGAGAGAAGACTGGAAGATCAAAAAAATAGTAACAATTTATTGTTTATTATTAGCCTGTTGAAGAATAGTAAATGGCATCAATCTATTATGTGATCAAGAATAGTATGTGGATAGCAGTGCTTTAAGATAAAAGAGATGTATGTTTAAACAGTATTAGCAATTAATGTAAACAAAATGTTCATATTAAAGCCAATAGAGTTAAAAGTATATTTCCTTTATCCCTTTATTGATTTTCCCTCAGGAAAAAACTAAATGCTATAAAGTCAGTAATTGCAGGAACATTTCCTTTTAATGTTATAAGGGCTGTTGAATTCTTAGCAACTGGATTACCTTTCCGAAGCACAGAGTATAATATGGACATAAATGTGATTGTTTTCTTCCTTTCTGAATACACATAAACATCCCATATTATTAATTTAGGTGATTATTCTCATAAAGCAATTTCCTTTCAACTATTTTTTTTTAACTGAAGCATTCCCTAATAACAGGATTCTAGTATCTGGTATAGTTTAGAGAAAGAATGTATAGGACTTTAGAGACAATTATCAACTTTCATAAAGAAGTCTGAGTCAATTATTTTCTCAGAAAAGATAATTTATAACTATAGAAGGAAAAACAGAAATTTTTATATCTCATGTTATGTAAACAGAGGCACTAAAAAGGATATATGTCATGCAGCTTCATCAATAGTAGATGTTGGTGGTTTGGGATTAGCACATGCAAACTATTAGATTAGATTATAGAGTGAGAAAACAGCAAGATCCTGCTGTATAGCACAGAGAACTAGGTTCAGTATCTTGTGATAAACCATCTTGAAAAAGAATATGGAAAAGAATAGGTACGTATATATTCTTACTGTTCTTTAGTCTCTAAATTGTGTCCAACTCTTTGTGACCCCATGGACTGTAGCCCACCAGTCTCCTTTGTCCATGGGATTTCCCAGACAAGAACACTGGAGTGGGTAGTCATTTCCTTCTCCAGAAGATCTTCCTGACCCAGGGACTAAACCCATATCTCCTGCATTGACAGGTGGATTTTTTACCACTGAGCCACCAGGGAAGCCCTTTACACACACACACATACAGCTGAATCACTTTGCTGAACATCAGAAATTAACACAACATTGTAAAGAAATCAAATAAAATAAGTTAAAAATAATAATACATGTTTAATAAATGCCTCTTGAACTTATTATTGGCTATGGGATTATGGATATACAGACCTTCTCTAGAGGGAATTAATGTAGATTTCTTAGGAAGTGGCATCTGCCTGGTGTCAAGAGGAAGGTGCCTATGTGGGTGAAATATGGCCATGCTGAAAAGGATCCTGTGGCCAGATTGTATAGGGCATTTTAAAGCATAGTACAGATTTCTGATTTTACGTGAGGTGTGAGGGCTGAATGATTGTAAACAGTGAAGAGATAATAGTCAGATCTATATTTTTAAGTGATTACTCAGACTGATGTATGCAAAATAGATTATAGGGGAAATCCACTGTAAATTATAATAAATAAATAATAGCAACATGGGGGCTATTGATTAGTTAGATAAGTGACTATCACGGCTTGGATTAAGGCAACTTGGAATTGTTGATACATGATCATATTTGGGAAATATATTTGAAAATATCTGGCAGCATCTTCTGTTTTTATCTGGGATGAGAAGAAAGAGTCATGATGCTTCCAAAGTCTTTGGCTTGAACCACTATGTGAATAAGATTGACATAATGAAATAAAAATTTGAGAGTGGAGCAGGTTGAGTATGGGATATCAAAATTTCTATTTTAGATGTGAGTATTTAGTGGAAGAAGTCTTCCCAGGTGGCTCAGTAGTAAAGAATCCACCTGCCAAGCAAGAGACCCAAAGGAGACTCTGGTTTAATTCCTGGTCAGGAAGATTACCTTGGAGAAGGAAATGATAATCCATTCCAGTATTCTTGCCTGGTAAATCCCATGGACAGAGGAGCCTGGCAGTCCACAGGGCCACAGAGAGTCAGACACAAACTATCGACTAAATAACAAGAACAAATTCAATGGAAGGATATATAAATCTACATTTTGAGGGGATATTGGAACTAGAAAAAAACTGTGGCATCATCACCATATCTATGCCTTTGAAGATTATAGGATTAGTCTAGAAATAGAATTATCATTTATTCCAATCTAATCACAGTGTAGCAGTGAAGAAAAGAATTTCTAGGACAAAGCCTGAAGACACTTTGTATTAACACGTCACTGACCAGAGACATACTGCAGCCACAGGCGTTAGATTCTGCAAAAATCTCCTAGTCATGTGATGTGTAGAAGTGTTGATCTGGAAGGAGGGAGGAACCATCAGAAAGATGAAGAGAAGGGGCCTGGGAGGCACCCAATATTAAACCCATGACTCTTGACTAAATAACTTCTCCTTTTCCTTCACACCTTTTTTGCAATGTTAGTTATTTATTTAGCTGCTCACATTATTAGCATCTGCATTAAAATGCAGACAGTTTGGTAGTAGGGAGTGTGCTTTTTTAAATTTATTTTTAATTGAAGGATGATTGCTTTACAATATTGTGTTGGTTTCCGCCATACATCAGTATTAAAGAGCTATACATATACATATGTCCTGTCTCTCTTGAGCCTTCCTTCCACATTCCACACCTTCCCATGCCTCTAGATTGTTACAGAAGTGTGTTTCTTTAGCTCACCACATTCTACCTAATTCCTGCCACTGGGTCCAACACACTTAGATGCTAAAACATTTATTTTGTGATGAAATAAAATAATTACTTTGTAACATTATCCATAAAATATTCCTTAAATGCTTAATTTGGTAAAAAGTACTGTACTTTATATTTGAGATTTCTATTGAATTTTCTTTCTGTTACTATAAGTATACCCAAATATTTGGTCACACTTTCATTGTTTTTCTGAGCATTTATACTTTAAAGGATTTTATTATTAAATATTAAATATATTTATTAATATAAATTCTAATTTTTATTTATTTAAATTTTATAATTTTTTGTACATTTACTACCTTTCATAGACTTACATTTCTTGGTGATTTGTGTTTTTTCCATTTTAAAAGTTTGTACAACAACTGTTACATACTGAGAGCCTATAAATAATCTCTCTTCTGATTACATTTTTAATAAATTATTTTACATTTATCTCTTTAATGTTTCTCAAGTATACCCTGAAGGTAGTTGTGATGTAAAGAGAAAAATAAACTTTTTTTCCTGTCAAAAAATAACCACATCGCCTTTTATTTAGAACTTATTCCTTCCAAGATATGTATAAGATATTATTTTAAAAATTTAATCTAATAAAATATACTTACACCAAGAAATTTATCTTGCACGCACACCAGTCCCCTTCTCTCCCCTAAGTAACACTGCCATCCTTAACCTCTACCAAGAGAGTTTTGAATTTTTAAACAATGGAATAAATATACTTCATATAGGTTTCCTTTTTTTTTTTTCCTTATCTCAATGCTGTGTTTGTAAGATTAATCCCTGTCATTGTAGACCTATAGTTCATTCTTTCTCATTGCTTCAGTTCAGTCACTCATTCATGTCCAACTTTCTGTGATCCCATGAACCGCAGCACACCAGGCCTCCCTGTCTACCACCAACTCCCGGAGTTTACACAAACTCATGTCCATTGAGTTGGTGATGCCATCCAAACATCTCATCCTCTGTCATCCCCTTCTCCTCCTGCCTTCATCTTTCCCAGCATCAGGGTCTTTTCAAATGAGTCAGTTCTTCACATCAGGTGGCCAAAGTATTGGAGTTTCAGCTTCAACATCAGCCCTTCCAATGAACACCCAGGACTGATTTCCTTTAGGACGGACTGGTTGGATCTCCTTGCAGTCCAAGGGTCTCACAAGAGTCTTCTCCAACACCACAGTTCAAAAGCATCAATTCTTCGGTGCTCAGCTTTCTTTATAGTCCAACTCTCACATCCATATATGACCACTGGAAAAACCATAGCCTTGACTAGATGGACCTTTGTTGACAAAGTAATGTCTCTGATTTTTAATATGCTGTCTAGGTTGGTCATAACTTTCCTCCAAGCAGTAAGCATGTTTTAATTTCATGGCTGCAGTCACCATCTACAGTGATTTTGGAGCCCCCCCAAATAAAGTCAGCCACTGTTTCCACTGTTTCTCCATCTATTTGCCATGAAGTAATGGGAGTACATCATGAGAAATGCTGGACTGGAAGAAACACAAGCTGGAATCAAGATTGCCAGAAGAAATATCAGTAACCCCAGGTATGCAGATGACACCACCCTTATGGCAGAAAGTGAAGAAGAACTAAAGAGCCTCTTGATGAAAGTGAAAGTGGAGAGTGAAAAAGTTGGCTTAAAGCTCAACATTCAGAAAATGAAGATCATGGCATCCGGCCCCATCACTTCATGGCATATAGATGGGGAAACAGTAGAAACAGTGTCAGACTTTATTTTTCTGGGCTCCAAAATCACTGCAGATGGTGACTGCAGCCATGAAATTAAAAGACGTTTACTCCTTGGAAGGAAAGTTATGACCAACCTAGATAGCATATTCAAAAGCAGAGACATTACTTTGCCAACAAAGGTCCATCTAGTCAAGGCTATGGTTTTTCCTGTGGTCATGTATGGATGTGAGAGTTGGACTGTGAAGAAGGCTGAGCGCCAAAGAACTGATGCTTTTGAACTGTGGTGTTGGAGAAGACTCTTGAGAGTCCCTTGGACTGCAAGGAGATCCAACCAGTCCATTCTGAAGGAGATCAGCCCTGGGATTTCTTTGGAAGGAATGATGCTAAAGCTGAAACTGCAGTACTCTGGCCACCTCATGCAAAGAGTTGACTCATTGGAAAAGACTCTGATGCTGGGAGGGATTGGGGGCAGGAGGAGAAGGGGACGACAGAGAATGAGATGGCTGGATGGCATCACTGACTCGATGGACGTGAGTCTGAGTGAACTCCGGGAGTTGGTGATGGACAGGGAGGCCTGGTGTGCTGTGATTCATGGGGTCGCAAAGAGCCAGACACGACTGAGTGACTGAACTGAACTGAACTGAATGGGACCAGATGCCGTGATCTTAGTTTTCTGAATGTTGAGCTTTAAGCCAACTTTTTCACTCTCCTCTTTCACTTTCATCAAGAGGCTCTTTAGTTCTTCTTCACTTTCTGCCATAAGGGTAGTGTCATCTGGATATCTGAGGTTATTGATTATTTCTCCCAGCAATCTTGATTCCATTTTGTGCTTCATCCAGCCCAGTGTTTCTCATGATGTACTCTGCATATAAGTTAAATAAGCAGGGTGACAATATACAGCTTGACATACTCATTGCTTATTCTATGGTAATCTGTTGTATTATATGTCATAATTTATGTATTCATTCTTTTATTAATAAACATCTATAAATTTATTAAAATTCAATAGTTATTCCGATTATTTGCAGTATTACTAAAAATTAAGGCATGTATATATATTTCTGTATATGTGTCTACAGTGGAACAGCTGAGTCATCTTCTTAGCTTCAGTAAACACATCAAATAATTGTAATGTTGTCTAGTCAAAGCTATGGTTTTTCCAGTGGTCATGTGTGCAACTGAGAGTTGGACTATAAAGAAAGCTGAGTGCCAAAGAATTGATGCTTTTGAACTGTGGTGTTGGAGAGGACTCTTGAGAGGCCCTTAGACTGCAAGGAGTTCCAACCAGTCCATCCTAAAGAAAATCAGTCCTGAATATTTATTGGAAGGACTGATGCTGAACTTGAAACTCCAATACTTGGGCCACCTGATGCAAACTGACACATTGGAAAAGACCCTAATGCTGGGAAAGACTGAAGGCAGGAGGAAAAGGGGGCAACAGAGGATGAGATGTTTGGATGGGATCACCAACTCAATGGACATGAGTTTGAGTAAACTCCGAGTTGGTGATGGACAGGGAGGCCTGGCGTGCTGCAATCCATGGGGTCACAAAGAGTTGGACACAACTGAGCGACTGAACTGAACTGAATGTTGTACCAGCTTAAAATTTCACCTTCAGTGCACACAAATTCTAGTTGCTATTTATTTTCAACAAATATTCTGTCCTTTAATCCATTTTGGTGATTTGAGCAATATTTTGCTATGGTTTTTATTTACATTTCCTTAGTGATTGGAGAAGGATATGGTAACCCACTCCAGTGTTCTTGTCTTGAGAATCCCAGGGATGGGGAAGCCTGATGGGCTGCCCCATATGGGGTTGCACAAAGTTGGACAGGACTGAAGCGACTTAGCAGCAGCAGCAGCAGCAGTAATTGATGAAGTTGAACATCTTTCCATATTTTCATCTGTAATTTGAATATCCTCTGTTTTGAAATGCTTCTTCAAATATTTTACTTATTTTTCCACTATGTTGTCTTTTTCATGTTAATATGTGGGGAATATATATGTGTTTACATATTGTCTCCATATATATATATATATAGTAAATATCTCTTTTTAAAAAATGTTAATCCCTGTAACTTTCCTTTTAAACACATTTATGGTGTTTATCTATCTATTTTAATGTGGTCAGTTTATCAGTTGATTTGTTTTTTTTTAAAGTTAGTAACGTGTATTTGTGTGTTATTTGCTCAGTCTTGTCTGACTCTTTTTGACCCCATGGACTGTAGCCTGACAGGCTCCTCTGTCCATGGAATTCTCCAGGCTAGAATACTGGGTTGGGGTGACATTTTTTTCTCAAGGAGTTGGTAATATTTATATCTTAATTAAAATATTTATTTGTTTTTATGGTCATATAATCTCTGTTTTCTTTTAAAAGCTTTATTATCTTAAAATTTACATGCAGATTTATGATCTGTCTAAAGTTGAGATTATGTATGGTGTGTGGAAATATTAATAGTCAAAATTTTTCCCTTTTTTCCCAGCCCCACCATATATATCTCCAAGTGACATTGCACCATTTATTAAAAAGACCATTGTCCCCCTGTGATGATGAAGTGGTATCTTCTTGTAACTCAGCTGCAAGTCTGTCTTTGTCAGTCTGTTTTTCCCTCACATTCTCTTTATTCTTATGCCAATATCACATTTTAATCAGTGTGACTTTATAATCAGTTTTAATATCTGATAGTATAAATCGTCCAACTTGATTCTTTAAGATTGTTCTTGTCATTTTAGGCTACTTACATTGCCATTGCAGTTTGAAATCAGCATTTTGATTTAAAATTGCTGTATTTTTGATAGGAATTATGATAAACCGATACATAGAGTTTGAGGTAAATTGATATCTTTACATTATTGAGGAGTCTTTTAATTTGTCTCATGGCATGTTCCTTCATTCATGTCATTTTAACTTCAACTGAGTTTAATAATTTTAGGTATAAAAATATTAAACATCTTCTTTTAAGCTTTTTAATATTTTATAGCCTGTTACAACAGTATTTCTTTCATGAAAATTCAAATTCAGTTTTTGTGTATCCAAAAGTGTCTTTATTTAACTTTCATTTTGAAAAATATTTGAATAAGTAGAACTTTCTGAATTGGCTGTTGTGTTCACATTTTAGGATGAAATCTTAAAAACCATCTAATTCATTCTTAATTTTTGGCTTTTTATTTTCTAGTTTTAGAAATACTGTTTGACTTTCTTACGGATTCCAATTCTTTGGAGAAAGGCTCTAAACTTGTACCTAGTTTGTCAATTGTAGGTTTTATTTCCTTGAACTTGTTAATTACAGCATTTTTAAAGTCTTTGATAACTTGAATATGTGAGTCTCATATTGAATCAGTAAGTGGTAAATTTCTCTTGGTAGTTTTCGTTGTTAGCTTTGTTTGTTACTTTAATTTGCTTGGCAATTTGTTAAATTAAAAGACAGACATTGTGACTGAAAGTTATAAAGGCTCTGGATGATGCAAATGTCTCTAGAAAGAGTTGCCCTTTTCCTTACAAAAAAGGTCCATCTAGTCAAAGGTCTGTCTAGTCAAAGCTATGGTTTTTCCAGTAGTCATGTATGGATGTGAGAGTTGGACTGTAAAGAAAGTTGAGCACAGAAGAATTGATGCTTTTGAATTGTGATGTTGGAGTCAACTCTTGAGAGTCCCTTGGATTGCAAGAGATCCAATTAGTCCATCCTAAAGGAAATCATTCTTGAATATTCATTGGAAGGACTGATACTGAAGCTGAAACTCCAATACTTTGGCCACCTGATGCATTTGAAAGGACCCTGATGCTGGGAAAGAATGAAGGCAGGAGGAGAAGGGGATGACAGAGGATGAGATGGTTGGATGGCATCACCGACTCAGTGGATATGAGTTTGAGTAAACTCCGGGAGTTGGTGATGGACAGGGAGGCCTGGCATGCCACAGTTCATGGGATCACAAAGAATCGGACACGACTGAGTGAACTGAACTGATACATACATGTTTGTATATATAAATTGTATTCATTTTATATACAATGTACACGTACATTATAACTATTTCAGTTCAAATGTTGCAGAGATCAATATCAAGCAATATGTCTTCAGAATATGTATATAATAGGCAGCAGCAGAATTATATTATTTTAAAACTACCTTTGTTTATTTGGAAGAAAATTAAACTGTATTTTGTACTAAAATGTCTTTAGAAGTTTTCAACATTTGATGGAAGAATATACAATTAAATATAATTTAGCTTATTTAAAACTTTGGTTTATAAATGTTGTTACCAGAGTAATGACTGCATTTAATGAAAACAGATGAATCACATTGGGGACATTAAAAAGTTCAGTTAAATAATAATTTATTCAGAGGATAAAAACAGAGGTAACCTTTGCCTATTATGAGGTCTTTATTCATTTTTTTAAGAGGAGCTTTAATGGATTCCCAAAATGCATAATAGAGAAGCAAACTGGGTCATAATAAGTAAGGATTCTGGCATATTTCATTTTTAAAGGTGCAGAGATTTCTGTATTGAGAATTTTCAGGAGAAAAATAACTGACAATGGATAATTTTAGAAGATGTTATCATGCTAATTAAATTATTAACATAGTAATTACAGTCAGTTAAAATTTAAACAGAGTAGTGGTTAAGAGTCTTAACATTATGGGTGAGTTTGCCTTGGTTTAAATTCCAGTTCTACCATTAACTAGCTGCAGGTGTATGAAAAATTACAGTGTGTCAGTCTCCTCATTTGAGAAAATAATAGTATTAAACAGAAGGATTAGTGTTGGAATGAAGTTATTGTACATGAGGTGCTTTGAGCAGTATAATGTAAGTTTTAGCTGTTATTATCATTTAGATCAAATAATGAATCGTTTCTGAAGAGCATAGGTAATTTGTTCATTTTCATTTTATTTAGAAGAAAGTTTCTTCAGTTTATTTCACCATTATATTTCAACATTTTGAAAGTGCTGGAAACAAAACTTTGCACCTGCCCACAGGACCTCAGTGTTTGCCTTTTTCAATATTAAGAATCAGTCATATTGTTGAGGTTTTATTTTTCTTTTCCTAATTAGTATTTTATATGAGGTGTTTCTCTATTATTGGAATTGACATCCTAAGCATAGGGTGAAAAAAATAATAGCTTTTTTTTTTTTTTTTAAAACAATGAGAAGTTCAATCAGGCTCCTATTACCTTTAGATCAGTATCCATCCATCTTTGAGCAGTTCTTTTTTTTCCCCCATAGCAAGATATTCCAGGCTAAGTTTACATTGTCCTGGTTCTACTCATTAGAGTAACAAATTCTCTATAAGACTCTCTGTTTCCTGTAAGGGAGAAAAGTAATTAGAATCAAGATCTGGGTACTAGTATTTTCATTGCTTCTGGGTTTCATTACTTCTATACACCATCAGCAGACAGGAGTTTATTATTATATTCGTGTATCTATGTATGTATTCATCCATTCATCTACCAACCTATATATATGCATGTAAAACCTGAGATACATATTAAAATCCTCCAATTCCAATACAATTAGCACAAGTTTCTTCTAGCATTTCATATATATATATGTGTGTGTGTGTGTGTGTATATATATATATATATAAAATTCTCTTGTCCAACAGTGAGACATTATTTATAAAAAATTGTTTCTCATTATTTATAAAAATTTCTTATGTGCTTAATCTGAGAATATAAATGATGTACATGATTCAGATTCACTAATCCATATCACTGTGGAAAGCAAACCTGCTGGCAAGCATTTAGCCTGAGTTGAGATTACAGTCGTTTTGATTTTTAGCTTGAAGAACAAGAACTTTCCAGCTCTGTGTGTGACATTTCCTGTGGATTTGTTGGCCAAAGCAAGGCAAATTCAGTGCAAATAGAAAGAAATTTCACAATTGCATGTATACAGAGAAGTGTGATGTACTGTGGAGCAGTCTTACTGTAACGATCCATCACAGTGTTCCACTGAACCCAGTGATTCA
The DNA here is from genome assembly GCF_000754665.1 of Bison bison bison. Classification (NCBI taxonomy): domain Eukaryota; kingdom Metazoa; phylum Chordata; class Mammalia; order Artiodactyla; family Bovidae; genus Bison; species Bison bison. Next base: position 3,322,193 of record NW_011495085.1, read on the forward strand.
TAACCCTTCATGTCCAATATGCATACCTTCTGCCAAGATCTCCAGAATCTTATGTAATTATGGCATCAGGCTCAAAATCCAAAATTTGTGAGCACATCGCGTGGATATGAGTAAATGAAGCTATTCTGAGGTCCCAAACTTCATTCACAGACCTCTGAGTTGAACAGCAACAGGGGACTTCCCTGGTGGTCCAGTGGTTAAGTCTGCCTTCCAATGCAGGAGGGTGCAGGTTCAATCCGTGGTCAGAGAGCTAAGATCCTATATGCCTCTTCACACACACACAAGAAAAACTCAAAACATAAAACAGAAGCGATATTGTAACAAATTCAATAACAACTTTGAAAATGGTTGACATCAAAAAAAAAAAAAACAAAAACACACACACACACATACACACAAAAAAACTTTAAACAACAGATTATTCAGCCCACAATCTCGATATGGTAGGCAGAATTCTAAATGCCCTCAAGATTCTCTCTTCCTGGAATATGTTCCCTGAGTGTAGATGAACAGTTAATATGATAGAATATCTTTCTTACAATTGTTGCTGATATTGCAGTTCAATCACTAAGTTGTGTCTGACTCTTTGCAATGCCATAGACTGCAGCATGCCAGGCCTTGCTGACCATCACTGTCTCCTGGTGGTTGCCCAAGTTCATGTCCATTGAATTGCCGATGCCATCCAACCACCTTATCCTCCATTTACCCCTTCTCCTCCTGCTCTCAATCTTTCCCAGCAGCAGGATCTTTTCCAGTGAGTCAGTTGCTCACATCAGTTTGCTAAAGTATTGGAGCTTCAGCTTCAGCATCAGTCGTTCCAATGAATATTCAGGTTTGATTTCCTTTAGGATGGACTGGTTGAATCTCTTTGCTGTCCAAGGGACTCAAGAGTCTTCTCCAACATCACAGATCAAAAGCATCAATTCTTTGGCACTCAGCCTTCTTTATGGTTCAACTCTCACATCTGTAAATGACTACTGGAAAGACCATAGCTTTGACTATACAGACCTTTGTTGGCAAAGTGATGTTTTTGCTTTCTAATATGCTGTCTAGATTTGTTGTAATGTTCCTTTCAAGAAGCAAACGTCTTCTAATTTCATGGCTGAAGTCACCATCCACAGTGATTTTGGAGCCCCAGAAGAGAAAATCTGTCACTGCTTCCACTTTTCCCCCATCTATTTGCCACAAAGTCATGGGACTGGATGCCATGACCTAAGTTTTTTTAATGACGAGTTTTAAGCAGGTTTTTCACTTTTTCTTACCATTAGATTAACAATTTTCTCATCTATAGTTACTCAAAAAGGCAATTATACTAAGTGGATCTGACCTAACCAGGTGAGCATTTTAAAAAGAGGTGAAGTATCAGAGATTTCTGCTCCTGTTGACCTCAGAGGAAGCAAACTACCAGTTTGTAAAGAGAACCATGAAACCTGAGATGACGAGTGTTCTTTAGAAGCTGAGGTCCTTCATCCTGCAGCCATGGAGAACTGAATTCTGCTAACAGTGATCTTGGAAGAGGTAACACAAGAGGTCACAGCCCTGGCTGACACCTTGAATTTAGCCTCAGGAGACTCAGCAGAGGGCTCAGCAAATGGTACCCAGATTCCTAACCCCCAGATACAATGAGACAATAAGTTTTGTTATTTTAGGCAGTGAGTTTGTGGTAATGTACAGTGTAGCAATTGAAAATTAATACAGAGGCCCATTTAATGTAGGAGAGACAGCATAATAACTGGTCCAGAGAACTTCTGAAATCCAGACACCTGTGTCTGGACCCTATTCTAGGGGCAAGGACTGGTCTCTGACTAGACTTCAGTTTTCCTCCCTGGACACAGCTCCTTATGCTGATTTTCTCTGTAGTTCTTGGCTCCACCCTTTAGATTACCCTCCCTTAAAAAATAAAACAGATGAAGCAATATAACAAAACAGAAACAAACTCACAGAAAAAGAGAGCAAAATAGCAGGTACTCCTAGAAAAGGGAAGAGGGGAGAGGCAAAGTTAGGGTAGGGAATTAACAGGTAAAGACTACTGTGAATAAAAGAAATAAGTGAAAAGGATATATTGTTACAGCAAAGGAATATAGTTAATATTTTATATCTATAAAAGGACTATATAAAAATATTGAATGAATATATTGTACATCTGAAACTAATATTGTAAATCAACTATGCTTCAATTAAAAAAAACATTAAAAAACAAACACAAACAAAAAAGAAATAGTCCATGCTTTTGGCAAAGCATTCCTTCTCAAAATGCACTTCAAAAGTAGGGCCAAGAGGCCTCATTTAATTTTGAATCCTCTCAGTTCCTGCTTCTCCATCCAAGCTGTCAGGGTTTTTAGTAGTACACTTATTTAGAGACCTTTATGAATTTCCTGGGATATTTTGGAGAACTTACTTTGTGCCCCTGAAGTCATTCATTTTATAATATACCTCTATCTCCTTCTGGATGTTAGGCTACTGTGTAGCAATGTTAATATGATATTTTAATCCATCTTTGTCAAGCTGAACAAATCTTTTGGCATACCCTTAAACCACTCTGAGATTTTAAGAAAAGGCCTTCTACCACAACTTTGCTGATCTTTCCCTTGAAGCAACTTACTACTTTAAGGATTTTTGCCAGATAGACTGAAAATGTAAATGCTTTATTTTCCATACCAATGAGTCACTTCTATTTTTCCTCTAAAATGCTTGCAAAATGAAGGGTTCCTTTTTGTCTCTCCTCTTTGTCCTCATACCTTAGGAAACTCAGCTGAAAGAGGCCAGATGATACTTGCAAAAACTGCCAGGACATGTCCTTAGCCAGATCCAACAATTCATTAGATACAGTGATTTTTCAAGGCTCTTTCCTGCTGGCTAATTATTCTACCTCAGCATATATTGGTCCTCAAACCCCATGCCCCTCCAGCAGCCCTTTCTTCACCACTTTTACAGAAATAGTAGCAATTTGTTTGCAATTCCTCCAAACTGACTCAGGCCTCCTCCTGGTTTTCTCCTCTATTATCAATCTCCTTATATTCCTTGACAATGCCACATCATTTTAGGCTTTTGCTGTGACAGTGCTCCATTTCAAGGTACTGTTTCTATGTTGCTCTTGTTATTTAGTTGCTCTGTTTTGTTCAACTTTTTGTGAGCTCATGGATAGTAGCCCACCAGCCTCCTCTGTCCATGGAATTATCCAGGCAAGAATACTGGAGTGGGTAGCCATTTCCTTCTCTAAGGGATCTTCCTGACCTAGGTATTGAAACTGCATCTCCTGAATTGGCAGGCAGATTCTTTACCACCAAGCCATCAGAGAAACACAAATCAAATATTTATCTGTAATTCCACACACACAGCTCAGCTGGTAAAGAATCTGCCTGGCATGCAGGAGACCCCAGTTCGATTCCTAGATCAGAAAGATCCCCTGGCGAAGGGATAGGCTAGCCACTCTAGTATTCCTAGACTTCCCTGATGGTCAGAAGGTAAAGAATCTGCCTGGGTTCGATCCCAGGCTGGGGAAGATCCCCTGGAAGAGGGCATGGCAACCCATTCCAGTATTCTTGCCTGGAGAATCCCCATGGACAGAGTCACCAAGAGTCGGACATGGCTGACCAACTAAGCACAACAAGCACAGCACGCACACACACACACACACACACACCAACAATTATTGGCTTAAAATTATTATTAAATTATTATAAACATTTTCTCATGATTCTGTGGCTCAGAAATTTGGCCTGGACTCAAGTGGAGGTTGCCATGGTTGTTCTCAATGGGAGATATCACGTGGCTTCAGTCATTCATTTGAGGCCATGTGGCCTCTCTGCACACTAGGTGGTTAATGCTACCTGTCATCTAAGACGCATGTCTGTAGCTTATTAGCTGGGCTTCTTCACAGGTGGGAAGTGTGCGTAGTTTAAGCTCCAGTGTAAAAGAGTTTTTTATGTCTCTGCTTGTGTTAAATTTCTTCTTGTCCTGTTGGCCACAGGAAGTCACACGGTCAAACCTAGACTCAACGTGGAGGTGACTATAGAGGGCATTGATACAGCAGGTTCAGGAAGCTCCAGTGGGAGGCATTATTCGGACGACTTTCAGTCTTTTAATAGGAATATCCTGTGATGTTATGCCCATGACTTGAAAATTCTATCACCCCCAAAGTTACTATTATTTAAAATTTTGGGTACCATGATGGGTTTAGCTACGTGTATTTCTCGGTGTTCATTGGACCATCTGGTTGCTCTCATGGAGGTCACTTCTTTTACAAAACCATTCTCCTTAGTCCCACTAGATCTGATCTGATTTTTCCCCTGCCATTCTATTAGTCTGTTCTAGAGGCACTCTGTTCTCTTCACACCGTGTCCTGATATTTTATATATATATAAAATTATATATATATATATATAAACCTAGAATAAAAGTTCTATTACCCTCAGGTACAAAGTGCCTTCTTCTCTAAAAGAGATACACTGCGTATTTTGAGTTACAGTAATGCCTATGATTTTTTTTCTCAAATAAGTCATGTTCTAGTTAAAAATGAAAATTTCCAAACAACTTAATTTTATATTAACTCTAATTTAACTTAAGAAGACATGATTTTGAAGAAATCTTGAAAGAATTCTTTTGTCTTTCTGTCATGATTTCTTAATAAAAAGTTATTGTGAGCTAGAGGCATAGTAATAAGAATGCTTTTAACTTAAACCAATCATATCAGTTCATGGCCTCAATGTATTTTAAACTGACTCAAAGTAAAGAAACCACTTTTATTTTTGATGCTATTGGCTTTAAAGCTTGATCTCTGAATTCTGCAAACTGTATGTCCTTCATACTGGATGGGGATGAGGGTTTGAAGAGGAAACAAAATAGAGAAAGAAAATCCTAGTGAGTTTTGAATCATTTTTTTGGTCAAGTGAAAATGTTACTACATTTTTTTCCTGGATACATTTATTAATAATTTATTTATTTTGATAATTATTTAGGAATATTTTTCTGTCACTTGCAATCCCTGATTAATATAAGACCTAATTAATATAAGACCTAATCGATTCTTTTAGTTAGGTTATTGCAAGAAAAATTCAATTACAATCACATACAACCAAAAATTAATGATATTCTTTCTTTGTGCCATGTAATAAAAGTTGTATTTTTACATATAGTATGTTCAGTCTCAATTGATATCCTTTCCATAAAAGTTACCACCCTGTCATCTTCCGCATCGTCTATTTAGTCTTCCTCATATTAGTCATTAATTTTGCATATGAGTATTTGTCACTTACTTTGATTTAGACACTATACTTTGTGATGTGGAATAATCATTAACAAATATACTGCCTTCCCTCAAAGAGTTTTTATCCAATTTAGGAAGAGAGACAAACAGTCAACTTAAGTACAAAACAGTGAAAGTTGACAGGGGAACTTTCTGGCATTATGGAAATTTATTCATCTTAACTGTGTAGTGCAGGTGTACACATCTATCAAACTCATAAAAATTTAAAAATAAAATTGAAATATTTGATATAAATTTTATTTCAAAACAAAGTTTATTGTGATGAGGGGCAGTCATAGGAGTAAATAATAAAGAAACATGTATTTTGGGGTTTGCACAGCTTTGAACCAAGGCCATTTTCACTTTATAGCCATCCTACAGTATTCCAGTTTGCCTTGCAATTATGTTTTTCTTTCTGTATTTTCTTCTCTTTAGATTTCTTCCTGTGACCTTCAACAAACTTTAGCCATAAGCTTGGATTTGATCAAATACTCTTCTAGTGGTCATGAACCTGCTGAGTGTCACAGAAAATTACACAATATGTTTGACCGTAAGGGGGAAATATAGTAAAAAAAGGAAAGCAAAAATAAAAGTAAAATAATGGGAAATGTTTTGGAAAATATTTCAGGAAAAGATTGAAAAGAGTGAGCAGTTAATAGAGACTGAGGGAATGAGTGTCAAAAATAAAAACTATTCAGCTTAAAAAAACACACTTAATTCATTTGTGTTTAAATTTCAACTTGGGGTTTCTGCATTTTGGTTTTGATCTGTTTGATAATTAGTTTCTTGAATTTCTCTTGCTCTTTCATTTAAGAAATGAAACATATTACTCAGAGGTAAGTAAAATAACTCCAGATGAGGAGCAGTGTATTCGACTACCATCTAGAAGAGTGAGCCAAGCAAAGACCCCTATGCTGTCCTTTAATGTACGTGTTCCATGTTCTTTAATATGAACCTAGAGTCTCTCACCAGGAAGTAACTTCCATGCAGAGAAATTACTTCAGTGCAGCTCTAGGGGACCATCTTCCTTTATTTATCCACCTTGCATGTCTTTTTCATGGAGATTTCAATAAAAAATAATAAACAATATTTACATATTTATTTTGCAAGTAGTTTTTGAAATGCAGATTTCAACTTTTATGTCCTTACCAGGATTATTTTAAGTGCCAGGATCTAGATCTTAATTTTAGCTATTAAAGTATCATTAATATCTTTAATACTATGTAAATAAAGTACTTTGTAATAGTTCTCTGCTATGTGCTTTGAACACATATTCATTTCTCAGCCTTTTATTACTTCAAAACAGCCATATGTGGGCCTTGTTGCTGTTCAGTCAGTAAGTCATGTCCAACTCTTTGCAGCCCCATGGAATGCAGCACACCAGGCTTCCCTGTCCTTCACCATATCCTATAGTTTGCTCAGACTCATGTCCATTAAGTCAGCGATGCCATCCAGTTATCTCATCTCTGTTGTCCCCTTCTCCTCCTGCCTTCAATCTTTCCCAGTATCAGGGTCTTTTCCAAGAAGTCTGCTCTTCACATCAAGTAGTCAAAGTACTGGAGCTTCAGCTTTAGCATCAGTCCTTCCAATGAATATTCAGGGTTGATTTCCTTTAGGATTAACTGGTTTAATAAGATGTACGTATGTAGGAATTTTTTTTTTTTTCTAAAGATAAGCTGCATTAAATTTGTAGGTCCAGGGCTTCCCTCCCCTTTTGCCAGTGCCTGCCTGAGGTTTGTTGTTGTGTTATTTAATCCTTTAGTCTTTTTTGATTCTTTACAACCCCATGGACTGCAGCTTGCCAGGCTTCTCTGTCCATGGAATTTGCCAGGCAAGAATACTGGAGTAGGTTGCCATTTCCTCCTCCAGGGGATCTTCCAGACCCAGGGATTGAATCCATGTCTCTTGAGTCTCCTATATTGGTAGGAGGGTTCTTTACCCTTGAGCCACCACAGAAACCCTTGCTTTAGGTTTAAGGAACCACATCTCCAAGGCTATCAAGATTTAGTAGGAGGAAAAAGAAAATGAGTTTGTATTTCTTTTCACCATAGATAGAAGGTGATTTTTGGAAATAGTTTATAGATTGAAATTTGTAAGAATTGACTTTGAAAAGTATTTCTGTTTCTCGTAAGCAATGATCCTGAAATTAAAACTCACAATCTATATGCTGTCAATATTCTGTGTGTGTGTGTGTGTGTTTTGCTTTGTTGAATGTGGGATCTTAGTTTCCTGACCAGGGTTTGAACTTGCACCCCCTGCATTAGAAGCACTGCACTTTAACCACTGAACCACCGGGGAAGTCCCTTTTTATGTACTCTAAATTAAATTTAAACAGAATGACATTATTTGTAAGCTGTTGTCAGATAATTGCCACACAACTTCCATTCCTTTGTTTTCAACTTCGAATTAAGAAAGCATTTGATTCAATAGAGAAATATCCTGAATTTCAATTGAACTCAAAAAAATTTTTGTATAAAGTAACTGATTTACTAAATCAAATTTGTTTGTATCCATCAATATATCATCTATTTAAGTATGCATTTTAATCAGGATGTGATTTAGCAAAATAATCTACTTAAAATATTTTTCTGAAAAAGTGCAAAGTAACATCAAATTACAGCAGTGATCCTCTTTCAAATTGTTATGTGGGGGAAAAAATAGATTTTCTAAAGAATAAATACTTTATTTTACATCAAAAGTGTCTCCTCTGGAAGCTTTTGGAGATCAATAAAAAAAGAAAAAAGATTAAGAAGTAAACTGTGAAATAAAACAGTTTTATGTGGCTGTATAGACCTATCACTTTTGAAAAGTGGTTGGTTGAAGGATTATTTTAATATTTTAAAATCAATACTACTACACAGAATAAAGGGAAGGCTTCAGATGATTTTATTTTACTTTAAATAGGCAAATAATGTTCTTCCAATGTCCTTTGCCATTTTGTGAGAATGTTTTATTGGCAAAAATTTTGATTACATGCAATTCTAAGTGGTATACATTTTTCTGTGATGGATAATACAACATTATTTGGCCACTGCCACTCAATTTGTCTAGTTTCTGGTGTTCCTAGTATATATTGTGTGTTGGAAGCCACCTCAAAATCAAATGACCTAAATGATTTTATTATTCCTGTGGACTCTGTGAGCCAAAGAGGGGGCAGTGGGGTCTGACCTTCTTAGCCTACAATATCTGGGGCTCATCTGGATAGCCTGATGGCTCAGGGTAACTTGTATAGATGGGGCCAAAATACTTGAAGCTGGAATATCTGATTCTAAGATGGCTTTTTAAAGTCACACATCTGGTTTCTGCTAGGAAGGCTGGGGGCAGACACAGCTTCCATTGGTTTTTGTTTGTTTGTTTCATTTTTTAAATTATTTATTTGTTTACTTGTCTACGCCAGATCTTAGTTTTGGCGTGTAGGATCTTTTAGTCGTGGCAAGTAGAATCTTTAGCTGCATCATGAACTCGTAATTGCAGCATGTGGAATCTAGTTCCCCCACAAGGGATGGAAACTAGGCCCCCTGCATTGGGAGTAGGGAGTCTTAGCCACTTAGCTGGATGACACCAGGGAAGTCATCCAGCTCCCATTGGTGACTGGGGTGTTCCATAAACAACATGGAGACTGAATAGTGTGTAGGACACAGCTTCACTATGCAGCTTTCACAGTGCCAGCTGGAACACTTTTTCTAGAAATACTTCTACTTGGAACCCTGATACTCCACTCTAGAGAGGTCATAGACATTTTAGTCCATAGTCAACAGTCTGTGCTCTACCTGCCCCTCAACCAACCCAGCTCAAATCCAAAGCCCTACATATGATACGTCTTTAAAATAAATCTGAAACCAATACTTATATTTGTACCAATCTGCTAAGTATATATAATTACTGGAAAAAAAATGCTTTAAATATTCTAGCCCTATCCATTTTTATTGTCAGCTATGGTTAGCCCATTACTGTATTGCCTATGATTTTGTAATTGTAATAGCTATTCCTTTTGAGAAGGCAGATTATTTCTAAATTTGTGACCATACTCATTTTTGAAGTTTTATATTTTTCCACAGAGAATAATTGACACTCTCTATGTTTTATGCTATTTTCTGCATATCCATCTCTCTCTCTCTCTCTCCACATATATATATGGGATGAGTTCATTTATTTATTTTTTTTTACTTTTTTTTCTTTTTTTAATTTTATTTTATTTTTAAACTTTACATAATTGTATTAGTTTTGCCAAATATCAAAATGAATCCACCACAAGTATACATGTGTTCCCCATCCTGAACCCTCCTCCCTCCTCCCTCCCCATACCATCCCTCTGGGTCGTCCCAGTGCACTAGCCCCAAGCATCCAGTATTCATTTAAAATTCTTTTTAAAAAATCTTTAGTGGAGTAGAATTGTCTTATATTGTTATGTTACTTTATGCTGTATTGTAAAGTGAAAAAGATAAACTTGTATTCACTTTTCTATAGATTTTTTTTTCCCACATAGGTCATTACAGAGTATTGAGTAGGGTTCCCTCTGCTATATGGTAGGCCCTTGTTGGTAATCTATTTTATATATGGTACTGTATATGTATCAACCCTGATTTCCCAATTTTTCCTATCCCCTCTTTCTCCGTTGATAATCATGTTTGTTTTCTACATCTGTCACTTTATTTCTATTTTGTAATCAAGTTCATTTGTATTTTTTTAATATTCCACATATAAGTAATATAATATCATATTTGTCTTTCTTTAACTTCACTCAGTATGGCAATCTCTAGGTCCATCCATGTTAGTGCAAATCACATTATTTTGTTCTTTTTATGGCTGATTAATATTCCATTTTATATATATATAACATATATATGTATGTCCCACAGCTTCTTTATCTATTCCTCTGTCAATGGACATTTAGGTTGCTTCCAGTCCTAGCTATTGTAAATAGTGCTACAATGAACACTGGGGTGCAGGTACCTTTTTGAATTATGGTTTTCTCCAGATATATGCCCAGGAGTGGAATTGCAGGATCATATGGTAACTCAATTTTTAGTTTTTTAAGGAACTTCCATACTGCTCTCCATAGAGGCTATAACAATTTACATTCCCCCCAAGAATGTGTTAGGGTTCCCTTCTCTCCACACTCTCTCCAGCATTTATTGCTTGGAGATTTTTTGTTGATGGCCATTCTCATCAGTGTGAGGTGATACCTCATTGTAGTTTTGATTTTCATTTTTCTAATAATTAGTGACATTGAGAATCTTTTCATGTGCTTTATGGCCATCTGTATATCTTCTTTAGAGAAATGCATATTTAAGTCTTCTGTCCATTTTTTTTGGTTGATTTTTTTTTTTTATTACTGAACTGCATAAACTATGTGTGTGTATTTTGGAGATTGATCCCTTGTCAGACACTTCATTTACAAATATTTTTTTCCCCCATTGTGAGGACTGTCTTTTCATTTTGTGTATGATTTCCTTTGCTGTGCAAAAGCTTTTGAGTTTAATTAGGTCCCATTTGTTTATTTTTATTTTCATTACTCTAGGAAGTGGGTCAAAAAATTCTTGCTGTGATTTGTCAGAGCGTTCTCCCCCATGTTTTCCTTTAATGCTCTCATAAGATTTTAGTTTCATTTCAACAAACTCTATTAAGGTAGCCAATTCAAGGAAAGTTCACAGGTTGGTATTACCCCCTAGATACTCAGATCTTTCCAATCTTTAAACCGAGGATAACCACTCAGTTGTAAGGAGATGACAACCCGCTACAGGATTCTTGCCTGGAGAATCCCACAGACAGAGGAGCTTGGTCCAAGGGGTTGCAAAGAGTAGGACATGACTGAGTGACTAACTCACAACCACTCAGTATGTAAACTGAGATTTCCCAGTTCCCTTCACTGAGGATAACCCACTCAGTGCCTAAACTGAGCAAAATTTACCTAGTCCTTCAATTGAGGATAACCCAGGTACCTCTTCTTGAAACTAAGTTTCAAGGATAACCTATTCCCTCACTTAATAAAACAGTATCATCAACCAATAACAGTAAATCCTAGAGCCAGGATAGATTCACCCAAATTCATCTGAACTCCAGGGAGGTGGATGGGCACAGGAGGCCTCTGCTGGTACCAAGGCTCTGAATCCTTGTAGAGTTCAAGCAAAGTAAGGGAATCTGCTCTGGTACCTTTGTTGGCTGGTCATAATTGTCAACTAAAAAATATTTTCCCAACCTCAAAATTGAAAGTTATGTTTTATTCGATGAAAACTTTTAATACTTCAAGCCCAAGAGGCAGAATCTCAAGTGACCCTGAGAGAAATGCTCCCTAAAATTCTTAATTGTAATTTTTGTAATTTATAAGAATTAAAGAAGCATTCAAATGAAATGCAACTAAATTGATGCAGCTTATGCATCAAGATGATGACTTGAGTATATACCTTTGCTTCCTGTTCTTTAAAGAAACAATGTAATGACAATCAACAGACACAAAAGGAAATGACTCCATTTGTTGAAAAGGATTCTTTGGACGATTAAAGATTTTAATAAATTTCTAGAAGAAAGAGAGGAAAGGATGATGATGAATAAAACAGAGCCAAGAAACTTGAAGCCTAGAATTGCTCACTCTGGAGCAGGAGTGAGGAAAGAAAACTAATCTATATAGTAAATCTCAGTCTCCAAATTTAGAATCAGGAGGAAAGAAGGTGGGGGGTAAGGTTAGGGGAAAAGTAGGCCTCAAAATAGGTCAGTTGACTAAAGATAGGTCCATGGAAAGTTAAACCAGTATGGGTCTCTTCCCCCTCATCCTTTAACTATTATTTTTAGCACTTCCACACTTTTTCATTTTCTTTCATTAAACTGAGCAACTTATATTAAAAGGTGGATCATTGACTTAATAAAAGATGAGAAAACTCACTTTCTTATTGTAAGATGATACTACTTACAACTAAAACTATAGAAAAATTATGTATAAACTGACATTCTCTCGTTAGTGGAAGCGAGAAAGAGTGAAAAATTGCCAATGAAAAGCACAATTATGAAATTATAGATTTCTTTTGGCTTTGGGTATGTTAATAATTCACCAAATTGTTATCTCATGCAGTATAACTTATTTCAATAGTATATGCTGCCAGTTAAGTTTCAATTCCATACTAAGTCCAAAGATTCAGAATTATTTTTAAAAGAGAGAAATAGTATAAAGTAAATGTGGTAATCTCTTAATAGCCAACCACTGTTTGCATTTCTTTCCAAGTTAGAAGTGAAGAAGTCAGAGAAATGTCTGCCATTAAATTATCTTATTTTATTGACAGGAGAGAATACACAATGACTGAGAGATTGACAATGCATTGTACTGTTGACACGACTGAATGCTTGCTGAGTGAAAAATCAGCAAAGCCAATGATGGCACTGCCACTTTCTAATAAGAGAGCAACTTCTAAAATTTCAGATTTAACTGCAAACAGTAAGTTAATAGCTGATCTGTGGATGAATTTATGAATGAAGTATACCTGGATTTGATGTTTTTCTATCATCCAGAGTCAGTTCCACATTTTTCCTGAAGATGTATGTGTGTTTGTGTGTGTATAAATAATGCTCATCAACAACGAGTGCTGACATAATCCAGTGTAGAATACATTCTTTAAAATTTCCCGATTTATCCTAGAACAACTCTAGGTGATAACATTTACTCTGATGGTGTGAAATCATAGACTGTAAAATTGCTGGTACCTTAGTGCAAGTCAAGGCAGTAAACCAAAACATGTAAGTAGTCACTATTCTTCACTGCCATGTACTGCTCCCCCTCCAAAAAAAAAAAAAAAATCAAATTTCACTTAATCAAATTTCCTTAATAAAAATGAATATCTTTGAATGTTATTAAATTTGCACACTTGAATATTTTTCAATTTTAATATGTCTACTGAGATTTAATTGAAATATAAACTTCACATATTTAGGGCATGCAGTTTGGTATGTTTTGACTAAGGTATACACTTGTAAAACCATCACCGCAGTCAAGATAGTGAACAAATCCATCAGGCTCAAGTTTCCCATGCTCAAGAGCAAATGCTTCTTCTCTCTTTCAGGCCAACTGCGGCAGGACTATGTCCTGATGGTGAATGATTTGCTTCATTGTGGTTTAGTTTGTATTTTCTGTATGTCCACAATCTTGCTATCTGCTTATCTTCTTTAGTGAAGTATCTGCCCAAATCCTCTATTTTTTATTCAGTGGTTTGGTTTGTTATTGAGTTTCAAGATCTCCTAGAGTCTAAATACAACTCTTTTGTCAGATTGTGATTTTCATTCTTTCCTCTCAGTCTTTGTCTAGCCTTTTCATCTTCTCATGGAATGTTTTAAAGAGCAGAAGTTTTAAAAATTTTAATGGAGTCCAGTTTACCACTTCTCTTCTCTAAGAAACTACCACTTAATAAGTTTTGGTGTAGTATCTAGGAATAAGATCTAAGATGATCTGAAAAGATTATTAAAATAATGTTATCAAAGTACTGTAAGGTAAGAATTTCTTCATAAACTTCAAACAGGGCAAAGTATAGCAACATGTTAAAAGCAGAAGCAGATAAAAGAATTCAGCTCTCTTCTATCAATCTAGACATTAAGGAAATTGTAAAAATGTAATTCACTAGCTTTATTATTGTTTAAAAAATGCAGTTAATTTTTATACAATATATCTTTATATTAATATGTGGCAGGTTTATCACAATTATTTTAAGTAAATTATTATATACACCTTTAAATTTTTTTCTCAGTTCTAATTTCCAAGATGGCAAATGTACATCTATTAAAATTTATCCTACATAAAATCTATTTTGGGTGTCCTGATAATTTTCAAGTGTGTAAAAAATCCAAAAACCAAAATATTTGAGAAATACAAATTAAGACGTATTGAGGTAGAGGTAGACAGGCTCCAGATTTGACATTTACAAGCAGCCAGCCTCCTCTCTGCCTTTCCTGAGATAAAAGATTGGTGGGCTTCAGCATACATGCCCAGGACTGATACTGAAGTTGAAACCCCAATACTTTGGCCACCTAATGTGAAGAGCTGACTCATTTTAAAATACCCTGATGCTAGGAAAGATTGAAGGCAAGAGAAGGGGACAACAGAGGATGAGATGGTTGGATGTCATTACCGACTCAATGAACACGTTTGAGCATGATCCGGGAGATGGTGAAGGACAGAGAAGCCTGGCGTGCCATGGGTTGCAAACAGTCGGACATGACTGAGAGACTGAACAACAACAACACATGCCCAGAAAGGACCCTTGGACTCCAAAGTCAGAGGATAATTCCAGGCCATAATGAATCTTGCTCCTCCCAGAAACCTTCACTTGCAGATCCATCTTGGCTAAGGTGTGCACGCGCACCCCAGGGGACTCCAGCATTACAATTATCCTAATAGGAACAAACATAGTAATACCGCCTTATACTCGTACAGCTAATGCCCAAGGATACAAATCAAACAGGGGAAACAAAGCAAGGTGTTCGGCCTGAGGGAAGACAAAGACTCAGCTTGGAGAACTGCCCCCTTATAAAGGATTTAAACTTCCCAAAGGCGCGACTCGCTCTCTGAGCTCACCCATGTGCCTTTCTGCATGTACTATATTTTTTTTTCAATAAACGTTTTACTTTACTCTTTACCTTCTGCCTTCTTGCCTGAATTTGTTCTTGACTAAGCAGGCAAGACTAGGGACCTTAGCCATTACAGCTGACTCCTGTGGTCCAGTGGTTAGGACTCCTGGTCTGGTAAACTAAGACTTTGCTTCCAGCTACTGCTTGCTGCAAGCTGCCACTTACTACTGCTAAGAGCAACTGGAATCAATATAACTAAAACATATATGGGTAGAGTTGTCACTTTTCATCTAATTCACAAGAGAATTAATTCTCAGGTAAATCAAGTAATTTTTCCAGTGCCATCCAGGCTTTGATTTAGGAAATGAATTTGGAGAATGATGGAAAATATCAAGAATGCAGAAAAAGCAAAAAATACACTTACAAAAAGGAAAGGTTGAAATTTGATTGAAACAGGAGAGAAGAGGACAGGACAACCTTTAAGAGAAGGATATAGCCCAAGGACCTGACATAAACTGATCAGATCAAATAGGAAGATGACAGTCAACTCCCACTAGAACTTGAACCTCAGTATATGCTCATTGGAACATATTCCCAAGTTAAATGACACCCACAGATGCCATGACAGTTCCAAGGTGAATCAGAAAGGTCAAAGTGTGGGCCGTGGCCCAATTTATGGAAATCCCCACCCCCTTCCCCAAAATAGCCAGAATATTCCTCCCACTCATTAGCTTATGGAATTACCCACCCCTATTAAAAAAACTGACAGTACTGAGACCGCTCTTGCCTTCTGAAACAGCCAACACTCTGTGGACTGTTTCTCTCTAAATAAATTCACTCTTTGCCCTCAGGGCTTCACTGATGGCTCAGATGATAAAGAATCTGCCTGCAGTGCAGGAAACCTGGGTTCAATCCCTGGATTGAGGAGTTCTTCTGGAGAAGGGAATGGTTACCCACTCCAGTATTCTTGCCTGGGGAATTCCATGGACAGAGGAGCCTTGTGGGCTATAGCCCATGGGGTCACAAAGAGTTGGACAAGACTGAAGGACTAACACTTTCACTTTCACAGACCTTCACCTATCATGGACTTCCTGGTGGCTCAGACAGCAAAGCATCTGCCTATAGTGTGGGAGACCTGGGTTCAATCCCTGTGTTGGGAAGATCCTCTGGAGAAGAAAATGGCAACCTACTCCTGTATTCTTGCTTGGAAAATCCCATGGACGGAAAAGCCTGGTGGGCTACAGTCTGTGGGGTCACAAAGAGTCGGACACAACTGAGTGACTTCACTTTCACTTTCCTTTGTCTCTAACTGAATTCTTTCTGAGACAAGACCAAGAACCTGAGCTTCATTAAGTCCTGAGACTAGGTGTGTCTTAGTTAAAGACTGACTTTTAGTCCCAATCTAGGTTTTGGTTGGGTCTGAGTCTTCACCCGTGGGTTCAAGCCCCAGTCTGAGTTGCATAGTTTCAGCATCATGAGAAAGAAGAGGGGATTATGAATTCATGATGCTGAAACTATGCAACTCAGACTGGGGCTTGAATCCACGGGTAAAGACTCAAACCCAACCAAAACCTAGATTGGGACTAAAAGTCAGTTTTTAACTATGACACACCTGGTCTCAGGACTTAATGAACTCCTATTTTGGGAGTCTAATGTACTTTCAGAATCTGTACTTTCTTATATTCTTCTTCCTCTGCTGAAATTTCTGGAAGATTTTTACTGTTGTTTAATTTTGAGTGTTGATTTTAGAAATCATCTTTGTTATTTTATGCTATTTTTATGCTTTTGCCTTCAAAGCTTCATTGAGAGAAGTTAGGCTTGGAT
The DNA here is from genome assembly GCF_000754665.1 of Bison bison bison. NCBI lineage: Eukaryota > Metazoa > Chordata > Mammalia > Artiodactyla > Bovidae > Bison > Bison bison. The sequence continues at coordinate 3,338,808 of NW_011495085.1, forward strand.
ATAATAAACATTTGTTTGTAGCTAGTAATGACTTCAAGAGATTGTAAAGAACCTTTTACCTTACTGTTCCTCTATTATTTTTTCTCTCCCATTAACTTCTGTTTCTTTTAAGTACTGGCACACAGTGCTCTTAATTTTTTTTTTTTTTGAAAGCGCTTTTCAGCAGATGTCTGAAAAATGTCAAATTTCTTCTAACTCCATCTTTCAGCATTATTCTTTTTCCTAATAACTTTAATATTTTGTTCCATTTTCTCTATATTCTTCTCACGTAGTTTGGGGATTCATAACTTGCCTTTAATAATTTGTTAAAGAAAAGCAATGACATTAATGATTCCTGCTGCCCACAGACACATGTATTTCTGCAATGAATATGATTTTTAGATGACATATTTACCATAGATCCTTTCATTTGTACAAGTGATTCTTTCATTTATTATATTTATTTTTATAAAATTTTCATTAAAACCTATTCCAAATATATATTGAGTTGTTTAATGAATGTCAGACACTGATCAAGTATTGTGAAATAGTTGTAAAAAGGCAAATAAGGTATCTATTTTCAAAAACCTTATATTTGAGTAAGCACAGGCAAAGTAATTTAATTATTAATGCAATAAGACTAATGCAGATAGTATTAAGAATTATTATGAGAGTAAAATAGAAAAGGGATATGAACTAAATGACAGTAAGTTGTGTTTTTTTTTAAATAGGTAGGACAGAGAAGCCTTCTAAGGAATTTGGACTGAAAAGTAAACAAGTGAAGGAACTAGTTGTAAGGGAGGAAAACTTCCTGATCAAGGTGGACCACAGTGCAAGTATTCATATGCAGAAATAATTTAGGTGCTCTAAGACAGAAGAAAACAAAGCTTGCCAGCTCACAGTAGCTAGAGTAAAGGATAAAGTCAACGGTTAGATGAGAGCTAAATCGTTCAGGGCTTTGCAGACAGAACAAAATAAGAAATTTATCTTGTATTCTGAGTGCAATGAGAAGACATGGAGAAGTTTAAAGCAGAGTGACATAAAGTTATGAAGATTATTCCAGCTACTTTGTGAATAATCAACTGAGAGGGCAAGAGCAGAAGCAGGAAGATCATTTAGGAGGGTGTTACATGACTCCAAGAGAAGATCTAGAGTTGGCTCTCACTAGGATGGTACAATAAAGAGAGCAGACTGATGGAAATCAAGACATACTTTGGTGGAAGAGACTCGCTGGGGAATGATTCAGGCTGTTACTCAGTGTTTGGTCCCTACTTGCCTGGGGAAGGACAGTAGCGAGATGGGAAAAATGGAATTGGAGGTATCTACATTATGTTTGTTGTTGAAACCGTCAATGCAGGCTTGTCCATAGCAATTATATTTACACTTATCCCATACAAATGCACATTGATGGAAAAGGAACAGTGCAGTTTTAGGTATGTTCATGTGAGTCTTTGCTATTTATTTTTGGTATGTTTAAACAACTTGTTATTTGTGATGATTGCTTTCACATGTTGGAGATATTCTTTAACTTTTCAGTAAAAGATGTTCAACAGTTAGAATACTAGAACTCTTTTTGCTATTACTAAAACCATACTTTTCAATACCCTTTAATGAAATTAATTTATTTTTTGTAATAAGTTTTAGAATGTTCATAATTTATAATTTATGGTCTCATATCTTGTAGTATTGTTTCAAGATCTATTTGATTTTTCAGTAAGCATTTTAATTGAACTTACAGTTTGAAAACATCCCACATTTTCTTTTTATTTTTAATGTTGTTACCATGGTAACAATAGCTGTTTCTCATCTAACAATTTCACCTCAATGAAAAAGCTATGCCATTTTAGACAGAAATGATAGGGTGTATAGTTTCCTGATCTCTCCCTATCATTTTCTCTTTATCATCATGATGACTGAATGTAATGCTTATTTTGAAATTCTGATTGTGTAATGCCATCTTGCTCTAAGATTTAGAGCAAGTCTTAATTCTCTTTATTTCATGTTGCTGTAATGTACATGTTAAATGGCTACCTGATTTTACCACTTAACCAATAATCATTCTACTATTATAGTTTTGTGGTGTGAAAGTTGACTTACAAAGCTGAAACTCCTGCTGGGATACTCAGTGTATTTAAGCTTTGAGCTTTGGAATGTGCTGTCTCTGTAAGTCTAAATTTAAAGTGGGTACCCTAATGCAAAATTTTGTTTTATTTGGATCAAATGCCTATTTAAGCTCATTTAAAATTTTAAACACCCCTCCCCGCCCCCCGCTTTTTTGAGAAAACCTCATATAGGAGCTATCTGCTACTTGACTGTCCAATATCTATTCTCTCTTTAAAATATTGCATCTTGATTTTATTATGAGCTATGAAAGGATGTCAGTTGAACTGTCTTCTGGGAGACCATGAAAGGTTCTCTTTCAGATGTGATGTACACTTGTTTGTTTCTCTTTTCTTCTTACGTGCTTTCTATAGATGTTGACCAATCATTTCAGAGACCATATTGGGCCATGAATAAGTAATTTGAGCATTAGCATCATGAGGTAAGGATGGCCAGGGAGAAAGTTAAAAGAAAAAAAAAAAAGACCAAGCTTCTTCTGGTCATTTTGGACCCTCCATATCAGCCCTATACTATCTACCTCTGGATTTCATGTTATGCAAAGAAAGCTGAGTGCTGCAGAATTGATGCTTTTCAAATGTGCTATTGGAGAAGTCTCTTGAGAGTCCCTTGAACAGCAAGGAGATCAAAACAGTCAATCCTAAAGGAAATCATTCCTGAATATTCATTGGAAAGACTGATGCTGAAGCTGAAGTTCCCATACTTTGTCCACATGATGTGAAGAACTGACTCACTGGAAAAGACCCTGATGCTGGCAAAGGCAGGAGGAGAAGGGGATGACAGAGGATGAGATGGTTGGATGGCATCACTGACTCAATGGACATGAGTTTGAGCAAACTCCAGGAGTTGGTGCTGGACAGGGAAGCCTGGTGTGCTACAGTCCATGGGGTCTCAAAGAGTCGGACACAACTGAGCAACTGAACTGAACTGAAACAACATAAACCTTTATACTTTGCTTAAGTCATTAGATCTTCTTTTAGTGCCTTTCAAATGTATTGCCTAACTCATGTGCCTTATATAATAAAGCCAACTGTGGTGTCTGTACACTTTGATATTCAACATCTGATAATATTAATAATTCTCTCTGAGATTTAATATATGTTAATTCTGTGAGTTAATTTGAACCTTCCATTTGACCTTCATAGCAACTCTATGAAATATGTATTATTAACTCAAATACTCTGGCCACCTGATGCAAGATTCTGACTCATGGGAAAAGACGCTGATGCTGGAAAGATTGAAGGTAGCAAGAGAAGAGGACCACGGAGGATGAGATGGCCGAATGGTATCAGTGATGCAATGGACATGAACTTGGGTAAACTCCAGGAGATGGTGGGGGACAGGGATGCCTGACATACTGTAGTCCATGGGGTCATGAAGAGTCAAACATGACTTGGTGACTGAACAACAATGAACAATTATCATCTCCTTTGTTTAGATGAGAGAACTTAAACATATGGGGTGGGTAAAAGTGCTTATGAAGGTCACATGGCTTCTGGGTTGTGTTGGCCATTGAATCCACTCGACTTGTCCTAGATGAACATTCTTGACTAATAGCTTTATATGCCCTGTAAAAAAATGTCATCACAGACTCAATGGACATGAGTTTGAGCAAACTCTAAGAAACAGTGTAGGATAGGGAAGCCTGATGAGCTGTAGTTCATGGGTTTGCAAGGAGTCAGACAGGGCTTAGCAGCTGAACAACAAGAAAGCTGTAGGTCTGTATTGAAATAGGGCCCTAAATGGAGTCTGAAAGAATATTTTGCCATTAAAGGGAAATAGCTCTAAACCTGGTTAATGAAGTCACAATAGTTTGCAGTTTTACTCAACATCTTATTCTTTTTTTTTTTGCTTTTTGAGGCAGATTCCAATTCATCTTTTCTTTTTTTTTTTAATTTAATTTTATTTAACTTTACAATATTGTATCGGTTTTGCCATATATCAAAGTGAATCTGCCACAGGTATACATGTGTTCCCCATCCTGAACCCTCCTCCCTCCTCCCTCCCCATACCATCCCTCTGGATTGTCTCAGTGCACCAGCCCCAAGCATCCAGTATCGTGCATCGAACCTGGACTGGTGACTCATTTCCTATATGATATTATACATATTTCAATGCCATTCTCCCAAATCATCCCACCCTCTCCCTCTCCCACAGAGTCCAAAGACTGTTCTATACATTAGTGTCTCTTTTGCTGTCTTGCATACAGGGTTATTGTTACCATCTTTATAAATTCCATACATATGCATTGGTATACTGTATTGGTGTTTTTCTTTCTGTCTTACTTCACTCTGTATAATAGGCTCCAGTTTCATCCACCTCATTAGAACTGATTCAAATGTATTCTTTTTAATGGCTGAGTAATACTCCATTGTATATATGTACCATAGCTTTCTTATCCATTCATCTGCTGATGGATATCTAGGTTGCTTCCATGTCCTGGCTATTATAAACAGTGCTGCGATGAACATTGGGGTACACGTGTAAAAATTAATTTATTTTGAATTGAAGGATAACTGCTTTACATAATTTTGCTGTTTTCTATCAATCCTCAACATGAATCAGCCATAGGTATACATATATCTTCTCCCTTTTGAAACTCCCTCTCATCTCCCTACCCATCCCACCCCTCTAGATTGATACAGAGCCCCTGTTTGAGTTTCCTGAGCTATACAGCAAATTCCTGTTGGCTATCTATTTCACATGTGGTAATGTAAGTTTCCATGTAATTCTCCATACATCTCACCCTCTCCTCTCCTCTCCCCATGTCCATAAGTCTATTCTCTATGTCTGTTTCTCCATATTCTTTAATTATCTGATTTAACATACCTTAGTGGTTATTTGTTTTAAACATTATGTTTCAAGGATAGGCATTGATGTTAAGCAAATACTTTGTAGAAGAATGTTTTTTTCTCCCATTAAATTACCATTAGTAGTCCATGAATCAAAATAAAAGAGTAAAATTCAGTCTCAGAGTCAGAAATAAAGGAAAACAATAATGTCTTAATAAAGAACAAAGACTCTGTCTAGAATTCTATGGGAATTACTAAGATGGGTCCTAAAATCACAGGGATATAAATTATTTATTGACTAAGCTCTATCTGCTGTAGTGTATGCAAAGCTCAGTACAGAAATTGTCATATTTAAGCAACAGCATTATGTCTAGAGTATAATACTTTCCCCATTTTATAGATGGAGAGATGGAGAACTAAATGAATATTAGGCAATTCAGAACATTCACACTGCATGAGTATATAAATAGCATCTTATTTCATGTTGTATTGCTTCTCCTTAAACAGTGCCTGTCATATGGTAGATAGTCACTAAAAATGATCTTAAATAAAAATCACACATCTGGAAAGGGATGGTGTTGGTTTTAACACTCCATGTTTATACAGTGCAACTTTACACCACTATTCTGTAGTGTTTAATTTGGAGAGAAGTTGAAAAGTCTGTTCTTAAGATAGAATTCCAAAGAGGTAACAGTTTAAAAGATGCTTGCAAAGTAGATAATTATCACACTTAGGCATTGGTTTGGGGGAAGAACCCTTTGTTATTAGAAGAAAACCAGGAACTTGAACGCCAGATGAACATGAAGCAAATTATTTATATTTATATGTAGTTATTCCTGTTGTTGTCATCAACTCATTCAAAGATATAACTATGAATATTAGCTTTGAAACCTGTATTTCTCCCTTGGCTCTATTTTGTCAGGAGCATGATGCATTACCACATATTATTAAGTTCAAAATTTTTCTCAACTACTAGACTTATAATTAAAAAAAATTATTGGCTATAAATTTGTAGTGTTAATGATAGTAACTCAGGAGTACATTTACTCTGGCTTTTCTTATTCCCCATACTGACTCTGATGATGTATTGTGATAATGCATATAGAAGCATTAAACTCATGCTATTGATTAAACTTGTGCTCTAAATACCATTTTAATTATATGAATGTATGTTTGTGAATGATGTGTGTGAATAGATGTAATATTTTTTTCATGGTTGTGTGAAAGATTTTGGTTGAATTAACCATAAAACCAGATAATTGCTTCTTAAAGTATTTAACTGTTCAGCAACTATACCTGACATATGTAAAGATGTTACAATAATTAGACAAATTAAATCTCTATCTTATTAAAACAGAAAGAAATTAAATCACTTGTCTTTAACCTGTTTATTATTAACCCTACCAGGAGTTCTTAGACATTATTTTTCTAATTACTCTCATGTGAAGTTTTATACTACAGTATATTCTGTATTTCTATACTTAATGCATATCTGATTTATACATTAAAAGGTAAATAAGTTTCACTATCCCCACCATCTGTTTCAGCATCCTTTCCCAGGTGGTGCAGTGGTTAAAAAAAAAAAAAAAAAAACAGCCTGTAGTGCAGACGACTTGGAAGATACGGGTTCAATCTCTGGGTCAGGAAGATCCCCTGGAGAAGGAAATGGCAACCCACTCCAGCATTCTTGCTTGGAAAATTCCATAGACAGAGAAGCCTGGTGGGCTACAGTCTATGGGGTCTATGGGGTCACAGAGAGTTGGACACAACTGAGCATGAGCATGTACATCATGCATAGTAGCTTTAGTAAGAACTTCATGATAATTAAAATAATTGACTTGATGCAGATTGAATGAGACCCACTGTATTACTGGATCATAATAGTGAGACTGAAATTTGAAGTGTTTACAAGTGTGCACAAAATTTTTGATAGCTCTTCTTTCAGGAAGTAGAGCTTGATCCTCCTTCATTTCAGTGTGGGCTGGATTTGGTGGCGGTGGTGGTGTTCAGTCACTCAGTCATGTCCAACTCTTTTCAACCCCACTGACTGCAGCACGCCAAGCTTCCCTGTCCACTATCTCCCGGAGTTTGATCAAACTCATGTCCACTGAATTAGTGATGCTACCTAATCATCTTATTCTCTGCCACCCCCTTCTCCTTTTGCCTTCAACTGTCCCCATTATCAAGGTCTTTTCCAGTGAGTCAGTCCTTCACATCAGGTGGCTAAACTATCGGAGCTTCAGCAACAGTCCTTCCAAAGAACATTCAGGGTTAATTTCCTTTAGGATTGAGTGGTTTGATCTCTTTGCTGTCCAATAGACTCTCAAGGATCCTTTCCAAAACCACAGTTCAAAAGCATAAATTATTTTGTGTTCAGGCTTCTTCTCACATTCATACATGACTACTGGAAAAACCATAACTTTGACTAGACAGACCTTTGTCAATAAAGTGATGTTTCTGCTTTTTAATTTGCTGTGTAAGTTTGTCATAGTTTTCTTCCAAAAAGCAAACATCTTTTAATTTCATGGCTGTAGTCACTGTCTGCAGTGAGTTTGGAGGTTGTCACTGTTTTCATTTTTCCCCTTCTATTTGCCATGAAGTGATGGGACTGGATGCCATGTTCTCTGTTTTTTGAATGTTGAGTTTTAAGACAGCTTTATCACTCTCTTCTTTCACCTTCATCAAGAGGTTCCTTAGTTCCTTTTCACTTTCTGTCACTACGGTGGTCTCATTTGCCTATCTGCGTTTATTGATATTTCTCTGGCAATCTCGATTCCAGCTTGAGCTTCATCCACCTTGGAATTTCACACAATGTTCTCTGTGTGTAAGTTTAATAAGCAGGGTGACAATATACAGCCTTGGATGTACTCTTTTCCCAATTTTGAACCAGTCTGTTGTTCTATGTCTGGTTCTAATTGTTGCTTCTTGACCTGCTTGCAGGTTTATCAGGAGACAGGTAAGGTGATCTCATATTGCCATCTCTTTAAGAATTTTCCACAGTTTTTGTGATCCACACAGTTAAGATCTTAAGCATAGTCAGTGAAGTAGAAGATATTTTCCTGGAATTCCCTTGCTTTTTCTATGATCCTGCAGATGTTGGCAATTTAATCTCTGGTTCCTCTGCTTTTTCTAATCCAGCTTGTACATCTGGAAGTTCACGGTTCACATACTGTTGAAGCCTAGTTTGAAGGATTTAGTGAGTTACTTCTAACAAGTAGAATACAACAAAACTGATGGTGTAAAACTTGTAAGAGTCAGTCATCAAGATTCTGTCAGCCTCCTCCTTACTTTCTTCTTGAATCACTGGCATTGGGGAAAGAGAGATGTCATGCTGTGAGAACACTCAAGAAGTACTTTAGAAAGGTTCCTATGGTGAGGATCTGAGGCCACCTGTTGACAGCCATGTGAATGAGACATCTTGGCAAGTCTTCCGTCTAGTCTTCAGACTGCCCCAGCCACAGCCAGTACATTGACTGCATCCTGGTGAGACTTCCAGATGAGAACCACCCAGCTTAGGCTTCTGGAGAACCACTCCCAGAATTCTGACCCATAGAAACTTGAGACTGAAAGTTTGTAATTTTAGGGAATTCCTGAGCGGTCCTGTGGTGAAGACTCTGCATTTTCATCGCTGAGGGCTGGGTTCATTTCCTGGTGAGGAAACTAAGATGCTGCACGCCATGCAGTGTGGCCAGGAACAAAAATGTGTGCATATATGCTCAATTGAGTTCGACTCTTTGTGTCTACATAGTCTGTAGCTCCCCAGGCTCCTCTGTCCATGGGATTTTCCAGGCAGGAATACTGGAGTGGGTTGCCATTTCCTCCTCCAGGGGATCTTCTCAACCTAGGAATTAAACCTGTGTCTCTTGTGTATCCTTCATTGACAGGCAGATTCTTTACCTCTGTGCCGCCTGGGAAGCCTGAAAAAAATAAAATAGTTTGCAATTTTAAGCTGTTAAATTTCATGGCAGTTTGTCATGCAGCAAATGATAAGTAATATACCATGGTTAATTATTTTTTGCACATATTTGCTTTCCTTTTGATATAATTATTTCCACTGTGGGAATAGGTTCTATTAAATTGTGTTATTACATTTAAGCTATACTCATAAATTACCTCTTCTAATATTCCAAACTTTTCAGTTCAAGTATCTGCAGATACCCTAGGTTTTAAGGCTGTGGTCATAATGAAATTTAATTTTATGTTTGCATGTTATTTAGAGTTTATAAACACTTGAACAAGTATTGCTATGTTTAAATCTTAAATAATGCTAAAAGATGCATTAATCATATTTTCTGACTTTCTAAGATTAAAAAACAACTCAGCACTTTTATACATTATGTTCTCAGAGTCACACAGCAGGTGAATCAGTGCCAGGTCTTTGATTCAGTAATAATGTTTTTTCCAAGGCTTCCTGTTGGAATGGTTTCTAATGTATGCCATGTAAAGATGAAAGAAAGGGATATTGGCTACTGTGTTGCCATGAATAAAATGTATCTATCTGAGACATGTTTTATTGGAATGTTAAACTTTATATTTATGATATGATCATTTTAAAGAAATTATCAAAGTTAACTATATTAAAACATTTTAAAATATGATTAACCCATTAGAAATACATCACTTATTTTGATTGAGTTTCATTATAAGAAGAGACTAAGAATGAATCACAATGTCAGACCAGCTCCTCTTTACTGTATTAAGGATAAATAATTAGTTTGAACATAACACAGTGAAGAGACATAGCTATATCTTTTCCATTTGCTGTTTGGTTTTAGATACTTTCTTTTCCCTCTGTGTTATTTTTACATTTTAGTGGAATGTTTAGGGACTGTGGGACAATTTTGTTACTGCTTGTTATTTGATAACTAAAAATATAATTACATAGATTGTGTTGAACAGTGATTTTTTGAGCAATATTAATTTTTGTAATAAACAATAGCTACAATATTGAATTGCTCATAATAAGGAATTAATTTTAATCATATTAAATATTTACTTATCAGATGGACTTACTTGTAAACATAGAAACAGCATCATATTAACTTCAAAAAGAATGGATCTAAGTTTTGTAAAAGAATTTTGCGTATATTAAATTTGCCTTCTGAATACCTAAGGAAGATAATCAGCCTTGAAAATGACATAAATGATACATGAAAGTGGGGCTTCCCAGGTGGCACTAGTGGTAAAGAACCCACCTGCAAGCACAAGAGACCTAAGAGACGCAGGTTTGATCCCTGGATTGGGAAGATCCCCTGGAGGAGGGCATGGCAACCACTCCAGTATTCTTGCCTGGAGAATCCCATGGATAAAGGAGCTTGGTGGGCTACAGTTCCATAGGGTCAAAACAATCAGACACTACTGAAGTGGCTTAACACACATATTGAAAGTTATTGTCTATTTTTTCCAGGAGGATCCACAGGTGGGACGTATAAATTAGGTGGGATATGAACGCTACACCAGATATGAAGCAGTAATGAAGATATACCAGATATGAAGATATGAAGGAGAAATACAATCAGGTAGTTAAGCATGTGGGTTTAGTTGACAGACTATGAGTTTGAAATCTAACTCTACCACTTACTCTATGTGAGATCCTGGACAAGCTATTTGAATTTAATTTTCTATATCTTTCTTAAGCCACTGGATTTTCACTTGTATATTAATGGTTACAGTTTCTAACTAATGAATGTGGTATTATATCATCATCTTTGCACAATTTGTTATAATATTTTTTACTATTAATAATGCTAAATGTTAGTACTTAGAACAGTAGCCTACACAATTAGGTCTTCATTACTATTAGAATTATAAACAGCACCTGTATTGAATCCAAACTAGTGATAGAGTCCATCCATGTTATAATTTCTTCTAAGATTTATGTCCATAAGTTAGCATTTTATATTTCCAAAAGCTACTCTAGAAAATTTCCTTTCGCTTTAGGCCAAACAGGCTCAAAATGAAGGTTTATTTTTTCATTCTATTAGTAGAATATTAAATTTTAATAATATTCTACTAATAGAGAAAATAAACCTCATAAATAAATAAATTATATTTATATATAATTCTTTTATATTCTTTTCATAAAAATTTTTGTTGGTTTTACACTGTAACAGGAGAAGGAACCGGCAACCCACTCCAGTATTCTTGCCTGGAGAATCCCATGGACAGAGGAGCCTAGCAGGCTACAGTCCATGGGGTTGCAAAGGGTCAGACAAAACTGAGTGACTGAGCTCTAAACACGATGTTCATACTATCAACATGTAAATTAAGTTTCTGGTCACACACCTGGATTCTGCTTTTACTTGTTCAAATCTGCAGGATGAATGGGGCCCTAATATTACCAACCATGTGACTTACTTTAACCAATAGGAAGTGAGTAGATATGATGGGAGCAGAGAATTGATACACTTGTGTGGTCATGATGCCTTTCTTGCATGTCTGACATTGCAGTGAGAAGTTACCCCAGCTAGTCCCTTCCTCCAAGGATTTAGATGGAACAGACACAGATCCAAACTGAAGCAGAGAGCCAGGCTGAGCCCAGTCTGACTCTACATCTTTCAACCATCTGATGCATAGACACATGAGGCTGTTTTCTAATGCTTTGTGTATAGTATTGTGGCAGTAACTGCTTGACACACCTACTTATAAGGATGAGTCAACTATGTAGAAAATAGTTGATAGGGATCTGAGGAAGTTAAATATAGGGCCTTAATCCTGATGTTGTTTTGGAGAAGGAAATGGCAACCCACTCCAGTGTTCTTGCCTGGAGAATCCTATGGATGGAGAAGCCTGGTAGGCTGCAGTCCATGGGGTGGCACAGAGTCGGACATGACTGAAGCGACTTAGAAGAAATCCTGATGTTATTTAAAATACGTGTATGTGTACTAAGTTGCTTCAGTTGTGTCTGACTCTTTGTGACCCTATGGACTGTAGACTGCCAGCTCCAGGGAAGAATACTGGGGTGGGTTGCCATGCCCACCTCCAGGGGATCTTCCAGACCCAGGGATCAAAACTGTTTCCTGT
>NW_011495085.1:3350819-3376369 GCF_000754665.1 Bison bison bison
TATTGCAGGCAGATTCTTAACCACTGAGCCACAGGGGAAGCCCTATTTAAAATATAGTTAATAAAAATTTGAGAAAGTAAATATGTTTTTCCATTCAAACAACAGAATGGTGTTGGTGCTGCAATATGTCATCAAGCTGGGAATAGTTATGATTAGCGTTTGTTGTCATATCCACTCTCTACCATTTCCAATAGATAATTTTTCCTAGAATGCAGCTTAGAAATTTAACTACAAATGATACATTCCATTGCATGTTGGTCTCTGAATATGGGTAGTGATGCTACTGGCTAGGAGTGCCTGAGGCACTCACAGGGCCATACTGCTTGTACAGAGCTCCCACAGACATTCAGACAGTAGGAGCCAAGCTTGTGGTTCTTTTTATTAGTGCAAGATGTTGTAAGATACACCTCAATAACAACCAGCAGGTAATTGAAAAAACAAGGTTTATTCTCCCAGGTCCTGGAGGCTACATGGTGGGCCTGAGAGTCACATACGGAGGTCATGTAGGGGTGGGAGAGAAAGAGAGAGAGATGCCAAAATCATGGCCCCTGTGTTACTGTTGTTCAGTTGTTAAGTTGTCTCCAATTCTTTGCAGCCCCATGGACTGCAGCACACCAGGCTTCCCAGTCCACCTCTATCTTGTGGAGTTGGCTCAAGCTCATGTCCATTGAATTGGTGATGCTATCTCACCACTTTAACCTCTGCCACTTCTGCCTATCAGTGTCAAATAAAATCTTGAAGACAGAGCTTTGAGTGAAATAGAAAAAAAAAAAAAAGCTTTATTGCTTTGCCCACCCCACTCCCTCACAACTCTGTCCCAACCTAGGAGGATTTGATGAGGAGTTTTATAACAATGGTTCTTCAAGAGCAGGGACACTCATAAGATTAGGGTGTGTTCAGGGACATTACTCCTTTGTTGTTTTTGTTCAGTTGCTAAGTTGGGTCTGAGGCTGTGATCCCATGGACTGTAGCATGCCAGACTTCTCTGTCCTTCACTGTCTCCTGGAGTTTGCTCAAACTCATGTCCATTGAGTCATTGATGCCATCCAACCATGCCATTATCTGTAGTTCCCTTCTCCTGTTCTCAGTCTTTCCCAGCATCAGGTCTTCTCTAATAAGTCAGCTCTTTGCATCAGGTGGCCAAAATATTGGAGCTTCAGCTTCAGCATCAGTCCTTCCAATGAACACCCAGGACTCATCTCCTTTAGGATGGACTGGTTGGATCTCCTTGTTGTCCAAAAGACTCTCAAGAGTTTTCTCAAGCACAGCACTTCAAAAGAATCAGCCTTTAGTGCTCAGCCTTCTTCTGTACATGACTACTGGAAAAAATCACATCATTGACTATATGAATCTTTGTTAGCAAAGTGATATCTCTGTTTCTTAATATGTTATCTAGGTTTGTTATAGCTATTCATCCAAGGAGCAAGTGTTTCTTAATTTCATGGCTGCAGTCACAGTGACATTGGAGCCAAAGAAAATAAAATCTGAGACTGTTTCCACCTTTTCCCCATCTATTTCCCATGAAGTGATGAGACTGGGTGCCTTGATCTTAGTTTCTTGAATGGCTCCTTTAATTTCATCAAATTTGTTGTTGTTTTTTTTTTTTTAATGTGTACCATTTTTAAAGTCTTTATTGAATTTGCTATAACAGTGCTTCTGTTTTAGGTTTTGGTTTTTTTTTTTTTGGCCTGGCAGCATGAGGAATCTTTTTTCCCTGGCTAAGAATTGAACCCACACACCCTACATTGGAAGGCAAATTCTTAACCACTGGACTGCCAGGGAAATCCGTCAAGTAATCTTCTTGATGAGTTCCTCTGGTTCTTTTAATGTAGCCTCAGGTGATTTTTCTCTGGTTTGGAGAATGCTGATACCTTAAAGAGCTCAAAGATACTGTTATGTGTATCCCTTGAGGGGGAACCAGGACCTGCCCCAAGACTGCACCTTTGTTTCCTGGCTGCACTTCCCTTATCTCTGCATCCCATCCCTTCCAGGATATCAACTGTCCTAGAGTATATGCTCTGGAACTCAAGGAAGGTCATGGAGGCTGGAGCCAAAAAGCAAGGAAGTGAAAGGCTTTCATACCCAGAAGCCATAGGACCCTGTTCGGTTTCAAGACTGTGTGTGCATATGGACCTGGAATTCTGCCTTTCCTGGGGACAAGGATGGGGTGCCTAGGATTTTGTGGGCTCACTATTACTTTATTTAAAGTTTAAGAGTAGGAATTAGGATGAGGGAAGGGAAAAGCTTTTGGTTATCTATATCACCCAGAGCTTTCTATAAAGGAAACTTTATGCGTGGGGTGGCCTGGTTCCTTATCTAGTTGTTTTGTTAGTAGTTGTGACTTGAAATCCAGTACTCTTGCCTGGAAAATCCCATGGACAGAGGAGCCTGGTAGGCTGCAGTCCAGGGGGTCGCTAAGAGTTGGAAACGACTGAACGACTTCACTTTCACTTTTCAATTTCATCCATTGGAGAAGGAAATGATAACCCACCCCAGTATTCTTGCCTGGAGAATCCCAGGGACGGGGGAGCCTGGTGGGCTGCCATCTATGGGATCGCACAGAGTCGGACACAACTGAAGCGACTTAGCAGCAGCAGCAGTGACTTGAAATTGTTAATTGCTCAATGGTGTCTGACTCTTTGCAACCCCATGAACTGTATCCCATCAGGCTCCTCTCTCCATGGGCTTCTCCAGGCAAAAATAGCAGAGTGAGTTGCCATTCCCTTCTCCAGGGGATCGTCCAGTTAGGTAATTAGAATAAGAAAAAGGAGTCCAGATCGGTGGTGGCTAAAAGACAATGAGGGGAAAAGCCCACAAAAATAGAACAAAGGAAGGTCTGAGGACTGGAGTGAGAACAAACCTCCTGGCTAGCCAGATTTACATAGGGCAGGCTCAGGGGGAGGAGAAATAGCAAATAAAAAGAGGAGCCAAACTTGAGCCAGGGGCTTCTCTTCTCTTCCAATCTTTTGGGTCGGCCCATCCTCACGCCTCAAGGATGTATTTCCCTTTGCTTGCCAAATAAAACTGAGCTGTAACATGGAGCTGTAACACTGGTCCATCCATTCTTTCAAATTTTTGCTGTGGCAAGACAGAAATGAGGAAATTACAAACTCCTCCAATATTCCTAACCAAGGGATTGAACCCCGGTCTCCTGTGTTTCAGGCAGATTCTTTACCGTCTGAACCACCTAGGGAAACCCATACAGCTGGCAATATATTTCTTAAAGAAGGATGACTTTGAAATGGATTTCTCAGCAATCTAAAGCTTAATGTCAGGCATATACATTACAATCAAAAAAGCTTCTTTTTATGCACTTATAATACTTGCTTATATAATTTTAAAGAATGGTTGGTTGGTTCAATTGCTCAGTTGTGTTCAACTCTGCGACCCCATGAATTGCAGCACGCGAGGCCTCCCTGTCCATCACCAACTCCCGGAGTTCACTCAAACTCAAGTCCGTCGAGTCCGTGATGCCATCCAGTCATTTCATCCTCTGTCGTCCCCTTCTCCTCCTGCCCCCAATCCCTCCCAGCATCAGAGTCTTTTCCAGTGAGTCAACTCTTCACGTGAGGTTGCCAAAGTACATTTTAAAGAATGGAGTGTCTTTTAAATTGTTATGTTCATAGAATGCTATGAAAATATGTGTATGTGTATACATGTATATGTATAATATTTACTACTTACCAGGGAAATCTGTATGCAGGTCAAGAAGCAACAGTTAGAAATGGACATGTAACAACAGACTGGTTCCAAATCAGGAAAGGAGTATGTCAAGGCTGTATATTGTCACTCTGCTTATTTCCCTTATATGCAGAGTACAGCAGGTGAAATGCAAGGCTGGATGAAGCACAAGCTGGAATCAAGATAGCCAGGGTAAATATCAATAACCTCAGATATGCTTTGATACCACCTTTATGGCAGAACTTGAACTAAAGAGCCTCTTGATAAAAGTGAAAGAAGAGAGTCCATGGAATTTCAGAGTCAGACATGAGTGAGTGACTGAACTGAGGGAAATATTTAAATAATAGATTTCCAATCCCTACAATTCATAATTAGGATTTATACATTTCCAGTTCTCCTCATAAAAACTGAGGTAGCCCCTTCACAACTCTCTTCTAATGTTTGAGTATTTTGTATTTTGTGATATTTTCTAACTCTTCAACCAGCGGTGATTAGAATATAAGAATAGCATATTCTCTAATTGTTTTCTTTCCCTGAATGTACCTCTGAAACCTTTGTGAACACTACATTGTTTAGAGAATAGCTTATTACATTTGGTGAAAGATTTTAAAGATAGGAGCTTGTGATATACTGTTGGGCTGAACCCCACAAGTCTCTAAGACCTGCACTTGCCCAGCTTCAAGATCAAGTTTAGTTCAGTCACTCAGTCGTGTCCAGCTTTTTGCGACCTCATGGACTGCAGCACACCAGGCCTCCCTGTCCATCACCAACTCCCAGAGTTTACCCAAACTCATGTCCATTGAGTCGATGATGCCATCCAGCCATCTCATCCTCTGATTTCCCCTTCTCCTCCTGCCCTCAATCTTTCCCAGCATCAGGGTCTTTTCAAATGAGTTAGTTCTTCACATCAGGTGGCCAAACTATTGGAGTTTCAGCTTCAGCATCAGTCTGTCCAATGAACACCCAGGACTGATTTCCTTTAGGATGGACTGGTTGGATCTCCTTGTTGTCCAAGGGACTCTCAAAATTCTTCTCCAACACCACAGTTCAAAAGCGTGAATTCTTTGGCACTCAGCTTTCTTTATAGTCCAACTCTCACATCCATACATGACTACTGGAAAAACCATAGCCTTGACTATATGTACCTTTGTTGACAAAGTAATGTCTCTGCTTTTGAATATGCTGTCTAGGTTGGTCATAACTTTCCTTCCAAGGAGCAAGTGTCTTTTAATTTTATGGCTGCAATCACCATCTGCAGTGAAGCTGATTGCAGATGGTGATTGCAGTTTCAAGGTCAAAGAAACAGTCAAAGTCAGAGACGGAGACATCAATGGTTTAATAGATGGGGGAAGGGGCTTACATGTTGGAAGCAGGGTCCTGGATACACGCTGTACAATGTACAGCACACAACAGGCAGGACATTGTCAACTACACATTGGCTCTTCCAAGGGCATTTACAATCTACCTCTGCTGGACTGAATCCAGTGTTGCTCTATTTGTTGACTTTTGTCATGCTCTGAAAGGAGTTCAGGGTAGAGAACAGAGCTGAGGCAAATGTGTTCCAGGAAAACTGGTGGAACAGGTCTTCAGATAGTTTAATATTTTTAGGAACTGATTTTGTGAGCCCAATCCTTGCATCTCCTTATATCTAGAAAGCACTAAATCCATTCATGGTGACATTAGCTCCTTGTGACTAGCAGAAAACCTTTTGTAGGATAAGTGCTCGATTGCATTGAACTCCCTCTTCACCAAAATCACATATATTTACCTTCCCCCTCTGCTTCTTTGGAACAGTTTCTCAGAGCTATCCGAGGTGCAGCCTCTCGGGCTGCAGTCCTCATATTGCCCGAAAGAAAACTGAAGTCGCAACTCTCACATTGTGCCTTTTTTTTTTTTGTCCACAATATGGCGGCAATCTTTATTTGAGGAGAATGGAAGATTACCAGTTACCAGTTACGGGGGAATTGATGTCAGGTGGGCTTATTGGTTACCAGGGAAACAGCAGAGGGACACACCACTCACTACCCTTTTGACAAGAACCATCACTAGTTGGGATCTAGTGCAAATACATAGGAAGGTCAGTCATTTGAGTAGGGTACAGTTGAAGCAGGCGCTGGTTGGGCAAGGAATGTACAGAGAACAAAAGGACAGCTATTTTGAACATGCATATAATTTTTTTTCTTTCCAATTAAAATTATTTTGATTAAATATGAAATCACAATGCCTTCTCTTTAAATTGAAAAGCATAAATCTAGGAAATGTTTGTGTGTGTGTCTTTTAGTTGCTCAGTCGTGTCTGATGTTTATGCCTATATAAATCATCTTCCTCAAGTGTGTAAATCAAGTACATTGAGGAAATAATTCTTTGCTTTTGATCAGAAATTAACATTTTCCATGATTAATCTTTTGAGTGGATGAAACTTTTCAATTCTACAAATTTAAGGATAAAATAATTATGTTTGTAAAGAATTTCTTAAACTGAGTTTGGCTTCCTGGGTGGTGCTAGTGGTAAAGAACCCGCCTGCCAGTGCAGGGGATGCAGGAGAAGTAGGTTTGATCCCTGGGTTGGGTAGATCCTTCAGAGTCAGACACGACTGAGTTAAGCATGCATGCATAAAACTGAATTTTGACACAGTTATTTTTAAAGTTTACTGCTTAGAAATATGTATGAAAACTGACAAAATGTTCCTTTTCTTTTTCTAAATACATCTAGAAGTGATTCTAGAAGGGGGTGGGTGGTCATTCTTTTCCCAGAAGGGCCATTTTGAGAAAGATTTTTACTTATAAACAATGTTTTTATTGTCCTGGTAATGGACATGTGTTATCTGCATGAACTGGTATATTGGAGATCATATAAAAATTGTGATAGTGCTAAACAACAAAAATATTAGGGTCCCTGAAAATGCTACAAAGATGACAAATTTTTGGCATGTCAGAGGCTGATGTATCATATGTAGTGGTTATCATCACAG
Source organism: Bison bison bison (assembly GCF_000754665.1). Classification (NCBI taxonomy): domain Eukaryota; kingdom Metazoa; phylum Chordata; class Mammalia; order Artiodactyla; family Bovidae; genus Bison; species Bison bison. The sequence goes on from NW_011495085.1 coordinate 3,357,472, forward strand.
TGATTCTGTTTGCACATCATTGTATCTTCTGCCCTGGTGGTGCCTAAGAACTACTTATATCATGAGATAGGTATTCATTTATTAAAATTTGATTTCCTTTTTATCCTTCATACTAGAATTACAAGGCAGAATGATAAAAATATGTTTTAATATTTAGATCCAGTGAACACTTTGATTTTGGTGTCAGGTCAATACTGTCCTCACAATGAGTTCAGAGTATTCCTTCTTTTTCTAGTTTCTGAGTGTGTCTAAAATTGAAATTATTTATTCATTAAATGTCTGCAAGAATTTACTGGTTTACTCTCTCAGAGTTTTCTATGTAGTGAGAGATTGCATAATGACATACATTTTATATAAAGACTACTTAGGCTATCTATTTGTTTCATAGAATAGCTTTCTTAGTTTGTGTCTTTCAAAAAATTTGCCCCATTTATTAGTTGGGAAATATATTGGCATAAAGGTTTTCATATGTCTATATTATCATTGTAAGGTCAGTAGCATCTGTAGTGCTATCCACATTTCATTTCTGCTGTTTCTCTGTGTGTTCTCTGCTTTTAACAGTCTGCTGGGAAGTTTATCAATTTTCTTGGCTTTTCACAAAACTAAAGGGTTCTGTTCATTTTCTCTATTCTTTTTATACTTTTAATGTTACTGATTTCCTTTCTTATCTTTATTATCTTCCTTATTTTTTGTTTTGATTTTAATTTACTTTCATTTAATGTTTTTAGAAGCTAGATATTTCATTTGAGATACTTCTTCACTGACATTATGTACTTATTTTTAAAGATATATAAATTATGCATTAATAAATGCTTTAGGTGCATCCTGCAAATTTTGATATGTTGAATTTTCATATTAATTCAATTTAAAACATTTTGTAATCTTTCAAGTGGCTTCATTTATTAATGCATTATTTCTCATTGGAAAAGACTGATGCTGGGAGGGATTGGGGCAGGAGGAGAAGGGGACAACAGAGGATGAATGGCTGGATGGGATCACCAACTCAATGGACATGAGTTTGAGTGAACTCTGGAGTTGGTGATGGACAGGGAGGCCTGGCGTGCTGCGATTCATGGGGTCGCAAAGAGTCGGACACGACTGAGCGACTGATCTGATCTGATCTGATCATGTCTTCTTGTGTTTATATAATTATGCATAGATGGCATTTTCTTTCTATCGGGGTATTGTAGAACATCTGTATTTAACCTGATTAAGACGTTAAAGTTTACCATTTTGCTACTTATTTTTGTTTGTTTTTGTTTTTTCTCTTTCTCTATGCTTTTGATTTATTCAGTAGTGTTTAAAAAATCATTCCATGTTGTCAGCCTTTTTGGCTTACTGCTCCTGCTGCTGCTGTTGCTGCTACTGTCATTTCAGTCATGTCTGATTCTGTGTGACCCCATAGATGGCAGCCCACCACTTACTACTTATATTTAATATGGATTAATATATGACTTTGGATTGGGGCACCCCATATGGAACATGAGATGTAAGTGACTGAAAAGTTTGAACCAAAGCTAATTTTTATAATTTAAGGGATTCTGCAGTAGAGAATTGCCCCCTCAGGGAACCTGGGAGAGCTCACTCCTGTGCCTTGTGAGAACACCAGCATTTGGACACCTGCTACAAAGAGGTTATTATTTGTGAATCAGAGCTTCCCTGATGGTTCACTGGGTAAAAAATCTGCCTGCAATGCAGAAGACAAAGCAGACACAGGTTTGGTTCCTGGGTTGGGAAGATCCCCTGGAGTAGGAAAACAGCAAACCACTCCTGTATTCTTGCTTAGAAAATGTCATGGACAGAGGAGCCTGGAAGGCTACAGTCCATAGGGTGGCAAAGATTTGGACATGACTGAGTGGCTGAGCAACCAGCAACCAACATTGTGAATCAGAAAAAAGTGATAATCAACTTAGACCTAAATACAAATGCTAATTAAAAATGTGTCACATATTCACACATTCTTACTCTTAGCATTTCAACATACCAGAGGTGAGAGAACAGATTTTTTTTTAAAAAGGAGGAAATTACTTTATTCGTATTTCAGGATATTTGTCCCACTAGCATGATTAGCAGTGGAGAGAGAAGATGTTTTAAATTAGATAGAACATTATGGTTTTAAGGTGGATGAACATTTAATAACTGAAATGTACAAGAGAGTTATATAATCTTTCCAATACATGGTAAAATATCTGCCACTGGGGAAATAGAAGATTTCACTTAGTACTGTTGGATGAAGTAAATGAAGGAAAGTGAAAGGACTTCATGCATTGGTGAATTGAGGTTTTCAGTATGCTTGTCTCATGTTTCTTTAACTCTCCAATAATTCTTAGGCTTTTTTTTTTTCAGTTGCCTAGTATACAGAAGGAGAATGGTACACTCTCATCAGTAATACCAACTGAATCTAGCAGTGATGATTATTTTAACCTGTTTATGTAGAAGCCCTGAAAGTTAAGCCAATTATCTCAGGATATCTAAGTTAAAGATACATATAATCAGAAAAAGTTTCTCATGTGATTCTTAAAATTAACTCATTGAGAATCACATTTTATGCTGCAGAAGGAGAAAAGTAATAATGAGACAGGAAAAACTGTCAGTGAGAGCCAGTTCAAAATAGTTTACAATTTGCTACTGGAGGGAATATTTTTGAAAGGTTAGGATGAAAATGTAAATGCTACTGAGAAATCATGACTGATGATCTTTGGATTTAGCATTTAGTAAGCCATTGTGGTAGTGGAGAAGACTCTTGAGAGTCCTTGAACTGCAAGGAGATCAAACCAGTCCATCTTAAAGGGAATCAGTCCTGAATATTCATTCTAAGGACTGTGCTGAAACTGAAACTCCAATATTTTGGCCACCTGATATAAAGAGTCAACTCACTGGAAAAGAACCTGATGCTGGGAAAGATTGAGGGCAGGAGGAGAAAGGGATGACAGAGGATGAGATGGTTGGATGCTGCAGTCCATGGAGGTTGCAAAGAGTTAGATATGATTTAATGATTGAACAACAACAAAGATATCAAGATGGTCAAAGATAATAGTTTCAGGGCTATGATTATCATAGTAATAACTTTATAGGTACTGCAGAAATGTATTTGACTAAGATCATTTATTCAAAATATTTGTGAAGGTAATATGAAAAAAATCCTGCCTAATAAATAATGGCAAAGTGGCAAAAGAAATAAATCAGAGTAGATCTGTAGATATAAAAGGATAAAGAGGTGGAGACTGAAAACTGAAGGTTTATTAATAGTAGGGCATCTTTGAAGAAAGAAAGAAAGAGGCAAGTGGGATAAAAAGGAGGAATCAGTAATTAGTTCCTAAATAAACCCCTTTCCCCCTCTTGGGCCACAAGGATAAGAAAAAAGAATGGGGAATTCAACTTTACCCATGGATTGAAAATGAAATTGTAATGTATATGTTATTTTGGAGCTGTATTAAAACCCTGGCCTTTTGGGAAAAACCCATTAATTTCTTTATCTTATGGTTGCTTTGAAAGGTAAAGGATCTGGAGAAAAAAAAAAAGAAAGTCATTCTCTTTACCACCAGATTCGATGTCAATAATTCAGGTGCATTGGCCTCTTCAAAACAGATCCTTAAGGAAAGCAGAACTGAATCTCCAGAGATCAAACTTATCAGTCAGACTTGTCTTTCTGATATTGTATTCAGATTGGGTTTCTGAATTCTGAAAAAGTTAAACTGAAATCAACAGAAATCCCATGGGTCTTGTAGCATTATTATGTTTACTTTTTATGTGTTTGTGCAAATCATTCATCTCCCAATTCACCACATACAACTGTCCATTCTGGGTACAGCTAGTATCCCCTCATGTATCCACAGAAAGGATGTGGGCTATCTTCTTAGAATAGTGATGTTGTAAGAAGCTCTCATAATTCACATAAGATATTGAGATTCTTTCTGCAAGGTTAAATGACATTTAATTTGCATTTGTACTTCCAGGCTTTTTCGTTTGCTGGTGAGCATTTTGAAATGCTTGCACAATCTTTCAAAAACAGAAAATCTTGCACAAGCCTCCCACCAATTCCACTCACTTACCATGATAGTAGGTGGTAATCATTTTAACTGAATATTTCATATTGGGGGTAACTAGCACTAGATTATTTTCCCTTTAGTATTTTGTCCATCAAAGTCTGTATTTGTTCTTTCTCCCCTCCTCCCCCTCCCATGTATTCCAATATGCATTTCTAAGGAATATGTCTCAGGCATTCTGTTAAATATTGGGAAAACCACAGGGAGTCTAGCTCACAGCAGCTTCTCATTTCATGGAGTTTACAATCTAGCTAATAAAATTTAAACATGAGATTATAGTTGAGATTGTGTGCAGAAAGTATTGTGAAGCACAAAACAGGGTGCTTATGGTAAATCAGGGTACTTGTTTGCCCAAACAGAAATATTGTAACTTAGGCAGCAAAGGAATCAGTTTCAGAAGATACCTAGTAGTTCCGAGAATGGCAGGGAAAGCTGGAGGAAACCTGTCTCAGACGGGAACCACAGGAGGACGGACAGAGACATCACCCTCCCACAGGCCCTTCATTCAGTATTTACATGTTGTCTTGACTTTGAAGATGCCATTCTGAGTCATTCCAAGGATCTCACAACACTGAATCACTCCACAGGATTCAAAGTCCTGTAGCAGGAATATTTTTAATTACCAAATCTAATATTCATCATCTAGTCAAGGCTATGGTTTTTCCAGTGGTCATGTATGGATGTGAGGGTTGGACTGTGAATAAAGCTGAGCACCAAAGAATTGATGTTTTGAACTATGGTGCTGGAGAAGATTCTTGAGAGTCCCTTGGACTCCAAGGAGATCCAACCAATCCATCCTAAAGGAGACCAGTCCTGGGTGTTCATTGGAAGGACTGATGTTGAAGCTGAAACTCCAATTCTTTGGCCACCTTGTGTGAAGAGTTGACTCATTGGAAAAGACTCTGATGCTGGGAGGGATTGGGGGCAGGAGAAGAAGGAGACGACAGAGGTTGAGATGGCTGGATGGCATCACTGACTCGATGCACATGAATCTGGGTGAACTCCAGGAGTTGTTGATGGACAGGGAGGCCTGCAGTGCTGCAATTCATGGGGTCACAAAGAGATGGACACGACTGAGAGACTGAACTGAATATTCATCATGTGCTGCTGGCTGTTCTAAGCTCTCTCTATATTTTAACTCAAACCTCATCATAACCTGGCATCACTGACTCAATGGACGTGAGTTTGAGGAAACTCCAGGAAACTGTGAAGGGCAGGGAAGACTGGCATGCTGCCGTCCATTGGGTCACAAAGAGTCAGACACAACTTAGCAACTGCACAACACTATAACCTAAGGAGCTGGAAAGTGTCACTGTAGTCATCTTATCCACCTTTTCCATTGGAGGAAGGTGAAGCAGAAGGAGAAGAGAATTTCTGCGGTTGTCACAGCCAGAAAATGACAAGACCTCGTGTTGCACTGTGTTGCCCTGGCTGACTGATGTCTGAGGTCAAGGACATGCACAGGGAGAGGTAATTTCTGACCATCGTGCTTTCCTTACAAGGAAGTGGCACTTGTTTCCCATTTATCTAGGGGTTCACCTCAAGCTGGGAGTTGGATCCTGGACAGCCAAAGTGAAAATTGTTCACTAACGAGTTTGCTGAGCGCTGAAGAATTGATGCTTTTGAACTGTGGTGTTGGAGAAGACTCTTGAGAGTCCCTTGGACTGCAAGGAGATCCAACCAGTCCATTCTGAAGGAGATCAGCCCTGGGATTTCTTTGGAAGGAATGATGCTAAAGCTGAAACTCCAGGACTTTGGCCACCTCATGCGAAGAGTTGACTCATTGGAAAAGACTCTGATGCTGGGAGGGATTGGGGCCAAGAGGAGAAGGGGATGACAGAGGATGAGATGGCTGGATGGCATCACTGACTCGATGGACGTGAGTCTAAGTGAACTCTGGGAGTTGGTGATGGACAGGGAGGCCTGGCGTGCTGCAATTTGTGGGGTCGCAAAGAGTCGGACACAACTGAGCAACTGATCTGATCTGATCTGAATGAGTTTGGAAAATAGGAAGGTGATACGTTGTAGGGTTTCTGGGGATTCTGAGTAGAGTAATTGTGGAGCACTGGTGCTGTGTCTTCTGTGGGGAGGACTCAATCTCCATCCACCTTCTTTACCTATTTCTGACTCAATTTTCAGTATATGCCTTGTGTGTGTGCATGCTAAGCCACTTCAGTTGTATTTGACTCTTGGCGACTCTATGGACTTTAGCTTTCCAGGCTCCTCTCTCATCCTCCAGGCAAGAATACTGGAATGAGTTGCCATGCCCTTCTCCAAGGGACCTTCCTGACTCAGGGATAGAATTCATGGTGTCTTATATCTCCTGCATTGGCAGGTGGGTTCTTTACCAGTAAAGCCACCTGGGAAACCCCCATTTTGTGCCGTATATCTCCCTTTTTATTAGAAGATCATTCTTGAAGGGATAGAAGCTCCTTTTATATGTAATCATCATGCCCTCAAATAGCATCATAACCTCTCATCATTACCAAAATCCTCATTTTTCACATTTTAAAATGTAGAAGGAATAGTTTGAGTGAAAAGAAAATCATATTCTTTCATTCTTGACTTTGCCATTTATAAAATACAGATTTAATGTTTTTATTGTGCTGTGTGGTTAGTCACTCAGTTGTGTCTGACTCTTTGCAACCCCATGGACTGTAGCCCACCAGGTTCCTCTGTCCGTGGGATTTCCTACGAAAGAATACTGGAGCAGGTTGCCATTTCCTTCCCCAGGGAATCTTCCTGACCCAGGAATTGAACGCTTGTCTTCTACACTGCAGATGGATTCTTCTACCACTGAGCGTCAGGGAAGCCCTCAATGTTTTTATTAGTTTAATAATAATTGTCAGTGTAATTACAAATTGAGTGGTATGCATTCCAAATCAGCAGAGAGTAAAGAACACATGTCATAGAATAAAGAGTTCAAATCAAACTAAATGCACAAAACAAGATGTTAAAATCATGCACGTTATAAAAATATGCATAAACATTTTCAACTCAGAGTGAATTAAAAGTTATTTTTAATTGGATCATCAGGTACAGTGCCAGGCAAATAGTAAGCCCTCAGTAAATACTTGCTGAATACACAGACTTTTCAACTTACAAAAGATTTATACTAGACAATAAGTAAAAACAAAAGGATGATATAATATTGACTAGAAAAGTTCAAATTAAATGTTTATCATTTAAAGTTAGTTTTATACAAAGTTAAATGGAAGGTATAGAGAAAATTTTAGTTGTAAAATGGACAGTTACATTTAAAAACTAATAGTTCAAAATATTTAAGTGGCAAATTACATGTCATCAAATATAAAGTGAAAACTGTTAGGTTGTCTGGTTGATCTCATTAAAAGTCCCAGGCAATTTAAACATATCAGTAGTGCTTATCAGAATCTGGCAGAATCATCTACTAAAAAACACCATCATTATTTTTAATAATCCTTATTGCCATCTTTGTAATCTATTAGAATTACAAAGTTATGTAAGAATATTAGAAAAGAAGAGCAAAGAAGTCAATACGTGTTCAGATTAAATACTAAGAAGTGATACAAAAATAACAAACATTTTTTGGAAGAGGCAACTTATTTTCTGCCCTACCACTCTTCCCTTTTTTCTTACTAATAACCTTTCTATTGGAATCCAATATATACAGGTAAAAGACACATTTTGGAAATCATTGAGAGTTGGTTGGGTAATGTGACTATTACCTAACACATGGAATAAAAGCTAAACCTATTGGAAAGTTTGTGGATGATTCCATAAGAGGTGGGTGTAGGTACAGACAGCTGGGAAGGTCACATTTACCCTTACACTGACACCTGATACCTGGAGTACAGATGTGTAGATAGAGCTTCGTCAACTTATTTTGGGCCATGAGGATAGAACTTTGAGTCAGAGGAGAAAGGTAGAAGCATTGTTCTTGATAAAACCATTGATCTACTGCATCACACCTAAACTCCAATCTGTAGACATTTTTGTATGAGGAAGAAATACATTTTATCCTGTTTAATTCACAATTGTTTCTCAGAATTCTTAATATCAGTTCATTATAATTCTAAATAAACAGTGCTGCACATTGTAAATATTCAATAGAGCAACCAGATAAAAATAAAAAATAGTAGATTTTAATGTATCATTAACATTTGTTAGATTATATAATGAACAAATGAGTCCATTCACTTCCATGTCTTCGCGATTATAGATAGTGATACAGTGAACATTGGGGTGCATGTATCTTTTTGAATCAGAGTTTTCTCTAGATATATACTGAGGAGTGAAATTTCTTGATTGTGTGGTTACTCTACTTTTAGCTCTTTATGGAACCTCCATATTGTTCTCCCTAGAGGACCTACCAATTTATGTTTCCACCAGTGTAGGAGGGTTCCTTTTACTCCACCCACTCTTCCAGAATTTATTGTTTGTAGACATTTTGATGATGGTCATTGTGACAGGTGTGAGGTGATACTTCACTGTAGTTTTGTTTTGCATTTCTCTGATAATTAGAGATGTTGACATCTTTTGATCATGTGGATTTTATTCTTCAATATGTCAATATGGTATATCACACTGATAGATTTGTAGATATTAAAAAATTGTTGCATCCTTGGGATAAATTCCACTTGGTTATGGGATATGATTCTTTTAATGTATTGTTGGACTCAGTTTGCTATTATTTTGTTGAGGATTTTTATGTGTATGTTCATCAGTGATATTGCTCTGTAATTTTCTTGAAGTATCTTATCTGGTTTTGGTATCAAGGTCATGTTGACATCATAGAATGAGTTCAGAAGTGTTCCTTCTTCTGCATTTTTTGAAAGTTTCAGAAGAATAGGTGTTAACTCTTCTCTAATTGTTTGGTAGAACTTGCCTGTGAAGCCATCTGGTCCTGGACTTTGTGGCTGGGAATATTTAAATTAGATTCAATTTCAGTACTTGTAACTGGCACATATTTTCTGTTTCTTTCAGGTTCAGTCTTAGGAGAGTGTACCTTTCTAAGAATTCATTCATTTCTTCTAGGTTGTCTATTTTATTAGCATATAGTTTATTGTAATAGTTTCTTACTGTCCTTTGTATTTATAAATTTATTTCAAATACATTTAATATTTGCTATCGTGTCAGTGATTCAGTTAATTCAATGATGAAACTCTTGAGAGAGCAAATATAAGTTGGAGAAGCTAAAATCAAAATCTGTCAAAGATCTGTTACTATGACAAACTCAGAATCATGTAGATAGTTAACATATTTTAGTGCATTGTAAGTACAAAATTGTGACACATGTTTAATTGTGACATGTTGTAGTGTTTTATGACTATTTTTTAAACATTTTTAGTAAAAGCTTAGATAATGTAATTTTTATAAGCTTCTATAATCTTTCATCTGTCACTGTTTACATTTTTAATGACAAGTATGCTACTTACTTGTCATTAAATGTATTTGAAATGGTCATGCCAAAGTCATCTCGCTTCAAGCCTGGGAACATCTTAGTATATGAGTAGCATGTCCTCTGTGTATAGAGCTTAAATATCTTCTTTTCCCTTCCCATTGTTTTTCAGGTTTTTTCTTTGCTTGTTTGTTTTCAACTACTTTTGTGGAGAATTCATTGATTACTTGGACGGTTGACAGCAAAATCTTAGATTAAGATGAAATGTGTGACACCGCATATTTCTTCCTCTTGATCGCTATGTTAGAAGTGATCTAACTATATCTAATCAGGATGAATCTCAAAAGTTTGCCTTACCAAGATATTTAACTTGGATATAACTCATTAATTCTAAATGAAATCAGCCCTGAATATTCATTAGAAGGACTGATGCTGATGCTTTGATACTTTGACCAATTGATGAAAAGAGCCTATTCACTGGAATAAATCCTGATGCTGGGAAATGTTGAGGACAGGAGGAGAAGAGGGCGACAGAGGATGAGACGGTTGGATGGCATCACCGACTCAATGGACATGAGTTTGAGCAAACTTTGGGAGATAGTGAAGGACAGGGAAGCCTGGTGTGCTGCAGTCCGTGGGGGCACAAAGAATTGAACACGACTTAGAGACTGAAAGAAAAACAAAGGTAGCCACTCTGAGGAGGAAGATAAAAAAATGGAACCTGAGATCAGGTGATGTCATGCCCAATTTATCTAACTGTGCCTATAAATAACACCAGTGATTTATTCTTCAGAATTATTCAATTCCTATAAATCATAGTTGCAGTTTAAGGGTATTTGATTTGGATTTTCTGAAACTTGTAACTGGAAATTATAATTGGATTTATATTCTTTGAAAATGATGCAATGCGCTAAGCATATAAAGTGAAAAAGATAGTTTACAAGGGATCAGAGACCTTAGCCTAGTTCTCTTGGTGAAGATATTATAATAAACAAACAGGTCTGGGTGTTTAGGGGAAAACACTAGACATTCCATGGGAGGCACACCATGGGAGTTGAATATAATAGAAAAGGGAACATGCCAGTAAAAGTAAAGTTAGGTATAGTGGGCTGGGAGGGAAGTTATGAATTTTGAACCAAAAAGAATATTCACATACTGACTAAGTTTCATGGTTACAACTTGCTGAGTATTTATTGAGAAAGTGTTTAATCACTCAGTCATCTCCAACTCTTAGGGACCCCATGGACTGTAGCCCACCAGGCTCCTCTGTCCATGGGATTTCCCAGGCAAGAATACTGAAATTGGTTGCCATTCCCTTCTCCAGCGCACCTTTCTGACCCAGGGATGTAACCCAGGTCTTCTGCATTGCAGGCAGATTCTTTACCATCTGAGCCACCAGGGAAGCCCTGAATATTTATTGGTTTTGACAAATTTTGAGCAGGTAATAGATCTATGTGATACAATTCAGAACACATCACAAGAAGGTACAAGACAGTGGGTGGTTAGGCATAAATTTGTGTTTTTACTGCCTTTTGATAACAAAATATACTTGAGGACAGTGGTGCCTGACATTGGTGTGGAGGGCGCAAGTAAAGAAACTTGAAGGTTTTCTTGCTAGTTTTTATCATCTTATTGCTGAGCAATAAATATTCCTTCCTGTAGGTTAGCTGTTTAGCCAATTAAAGAAACTGCAATAATCTATTCCAGGAATAAATCTGCATTAGCCCTTCACCCCTGCCATACTTCTTTATTTCATACTCTCAGTGCCCCATAAGCAGGATTAGAAAGTGGAGTCAGCCAAGGGTGAGACTGACATGTAACTCCCAATTCTGAACAAGAACAAGGTGACCCGAGGAAGAGATTATCTCACTGCCCCCCAATTCTACTGGGATCCCAAGGTCTTGGACAGCTGTGGTCCCTGTAACATTCTCACTCCCCAATCACAGATCTCTCTAACCCTGGAGGATTATTACAGGCAGCATAACTGGCTGACTATGAACAAGCATATGCTCCAAGCTTCCTCAGCATGAATTTTGGACCCTCTTGACAATAAGCTTCTATAATTTTCCAAGCCTCTTAAACAACTTTTTCTTTTGTAAAATGAGAATAATAAGAACAGTATGGCATCGGGTTGTTTTGAGAATTGTTTAGTACATATAAAGAGCCCAGCAAAGGTCCATAAAGGAAATATTTTAGCTAAAGATCTTTAACAATTCTTTTTTCTATTTAAGAATTACTCCTTAAAGATCAATAAGTATAGTTTTACAACCAGTTCATGATTTTTGTGCTCATTGGGAAATGAAGTAACATGAAAATTCATGTCCAACCATGACTTATTGTATTTCTACCTAGTTGATAGAGATATTTATTCTACAGGATACCCCAATATATTAGATTTTCATCATGAAAATCAATATATTAGATTTTCATCATGAAAAACTGAATTGTCAGAGAAGTTAATCAGGGTAAACAATGTTGTAATATATTCTGATTCATTCTAGAACACCTAGCTGACCCTAGAAGACATAGACTCTATTGTATTGTAGACTGTAGAATACATCCTAGAGTATTAATACATTGATTGGATAAAGGATGTGTTACTTCCAGTATGCTCCTAAAATTCAACAAGTAGTATTGGAAATATAGTCTCTTTGAAAAAAATATTTTAGTAATTGTGATATAAAACAAATATCTTTAAAAATACTAAGGAAATTTAAAAATATATAAAAAATTTTATAATGCTTACTTTATAAAAATTGGTGAAAGAAATACACAGTTAGTATTTAACATAAATGTATAGGACTAGAAACAAAAAGTCCAACTTAATAACAGAGTATAAAAATAATATTATATATAAAATTAATAGAAGCATTTAAAAGCTATTTTTGGCTTACCTCTGGGAATACTATAGTTATGATTTCTCATTTATTACCTATAGGAATATAAAAAGGAAGAGTCTTTTTAGAGTAAAATTTGGTGAAATTTTAAAACTATTCATATTTCCATTTTTAAGATCATGATAAACTATTAACATAGGAAGAAAAAGCACATTTCTATTCCTTATTTATAATTGTAAAATATTATAAACTATAGCCAGGTTTAACAGTGGTTAATTGCCTTATATATACCTATTGAAATGTTAAATAGCCATTAGCAACAAGATTTTGAAAATATTGACAAGGGAAACATCTGGCATAATACATTAAAAGTCAGTATTGAGCACTTTGATTCAAGTGTGTAGATGTGTGTGTATGTGTGTCTGTGTGCATGCATGTGTGTGACTTTGCAATATCACCTGTGCGTCTACTGTATGTTAGATCATTGGCCAATCATGATGATTCCATTGCCTTTCCTACCTGCTGATTAAGGGACAACGATGTGGCTTAAGTCCGAATAATGCATCTGGAGAAAACCTGGGGCGTTCCTGGAGCGTTTCCTTACTCCCAAGGGAGACACACAGGAAATGACACACTCTCCTCCCTCTAAGGGCCATTGTGCTTAAATTCTAGCAATTGTATCTATTTCAGCAACTACTACAGTCTTTCTATCCCATAAAAATTAAGTCAATATTATAGACTGCAGGACCTCTGAATGATTCAGTTTTGAGGTCCATCTACCACTGAACTTGATGTTATTTTTGTATGTTTTTTATTTAAACTAATTGTCAATTTTAGCCCAACATGTATCAATTAATACTTCTTATATCATAGCCTATATATTAATCTGTACAGAAAAATATTTTTAAAAAATATATATACTATACTATATATATTTTAAAAATATACTGTAGTATATATTTCAGATTTGGTTATGTAGTATATGTTTCAGATGTGGTTATGTGGAGATGGGCCATTCTTTTGTCATTACTCAGGATTTTCATTTTTGATGGGCTTGAGTTATTCTTTAATACTTTTTACTTGAATTCCTATTTTGAAAAACTGGTTTACTTACCCTTTTTTGAGTATGTCATATTGGTTCCCATTTTATTATTCTTTTTCTTTTTTAATTGTCTTCTAGTATCTAACACTTCTGAATTTTCTGTCAAATTATGTACTTTTACATTTAATATTGGTTCATTAAGAGACACAGGCTACTATATATAAAATTTGTAAGCAACAACAATATATTGTACAGCACAGGAAAATATAGTCATCACTTTGTAGTAACTTTAAATGGAGTATATATAACCTATAAGAACATCAAATCAGTATATTGTACACCTGGAATTAATATAGTATTGTAAGCTAGGTATATGTCAATTAAAATTAACAAAAAAAAAAATACCTTCAGATTTCTTCTTAAAGAAGATGTTGAATGATATTATGCCTTACAGTAAAGTTGTGATGACTCTTTTTATAAACCACAAAGACCACCCTAGAGCTACACTGAGAAAGCAAAAAGTTAATCCTTAAGTGTGGGCAAAGAAATCAATTAAGGAATGGTATGCAACCAAGATACTATTCTTGTCTTTTCTCTATTTCTTTTTATGTATCTGCTTCACTTTTAACAGTCCAGGTTCGATGCACGATACTGGATGCTTGGGGCTGGTGCACTGGGACGACCCAGAGGGATGGTATGGGGAGGGAGGAGGGAGGAGGGTTCAGGATGGGGAACACATGTATACTTGTGGCGGATTCATTTTGATATTTGGCAAAACTAATACAATTATGTAAAGTTTAAAAATAAAATAAAATTAGAAAAAAAAAAAAACTAAAGAAGACAAAAGAGCTTCCCCTCCACTCTCATCTAGGTTACAGTACCAGCGTGTTTACTTTTTCTTGGCAGCAGCAAATTGGATTAAGCCTTTGGATCTCATAGTTCCAATTCCAGATTGTCAGAGCGAACACTGCCTTTAAATCCTGGACTAATCAAATTTGAGAGAATGTGCATTCTAAATTGTGCAAAATGAGTCAAAGAGCTTGCCTTATAAGGATGTTAAAAGAAGACGCAGTTCCTAGAAAGGTTTCTGTATGTGTGCAGCAGAGGAGGACTGGATATACAGGCACATAAGCATCCACTGGGTAGCATTAATATGTGAGAACAGAGGGAACATTGTCCTGGATTCCAGTCTTCAACTTGTTGTTATCCAGATGTACATTTTTGGAAAGTCATTTACAGTCTGTGAAATAATTTTTCCTTCATAAAATTTTGTGTTGGACACAGTTCTAGCTTGACTTCTTCTTATATTAATGTTATAGTTTTCTCCAGGTGTATAATTTATTTTAAAATTCTTTTCAATTCCCACCCATTGATATGCATTGCAGTTTAATCTACTGCTTTTTTGGTTATGTTCTATAACATTTGTTATCATTAAGATCAGTTCCTAATAAATAAACTGTAAATATCATAGGGCACAGACTGTATATAAACTTGATAGTGCCACACACACACACACACACACACATATATAATAGGTACTTATATATATAAATAGGGGCTTCCCTGGTGGCTCAGACAGTAAACCGTCTGCCTGCAATGCAGGAGACCCAGGTTCGATCTCTGGGTTGGTAAGAACCCCTGGAGAAGGAAATGGCAGTCCACTCCAGAACCCTTGCCTGGAAAATTCCATGGATGGAGAAGCTTGGTAGGCTACAGTCCATGGGGTCACAAAGAGTCGGACACGACTGAGCGACTTCACTTCACTTCATATATATAAAAACATATATGACTATGTGTGTTATATACACACACACACATACGTATATATTCAAAAGTCTAGAGAAGACACTGTGCCTATATTTGAGAAAAATCTTGATAATTATTTTGACATGTATAATATGAAAAAAGTCCTATACAATTTAAAATCTGCCAACATCATTACAAAATTTTTCAACATTTATCCAAGAAACAAAAGAGCCACTAAAAGAATAATTACACACATATAATAAAAATTGATTGAGCTCTTCAAATTGTATTAAATTGCAAGAACAGAATTTGTTAAGTGGTTAAAAAGGAAAAAAAGCAGTCAGATGTCTCTTGCAGTTTGCTCTTAACCTATTTGTGTGATAAAGCATCTTATTGATGCTGTCAGAAATTCTAGACAGCATCACTTAATATTATGATAAAAATTGTAGATGATCATTTTAACTGTTAAAGTTGATGTTAATTATAGTTAAGTACCTCATTAAAATTTAAAATTTTTTCATTTGAATATTGTAAATGATTTTAACATACATTGCCATTAACTTTTATTTTTTGATTACACAATTAGTTTGTATAAAGACAATATAATTATTTTTTTGAGACTTCTATAAATATCCTTCAAAATCCTCTGTAGTTAACTCAAATGTGCTCTGAAAGTTTAATTTTGTTGTGTAGTACCATATGGAAATGTTAGCTGCCTCTGGTCTGCTTGGTCTGAAATAAGTAAGGTACATAACATTGTGGTTTTCAAAATTAACTGATGAACACACTTTGATTCATAATCAAGGCAAGCTCCATGCAGCTGTAAAAAAAACATAATGAAGATTGTATGTTTTTATACAGTGATATGATATAACGGTTTGTCAGGTATATTTTAAGTGTGACATGTTTGTGTCAGACAATAGAGCAAAGGAAATTTATATACACACAATAAAAATTTATATACACACAAATATATACATACATGTATGTGTATGTTTATATAGTGGAATATATGTGATATGTGGGTTTTCCAGGTGATGCAGTGGTAAAGAATCTGCCTGCCGATCCAGGACATGTGAGAGATGCAGGTTCAATCCCTGAGTCAGGAAATGGCAACCTACTGCAATATTCTTGCCTGGAAAATTCCATGGACAGAGGCGCCTGATGGACTATAGTACATGGGATCACAAAGTGCCAGACATTACTGAGCACCATCACCACCATATTTGATATATATGTGCATATGTATTTTATATTTACATTTGGAAATGAAAAAAATGGTAATAAAAGCCTGAAATAAAGTTTTTTAAAGGAGAAAAGAAAGTGTGGTATTGGGTGGAAAATGAAATGTACCTTACAGTATAATAAAATTAAAAAATGAATTGTACCTTGAAGCCATATAACTATTTTAAATGAAAATGGTAAAATGCTATCTCAAAGGACGAATAAAAATCAATCTTGCATAACTGCAAACAAGCAGAGGAATCTCAATATATGTCAAATCAGTGGTATAATAACCCAGAGAAAAGATGAACTTCAAGTGACTTTAAAAAAGACTTTTTTGTGTATGTACTCACTGTTTTATATCCTGGGCACAAAAAGAACCTCAAATAAATTCTATCCTGATTTTAATAACCTTAATATTGTTAGTGATATTTGTATTATTATTCAGAAATTGTTTTAAGTATATATTGTAGGCATATGTTATATTGGTTGCAGAATGAAGCAAAAAGAATTGATCCTCATTATTCACAGAATCTTTATTTGTGAATTCATCTACTCATTAAAATATATTTTCAACCTCAACACCAAACAGTGCTTTGGTGGCCATTTGAGGGCAAATGCAGAGTGTCATAAATTTGAGTCCCTGGACACATGTTCCCTGCTGGAGTCAAACCAGGTGATGCTCTGCTTTCTCTCAGCTCTCTTACTGTAGATAAGGGTCTTTTTTGCAACCTGTTATAGTTCACATATTTTTTTCAATTTAATTTAATTTTATTTTTTAACTTTACAATATTGTATTGGTTTTGCCATATATCAAAATGAATCCGCCACAGGTATACATGTGTTCCCCGTCCTGAACCCTCCTCCCACCTCCCTCCCCATACAATTGCCTCTGGGTCGTCCCAGAGCACCAGCCCCAAGCATCCAGTATCGTGCATCGAACCTGGACTGGTGACTCGTTTCATATATGACATTATGCATGTTTCAATGCCATTCTCCCAAATCATCCCACCCTCTCCCTCTCCCACAGAGTCCAAAAGATTGTTCTATACATCAGTGTCTCTTTTGCTGTCTCGCATACAGGGTTATTGTTACCATCTTTCTAAATTCCATATATATGCGTTAGTATACTGGATTGGTGTTTTTCTTTCTGGCTTACTTCACTCTGTATAATAGGCTCCAGTTTCATCCACCTCATTTTGTTATAGTTCGCATTTTATTATGGTTCGCATTTTGTGCTCTTTGTTGGTGACTTTGCTATTTATAATGGTCTATACATGTAGTGTTGAAATGCTTCCTAGTGTTCTCAAGTGCAGGAAAGCTATGATGTGCCTGATGCAGGAAATAAAATTTGTTTCATAGTTTAAAAACTTTAATTTTAGATTCCCAAATATCAACTAGGACGATGAATTCAATTGCTATTTTCATTTCTATAGTATATGAATTTGCTAGTCTTTATATTCACATCTCCCTTCACATTTTGTTTTTAACTTATGAATCATTTCAAGTGAAGTTTGATGTACCAACATGAGAGTTAAAAGAACATTGTCATGCATTTTTATAGTAATGTGGAATAATCCAGTTTTTTGTCACAGAATGTTCTGTAATGAATTTCTTCCTATTGAATAATTAATGGGAGATAATAATTTATTTTTGTCCTTCGTAATATATATGTTTAAAAATATAAAAATAACTAATTTCAAAATAAGAGAAGTAGCATCCCTAGTCCAGTTTTGGGTAGAGATTATTAAGTAAGGCCAAGGTAAGCAGTAGTTGTGCATACATTGTATCAGATAGAATAACCAAACAGTCCACCAGGAAAAGTGGAGAATTTTTTCTTTGCAGAATGATTTCACCTAATACTTGAAAAAGAAGTGATAGCTTTTCTTATAGTTACAAATTTAACATCCCTATTGGAGTTCATACATTTATTTAATATTCCTACAAACAGGTGAATGGTTAATGGGTGATTTGTGATAAAGGAATCAAGTCAAAACCATCTGGCTTGTTGATTTGTTGTAGCATCACCAGTTATGAGACTGACAACACATAATATTGTATATGTCTCCTAATGGGAATGTCCTAGAAATGACAAAATACCACCTGTAAGGTATTCTTTGCCCCAATCCTGAATTTTAACATATTTGAGGCTCTAGATATTTTATAATGGATGTGGGAGTGTTGGAATCTAGAGATTATGATTTAATCTCCTTTGGATAACTTCTCAGAAATGAAATTGCTGAATCACATGGTAGTTCTATTTTTAATTTTTTGAAGAACTTCCATACAGTTTATTATAATGGCAGGAAATTTTTCCATAAATTATATTCTTGCCAACACTTCTTATCTTTTGGCTTCTTTGATAATAATAAAAATCCTAGGTGCAAGTTGATTTCTCACTGTGGTTTTGGTTTTTATTTTCTAATGATCAGTGATCAGATCAGATCAGATCAGTCGCTCAGTTGTGTCCGACTCTTTGCGACCCCATGAATCGCAGCACGCCAGGCCTCCCTGTCCATCACCAATTCCCGTTCACTGAGACTCACGTCCATCGAGTCAGTGATGCCATCCAGCCATCTCATCCTCTGTCATCCCCTTCTCCTCCTGCCCCCAATCCCTCCCA
>NW_011495085.1:3376469-3376860 GCF_000754665.1 Bison bison bison
GTCAACTCTTGGCATGAGGTGGCCAAAGTCCTGGAGTTTCAGCTTTAGCATCATTCCTTCCAAAGAAATCCCAGGGCTGATCTCCTTCAGAATGGACTGGTTGGATCTCCTTACAGTCCAAGGGACTCTCAGGAGTCTTCTCCAACACCACAGTTCAAAAGCATCAGTTCTTCGGCGCTCAGCCTTCTTCACAGTCCAACTCTCACATCCATACATGACCACAGGAAAAACCATAGCCTTGACTAGACAAACCTATGTTGGCAAAGGAATGTCTCTACTTTTCAATATGCTGTCTAGGTTGGTCATAACTTTCCTTCCAAGGAGTAAGCGTCTTTTAATTTCATGGCTGCAGTCACCATCTGTAGTGATTTTGGAGCCCAGAAAAATAAAG
>NW_011495085.1:3377217-3382153 GCF_000754665.1 Bison bison bison
AATAAACAGGGTGACAATATACAGCCTTGATGAACTCCTTTTCCTATTTGGAATCAGTCTGTTGTTCCATGTCCAGTTCTAACTGTTGCTTCCTGACCATGATCAGTGATACTGAGCTCATTTTCACATACCTGTTGCCCATTTGTATGTCATCTGCAGAGAAATGTCTATTTGGTACATTTCCCATTTTGAAACTGAATTATTTGTTTCTTTGCTATCGAGTTTTAGAGGTAACTTATGTATTTTGCCTACTAACCTCTTATCTGATATGTTTGCAACTCTTTCCTCTCATTCCATTTGTTACCTTTTCTTTTATTGATTGTGTCCTTTGCTATGCAGAAGCTCTTTAGTTGGATGTAATCTCACTTGTTTAGTTTTGCTTTTGTTTTCTGTACTTTTGGCATAGCATCCAAAAATATCATTGCCACCATCAACATCAAGCAGCTTCTTCCCTGTTTTCTCCTAGAAGACTTATGCTTTCAGTCTTATTTTTAAATTTTCAATTAATTTTCAGTTTATGTTTACATGTGGTGTGACATATGAATCCAATTTCATTCTTTCACATGTGGCTATCCAGTTTTCAGAACACCATTTATATGAGAGAGTACCCTTTGCCCATTATTTATTCTTGTCACTCTTTTGAAAATCAGTAGATCACATATATGTGGGTTTAATTCAGAGAAATTTATTTTGTTTTATTGGTCTATGCATCTGTTTTTATGAGGATTTTTTTGTTTGTTTTTATGAGGATGCATAGACCAATAGAACAAAATAAAGAGCTCTGAATTAAAAACTGACTTTCATTAGAACCTAATTTGAATGACTAACTACAAAGATTGTTTGAGGTATTTGGGGAAATGTAACCATTAAGATTTTATTAGATGATGTTGAAGAATTACATTAATTTTGGTAGGAAGTAGTGTATAATGGTCATTACTATATTCATAGTAATATATAAGATTATTATGTTTTCCATGATGAAGTATCTGTGGGTAATATAACATCTAGGATTTTTTTTTTCAAAATGCTGGATTGGCCAAAAAGATCCTTAGGGTTTTACCATAAGATGTTATAGAAAAACGCAAATGAACTTTTGGCCAACTCAATACTTGTGATTAAAAAGGTGTAGATGGATAATGCATTAAATGAATGAAACACTGCTTACTTTTGAAGTTGAGTGATAAGTAATTAGACATTATGTCATTTTTTCTGTGTTTTGTTTCTGAAAATTTCCATATTCACAAATTAAAAACAGTATCATGAAAACATTATTTTACCTTCCTTAGAAATAATCAAACTGTGGTAATATAAGTAATGTGAACACTGAATATTAAAAAGCAAAAATTTTTCCAGTTAGGGTTAGTATTTTTAATAGGCTTCTTATTCTTATCAGTTTTCTCATTATTTTTCTTTTATCTTCTCCATTCTATGAAATTATTTTTTTTAGAAAAAGAAGAAATCCTGCTTTAGAAATTGTTTTCTTCATTTCTTCATTCTTTTTATTCTGACTAGTTTTCTAACTTTGTACATATCCTGCCTCCAGCTATCTCTTCAGTCTCACATTGTCATTTTTGGCTTCAGAAATCTTTAATAAAATATTAAGGACTAGTCTTTTGTTTTGCTGAAAATGAAAGTATTTCTTTTTTTAAAAAGTATTTCTTAATATTTCTTTGAGAGTAACCCGTGATTTTGCCCTATGAAAAGTCTGTCAGTCTTCCCTGCCACCATGTCTTCTGACTTCATCTCTAAATATTAACTGGCTCTGAACCACTGACCACAGTTTTGTCTGTCTTTGCCATGAGTGAAGAAAGTATCCTTTCCATCTATGCTTTCTTGCTTTCTAAAGTGTGTAGCAGACTTTTAATTACTCATAGTCCTCCTGAGATAAAGTTGTAAAAGCGTATAGGATTTAATGGAACCCTTAGGAAGAACAGATATGAATTAATTACATAACACAGAGTAACTTAAACCTGCTGCTCGACGTGAATATTTTACAGCCTTCTGGTCTAGATGTGTCTTTGGGGGCTCTGAGAATACATTATGTTCTTGTTTCTGATCTCCCTGTGTATAATAGATCCCAGCTGTCCTGTGTCATCACAAGTGAGCAGATCATGCCTAGATACTTCATTATTCAACTCACTGTAATTTCCAAAGATGCTGATATTCACCTCTGTACACCATTAGAAACCAAACATCTGTCCCAGGAGCCTAAAATGTAGATGGGGATGGGAATGCAAATGCAGCGTGGGTGACAGAAGACCTTGGTCCTGGTGTATTCTTTGGAAGTGGTGCCGGTTACCATGTGTGGTAACACATGGGCTTCCCTGGTGACTCAGCAATAAACAATTTGACTGCAGTGCAGGAGACCCTGGAGAGAGGCATTAATCCTTGGGTCAGGAAGACCCCCTGGAGGAGAGCATGGCAACCCACTCCAGTGTTCTTGCCTGGAGAATCCCATGGACTGAAGAGCCTGGTGGTCCGCAGTCCTTAGGGTTGCAAAGAGATGGACACGACTGAAGCGACTGAGCACAGCATAACACCTTAGGGTAACACGTGGACGTGATGAGTATGAAAATAAAAGCTCTAGTGGAAGCCTTTGAAAACAAGATTGTGAAACCCTGAGAGAGGTCAGTCAAAGATGGAGCCTACGTTTTATTTCCTTGTGTAAACCACTTAGGTGTCATCTAGCAAAAGCTTGTTTAACTTGTTCAGGTATTAGTGCTTGGTTAAGTATAGCCATGAAATTAAAAGACGCTTACTCCTTGGAAGAAAAGCTATGACCAACCTAGATAGCATATTCAAAAGCAGAGACATTACTTTGCCAACAAAGGTCCGTCTAGTCAAGGCTATGGTCTTTCCTGTGGTCATGTATGGATGTAGATTTGGACTGTGAAGAAGGCTGAGCGCCAAAGAATTGATGCTTTTGAACTGTGGTGTTGGAGAAGACTCTTGAGAGTCCCTTGGACTGCAAGGAGATCCAACCAGTCCATTCTGAAGGAGATCAGCCCTGAGATTTCTTTGGAAGGAATGATGCTAAAGCTGAAACTCCAGTCCTTTGGCCACCTCATGCGAAGAGTTGACTCATTGGAGAAGACTCTGATGCTGGGAAGGATTGGGGGCAGGAGGAAAAGGGGGCGACAGAGGATGAGATGTAGATGGGGATGTAGATGGGGATGGGAATGCAATGGCTGGATGGCATCACTGACTCGATGGACGTGAGTCTGAGTGAACTCCGGGAGTTGGTGATGGACAGGGAGGCCTGGCGTGCTGCGATTCATGACTTAGCGAACTGAACTGAAGTATAGGTAGTGTTTGTTCCTAGAATTGGTGATAACTGTTAATTTTCAGAGGTGGGTTTGGGCTTGACAGAATTCTTCTGAGCCTATGATATTCATCAGCATCCTCAAGGCACTCAAAATATGTAGCCTACTTGCATAAAAATATGTTTGTGTAATACATGTACAGCTTTATAATGACTATCTAAACGTTCCTTTGTCTTTCTGCCACATAGACTGCCTCTCTCACAATGATTTTGCTCTTCCTAAACTCGCCTATGGAAATCCTGGAACACAGTGGTCCACTACTAGCTTATTTCTCAAAGTTTTCAAACAAAAATAAGTTTTGATATTTAAAATGTATTACTTATTTCTAAAATGTTATTTAATTTCTAAACATTTGAGAAATTTATTTTATTTTATCATTTTATTTATTTTTATTATTATTATTATTTTTACTTTACAATATTGTATTGGTTTTGCCGTACATCAACATGCATCCACCATGGGTGTACACGTGAGAATTTTATGCTCATCTTTCTCTAATTGATTTTTAGTTCAATTTTACTGTGGTCAGAAAATACCTGTATGATTTCAAATATTTGAACTTCCTAAATCTGGAGTTACATAGTAGTGTATAGTAAAGTTTGGTAAATGTTTGAGGTATACTTTAAAAGAATGTGTATTCTGCTGTCTTTGGGTGTAATAGTCTATATCTTATTTAAGTCAAGTATATTCGTATGTTTAATTATTATAGCATGTTACTGATTTTTATTTGCCCCTTCTTAAAGAACAACTGGATAGGGATGATAAAATATTCAAATATTTTTGTACATGGATCTACTTCTCCTTTTCATTGTATCAAATTTTCATAATAACATTAAAATTATGTTATTCTTTGCATGCAAATTTAGGACAGTACATTTGTTCCTTTCAAATTGAATATTGGCTAATTTTCTTTCTTTGAATCTAGAATGATTATTAGCTTAAAATGTTATTTTTTCATCAATTTAGCTTCAAAGGTCTTATTTAGGTAAGCATTCACATTGCTTAGTGGCTCTACTGCTGCTAAGTCACTTCAGTTGTGTCCGACTGTGTGTGACCCCATAGACGGCAGCCTACCAGGCTCCCCCGTCCCTGGGATTCTCCAGGCAAGAACACTGGAGTGGGTTGCCATTTCCCTCTCCAGGGCATGAAAATGGAAAGTGAAAGTGAAGTCGCTCAGTCGTGTCCGACTCTTAGCGACCCCATGTACTGCAGCCCACCAGGCTCCTCCATCCATGGGATTTTCCAGCCAAGAATACTGGAGTGGGTTGCCATTTCCTACTCCAGGGAAGCATTCACATTGTGTGTGTGTGTGTATATTTATATACTGCTGCTGCTGCTAAGTCGCTTTAGTTGTGTCTGACTCTGTGCGACCCCATAGATGGCAGCCCACCAGGCTCCCCATTCCCTGGGATTCTTCAGGCAAGAATACTGGAGTGGGTTGCCATTTCCTTCTCCAATGCATGAAAGTGAAAAGTGAAAGTGAAGTCGCTCAGTCGTGCCCGACTCTTAGCGATCCCATGGACTGCAGCCTACCAGGCTCCTCCGTTCATGGGATTTTCCAGGCAGGAGTACTGGAGTGGGGTGCCATTGCCTTCTCCGATACACACACACAC
>NW_011495085.1:3382253-3427426 GCF_000754665.1 Bison bison bison
TTAAAAATCGGGACTATATGTGTATATATAGAGTCCTAAAAAGGACAGTTTTAATTCCAATCCCAAAGAAAGGGAATGCCAAAAATGTTCAACTAGTGCAAAATTGCATTCATCTCACAAGATAGCAAAGTAATGTTCGATATTCTCCAAGTGAGGCTTCAACAGTACGTGAACCAAGAACTTCCAGATGTACAATTGGATTTAGAAAAGGCAGAGGAACCAAAGGTCAAATTGCCAACATCTGGTGGATCATAGAAAAAGCAAGAGTTCCAGAAGAACATCTACTTTTGCTTTATTGACTCTGCCAAAGCCTTTGACTGTGTGGACCAGAACAAACTATGGAAAATTCTTAAAGAGATGGAAATACCAGAACACCTTACCTGCTTCCTAAGAAATCTGTATGCAGGTCAAGAAGCAACAGTTAGAACCGGACATGGAACAACAGACGGGTTCCAAATTGCGAAAGGCTGTATATTGTCATCCTGTTTATTTAACTAATATGCAGAGTACATCATGAGAAATGCTGGGCTGGATGAAGCACAAGCTGGAATCAAGATTGCTGGGAGAAATATCAATAACCTCAGATATGCAGATGACACCACCCTTACAGCAGAAAGTGAAAAGGAAATGAAGAGCCTCATGAAGAAAGTGAAAGAGGAGAGTGAAAAAACTGGCTTAAAACTCAACATTCAGAAAACTAAGATCATGGCATATGGTTCCATCACTTCATGGCAAATAGATGAGGAAACAATGGAAACAGTGAGAGACTTTATTTTCTTGGGCTCCAAAATCACTGCAGATGGTGACTGCAGCCATGAAATTAAAAGACGCTTGCTCTTTGGAAGAAAAGCTATGAACAACCTAGACAGCATATTAAAAAGCAGAAACATTAATTTACAAACAAAGGTGGTCTAATCAAAATTATGGTTTTTCTAGTAGTCATGCATGGATGTGAAAGTTGGACCATAAAGAAAGCTGAGCACCAAAGAATTGATCTTTTTGAACTGTGGTGTTGGAGAAGACTCTTGAGAAATCTTCTTGGACTGGAGAAGACCCTTGGACTGGAGAAGGCCCTTGGACTGCAAGGAGTTCCAACCAGTCAATCCTAAAGGAAATCAGTCCTGAATATTCATTGGAAAGACTCATGTTGAAGTTCAATCTCCAATACTTTGGCCACCTAATGCGAAGAACTGACTCATTGGAAAAGACCCTGATGCTGGGAAAGATTGAAGGCAGGAGGAGAAGGGGATGACAGAGGATGAGATGGTTGAATGGCATCACTGACTTAATGGACATGAGTTTGAGCAAGCTCCAGAAGTTGGTGATGGACAAAGATTCTGGTGTTCTGCAGTCCATGGGATTGCAAAGAATCAGACACAACCAAGCAACTGAACTGAACTGAATAGAACATCCCTTTATTTTAAAATATTTTTGTATTTTTATATTATCATAAGTTTTTCCTTAAAATTTCTGGATTTTGCAGTTTATATTTAGAAAAACTGTAGATATGTATCTGTTTAAGTCAATTTTGCTGTTTGATTTATATTTGTTTCTTCTTTGTTAATTTTTCTCCTGTCTGGATAAGTCATATATTTCTGTGAATCATATTTTTATTATTTTATATATGTCACATTTTACATCTCTTATGGATTTACATGCATTTTATGCATACAAATACTTATTATCTTATGGTTCTCATGTAGTAGATTCAAAATTTGAACCATCTGTGACTTTGTTTCTAATGTCTCTTCTTCCTATTGGCTTTAAGTCACAAAGTTTTGTTTTTAGCTTAAAAATTATGAAAACTCTAAAAAGCATTTTCTTTTAAATAGGGATTTATTTTTCTTTAGACTTCTATGCTCCTGGGATGTCCAGTCAGAGGTTTGGTACCTAATGGAAATACCTACCTACCTTCCTACAGATGGGCCTACCTGTGCATACCTGATAAAGAAATCAACCTAGCTCTTGAGTAGGTGGGCAGTTGCCCCTCTGTAGGACTGATATGAGATCGGAAGGCCCAGATGAAGTACATTAAGGTAGAAGAAGCTAGAACTAGTGCCCTTAGTTCATCTGATATTACAGTGCTGGTCCTGGGAGTTGGCCTGTGGCCACACTATCAGTAACACTGGGCATGAGTATTTCTGTTCTTCAAATGGCACAGACAACCATCCCACTGATGATCAGAAGGATCCTAAAAATATAACCGCTAGGGTCTTGGATATCTGTGCTCGGATTTGGAATGCATTTTTGTGGCTTACACCAGTCTATGGACATTTGAACAACTGGGTTTGGATACAGAAAAATCATTCTAAATAGAGTTAACCCAACTGTAATGGGCATATAAGAAGGATATCCTATCACCTTAAAGGATAGCAACTGATTTTGCATGGATGGGTTATGCCACTCAGGTATTTATTGGGTCCACCTGAATGGGACCCAGTGGTTATATAGCACAAATCTTTGGCCATACCTTCCACCTGGGAGGTTGGGCTTCTGTATTCTGGGTTTTTCCTAGGTACAGGAACAAAAATTTCCAACCTCCTCTCTACAAGGCCAGATGGCATATTCTTTTTTGTGTTGGTATGATCATTTTGCTGCCGTCTCTGTTACCCTCACTGTCCTGAAAGACATAAGCAAATACATGCCCAGACTAAATTCACCCACCAAGCCTTAAATGATGGTTGGCCAAGCCTGTCTTTACTGAACACTAATGTATGTCTAATGAGGAAGCTGTCTTCCAAAATACAGTGCCATTGGACATTTTTACAACTTTGCAAGGAGGCTGTATGTTCATACCTGATGAGTGTGTTAATGAATCATCTTTATTAAACCACATTGGGCCACAAATGAACATCTTGAGTGATCTGACCTCCAGTTTAGGGGAATTAACATGTCAATGATTTGGATCATGGAGCTCCTATTGGAAAACAAAATTTTTATTTAATTTGGTAATCATTTTTTAATCCTTTTCTTGGTACATGTGCCTCTATTATCGCTGTGACATCTGTTCCAAGGCAATCAGATAGCCACCAAATGAACCATCCCCCGTGATGAAACCCCTTGCTGAATTCTCCAGTGCATGGCAGGAGGTGAGGGGGGCATGTGGGATTGGCAGAGGAGGTTCCCAAGGGCAGGGTGTTGGGAGAGATCATCAAGAGAATGTGACCAGTGGTTGAACTGAGAGCTGAGCTTGGGCAGTTGGAGAATGCTCACCCTCTCCTGTCCTTGGCATGTACATTCTTCCCACTATTCACATAGCAGGGGACTTTTTCAAGGGCCTTGAGAGAGCAGTGCATTGTTGAGACCATTCTGCATGGTATTCCACACAGAACCCAATCAAGGCCTCTGTATAAATGTTTAAGATTCTAGTGGTTAGATGAGAAGGTATCCTCTTCTGCCTTGTGATTGCCCAAGAGAAAGAATTACCAAGCTCAAACATTTATTTACTTTTTTAAACTTTGTATTTTGTATTAGGGTATAGCCAATTGACAATGTTATGACAGTTTCAGGTGGCTAGCAAAGGAACTTGGCCATACATATACAGGTATCCATTCTCCCCCAAGCTCCTCTCCCATTCAGGCTGCCACATAACATTGAACAGGGTTTTCTATGCTGTACGGTAGGTCCTTGTTATCTGTTTTAAATATATAAAGTTCAGAAGTTTAAATAAGTATTCCAAGGAAACACCTATTGGCTGAGCTAGTCATCGTTCTAGTGTTCCTACATTTACAATAAAATTGAAATAGGGATTTGTGTTGGTTCAGTGACCTTTGGCATTTACAGTTTGGGAAAGGAGTATGTATGTGTGAGCATAGTGTGTATGTGTGTGTTTCCTTCCCATGTTCGATATGTATATCTTCCTAGTGTGCACATTTTTATATAGAATAATTCTCTATAAAAATGCTGTATGCATTAGGACTAAGAGAGCAACTCTTTCCCTAATACATTTTATTGAATGATTAAATGTTTGCCTAAGTTTTAAATCATAGATAAAATTATGTGTTAGTAATTCAATCTTATTTAAATTTAAAATGAAATTCATATTCTCTATAATCTTAAGTATATTTTTATGAAAATCCTTTTGGAAAAATTACATGTCCATACAATATTCCCAACTATTGGGTTGGCTAAAAGTTTGTTTAAGTTTTCCAAAACATCTTATGGAAAAACCCAAATGAACTTTTGTCCAACCTAACATAGCTTGAGAATTAGACCTATGATTATAAAAACATTCTATGATTCAAAGTTGAGACTGAAAGCGTTAGTTTAAGCCCAAGGAAAAACTTATTTCTTTAAAAAAAATTAATTACTTTCTAAAAAAATGAGTTTTGGTGTAAATCGTGCAGTATTTGTGGCAATCAAATTAAGTTACCATTTTTATTGTGCACCATGATATGAAAACTTTTATTTTTTTAAATCTCATTTTAAGAAATTTACCTTCACTAGTTACTTAGATTTTGTGATGTAACAAACTCTGAAATAGCCTATCAAACAGTCTCGAAATTACATTGACTACTTTCTGCTAATAATGAAGGACTTTTCTACTAATCAATAAGGTAGTACTTCAACTTTCAGTTAAACCTTTTTATCCTTTTTGATTAATAGGACCCTACTTAATAAGACATAGATAATCAAGGTATTTAGAGTTGACATAGCTTTTAAAAAACTAAGAGTAGAGGTGCTTAATATAAAATATAATCATTTTTTAAAAAGAAAAAAAATTAAACAAAAGCAATAGTTTCCTCAGCCTAACTACAGGTGATTATTCTGGTATTATGCAGTTAAACAAGGATAAATAAAAGGCAATGCTTTATGCAAGATACCATCCTATCCTTTACCCAGTATATGCTGTAAATGGGGCTGAGGAAGTTTTACTAGCCTAATCATTCATTCATTTTATGTTTGTGATACTCATTTGTGAACACAATCTTTGATTGTCTTGAAAAAATAGTTGCATGATTAAAATGTATACTCCTGAAATCAGAGGCTTTTCCCTTCCTTCTTTTGTATCTTTAGTTAGTACAGAAGAGAATTTCTGTTATGAAATTGCAGCTGTAATAAATAACCCAATCAAAAAATGGGCCAAAGAACTAAATAGACATTTCTCCAAAGAAGACATACAGATGGCTAACAAACACATGAAAAGATGCTCAACATCACTCATTATCAGAGAAATGCAAATCAAAACCACCATGAGGTACCATTTCACAGCAGTCAGAATGGCTGCTATCCAAAAGTCTACAAGCGATAAATGCTGGAGAGGGTGTGGAGAAAAGGGAACCCTCTTACACTGTTGGTGGGAATGCAAACTAGTACAGCCACTATGGAGAACAGTGTGGAGATTCCTTAAAAAACTGGAAATAGAACTGCCATACGACCCAGCAATCCCACTGCTGGGCATACACACTGAGGAAACCAGAAGGGAAAGAGACATGTGTATCCCAATGTTCATCGAAGCACTGTTTGTAATAGCCAGGACACGGAAGCAACCTAGATGTCCATCAACAGATGAATGGATCAGAAAGCTGTGGTACATATACACAATGGAGTATTAATCAGCCATTAAAAACAATACATTTGAGTCAGTTCTAATGAGGTGGATGAAACTGGAGCCTATTATACAGAGTGAAGTAAGCCAGAAAGAAAAACACCAATACAGTATATTAACACATGTATATGGAATTTAGAAAGATGGTAAAGATAACCCTGTATGCGAGACAGCAAAAGAGACACAGATATATAGAACAGTCTTTTGGACTCTGTGGGAGAGGGAGAGGGTGGGATGATTTGGGAGAATGGCATTGAAACACATATAATATCATATAAGAAACGAATCGCCAGTCCAGGTTTGATGCAGGATAACGGATGCTTGGGGCTGGTGCACTGGGATGACCCAGAGGGATGATACGGGGAGGGATGTGGGAGAGGGTTTCAGGATGGAGAACATGTGTACACCCGTGGTGGATTCATGCTGATGTATGGCAAAACAAATACAATATTGTAAAGTAATTAGCCTCCAATTAAAATAAATAATTTTAATGGTTAAAAAAAAAATTTCAGCTGTAGATGTGGTTTCACTAACTGAATTAGGGCTTAAATAAGGTCTGCTTTTAAAGACTTGATGTTGTGCATATGTATGTATTTTATGTGAAGTGCTTAATGCTTATGTGGATGGACTTCTTAGGTAAGTTAGATTTAAATAAATACTATTTTTCTATTGATTAATGTTGCTCAGTCACTAAGTTGTATCCAACTCTTTGCGCCTGCAGAGCTGCACACTAGGACTCCCCTGTCCTTTGCTATCTCCAGGAGTTCGCTCAAACTCATGTCCATTGAGTCAGTGATGCCATCCAACCTCTGTCGCCCTTTTCTCCTTTTGCCCTCAATCTTTCCCAGCATCAGGGTCTTTTCCAATGAGTCAGTCCTCAGGTGGCCAAAGTATTGGAGCTTCAGCTTCAGCATCAGTCCTTCCAATGAGTGTTCAGGGTTGATTTCCTTTTGGATTGAATGGTTTGATCTCCTTGATGTCTATGGGACTCTCAAGAATCTTCAACACCACAGTTCAAAAGCATCAATTCTTCACTGCTCAGCCTTCTTTATGGTCCACCTCTCACATCTGGACATAGCTATGGGAAAAATTATAACTTTGATTATAGGGACCTTTGTTGGCAAAGTGATGTCTCTGATTTTTAATACACTGTCCAGGTTTCTCATAGCTTTTCTTCCAAGGAGCAAGCATATTTTAATTTCATGGCTGCAGTCACCATCTTCAGTGATTTTGGAAGCCAAGAAAATAAAGTCTGTCACTATTTCCACTTTTTCGCCATCTATTTGCCATGAGGAGATGGGATCAGATGCCATGATTTTCGTTTCAAATGTTGAGTTTTAAGCTAGCTCTTTCACCTTCATTAAGTGGCTCTTTAGTTCCTCTTTGCTTACTGCCATTAGGATAATGTTATCTGCATATCTGAGGTTATTGATATTTCTCCCAGTAATCTTAATTCCAGTGAGTCATCCAGCCCAGCATTTCCCATGATGTACTCTACATATAAGTTAAATAAGCAGGGTGACTAAATATAGCCTTGACGTACTCCTTTCTCAATTTTGAATCAGTCAGTTGTTCCATGTCTAGTTCTAACTTTTGCTTCTTGTACTACATATGGGTTTGTCAGGAAACAGGTAAGGTGTTCTGGTATTCCCATCTCTTTAAGAATGTTCCAGTTTATTGTGATCCACACAGTCAAAGGCTTTAGTATAGTCAGTGAAGCAGAGGTAGTTTTTTTTTTTTTTTAAATTCCCTTGCTTTTTCTATGATCCAACTTTTTCTATGGTAAAATCGATCACTTGAAGAATTGTAAGAAGGCTTTATGACAGATTCTCAGAAGTAGGAATTAAGAAGTTAGTTAACATTGACCAGCTATGCACAAATGGAACTTTAGGACTTGTTATATAAACTGCTAAAAATAGTTCTTTAGAAGAGGAAAGCCTGACCTTGGTAGAGCAAATCTGTTGATCAAGAGGATACGTGCATATGTCCATGTTCAGTTGCTAAGTCACATCTGACTCATGAGACCCCCAAGGACTGTAACCTGTCAAGTTCCTCCATCCATGGGATTTTTCAGACAAGAATACTGGAGGTGCTTGGCATTTTTCTCCTCCAGGGGATCTTCCCAACCCAGAGACTGAACCAACGTCTCCTGCATTGGCAGGCAGACTCTCTATTGCTGAGCCACTGGGGAAGTCTATAATAACACTAAGACTGGTATATATTTGTATGTATATATTTGCCTACTCTGGGTAAAGTAAATGAAAACGAGATAGACTATCTAGTGTCTTTTATGATCTCGCATCATTTGAAATGTTGCTTCTTTCAAAACCTAAATGTTTCCTTGAAATCTCAGAAAGCATCCTTTCCCTCACACTTGTTATTTTTATCCTCACAGCATATTTCATTCTAATGCCTTTGACTTATTTATTTTTCTATAAAATAAATATAATCATATTAAATGCATTGCCACTGGGAACAATAAGATATGATTTAATCAAAATGTCTTTATTAAGAAGAAAGTTAAATAAGTAAAGCAGTTCTTTTTCTATTTCTCAACATCTAAACATATGGAACATATTTGTATGTTTTAGAATGTTTTGATGAATAGTATTTTTGACATCTTAGATTTGTATATAAGTACTGCCATTATGGCAACCCTCTCCCATTTTCTTGCCTGGGAAATCCCAAGGAAAGAGGAGCCTGGCAGGCTACAGTCCATGGGGTGGCAAAGAGTAGGATGTGAGTGAGCAACTAACACTCACTTTCAAGGTCTACATATTAACACATTTCATTGATAAATTATGTGATTTGTGGAGACTTAAAAGTCCACACTCTGGTCTATTCTTTGGCTTGGAGAGTCTTTATGAGAGGAAATAATATTTATTTCAAAAATATCTGCGTTTGCTGAAATGAAGATTTTTTTTTCATATAAATACTATAGTCCTAAGGTTAGAAAGCTTTTTCTGATAGCTCAGCTGGAAAATAAAAAGTACTTCTAACGTTTTTCACTCTTCCTACTATTCTCACTCTTTTAAAACATTTCTTGCTAATATTATGACATGTCACATCATGTATTTCAAATTTCTAAGCATCAGAACAAAACCCTGAAAGGTGTTCTGTTTTTGAGACTTATCAGAGAACTTTTTGTTTCTTTCCAAATTGTTATTTTTTTTAAACTTTCAACTTTGCCATTTTAAATTAGGATAAGCTCCCAGTACTATTTTAACTGTACAGCAATGTGAATTTTGTAAGAAAGAAAACATCTGTGTTGGCCACCCACATCAGTAAATGGAAAATTACAAGCTCCTCAGAGTCCAATTACTCATCTCTTCTTATTCCTATCCCACAAAGTACACTACCAGGCTTTTTTTTCCGTGTGCCAATCCTTTATAGTTTTTTTTTTCTTTTAATTTAAGTATGAATTCCTAAATAGTGTCATTTAGTTTTGAATAATTTTGAATCATATATAAATGTAAATGTAGGGTAAATATTGTCTGTAGTTTTCAATTTTTTTTGTGTAATTCACCTATGTTGTCTATATCTAAAATATGCTGATTTTCATAGTACTTCATTAATATAGCACACTTTAGCCAATTGTTCATTTCTCATAGAAAGTAGCCTACATCCATATTTGGTCACTGCAGAAATGTCTCTTGTTGCATATGCATTGCTGTTATGTAGTTCAATTTTGGTATTAATAGTTCAGCAGCTATTATATTTTCCATCTCAGAACTCCATTTCATTCTTAAGAATTATTGAGAAACTGAAGACCTTTTATTTATTTGAATTAATTCTATTGTTTTTCATATTAAATTTGATATTGGTAGTTACTATAGTATAAATTAAAATGAGAATATGTATATTATAGTGTATACATTCCCTTAAAAGCAATAACATTAAACTCTATAAAAGAAAAATAAAGTGAAAGTTAAAGTCACTCAATTGTGTCTGACTCTCTATGACCCCGTGGACTATAGCCCACCAAGCTCCCTTGTCTGTGGGATTCTCCAGGCAAGAATACTGGAGTGGGTAGCTATTCCCTTCTCCAGGAGATCTTCCTGACCCAGAAATGGAACCAGAGTCTCTTGCATTGCAGGCAGATTCTTTACCGTCTGAGCCATATTTATTCCCTTAAAAGCAATAACATTAATCTCATTATCATTTATTTGCTAAGTTGTATCTAACTCTTTTGTGACCCTATGGATTGTAGCCAGCCAGGCTTCTCTGTCTATGGGATTTTTCAGGCAAGAATATTGGAGTGTGTTGCCATTCCCTCCTCCAGGGGATCTTCCTAACCCAGGGATTAACCACGTCTCCTGCACTACTGGCAGACTCTTTACCACAGAGCCTCCTGGGAAGCACAAATAATATATTTTTTTTGTGAAAAAATGTATATATTTTCCAAAGAAATTAAATACTGAGCAAATGGCATTGATTTTTGCATTTTTGCAAATCTCATTAATGTCCTTGCTCTTAGGTCTGATGAAGACAGGTGACTCCCATATCTGCTTCTATTGATGCATTCTGTCTGTTGAAATTTTACACATCATGGAGCACTATTTACCCCTGAGTATATAGAGTATATAGTGTATAGAGTATATAGGGCTTCCCTGGTGGCTCAGAGGGTAAAGCGTCTGCCTACAATGCGGGATACCCGGGTTCAATCCCTGGGTGGGGAAGATCCCCTGAAGAGGGAAATGGCAACCCACTCCAGTACTCTTGCCTGGAAAATCCCATGGTCTAAGAAGCTTGGTAGGCTACAGTCCATGGGGTCGCAAAGAGTCGGACATGACTGAGCAACTTCACTTCACTTCATATAGAGTGAAGCAGAAAATCATGTCTTAGCTTTGTGTAAACATTTTTCACCTCACAGACCTTTAAGAGAGCTCTTAGGAACCCTCCAGAAATCTCAGGACTATCCTTGAGATTTGTGGTAGATAATGTCCAACTGATTTGTAGATGAATTGTACTCTCACTATTGATAGCTTATGGATTCATGATCTCTGAAGAAGATTAAGCCTTGGGATCAGGGACCAGGCTTGATTACTCAGAGCTTTTGTGTGGCAGATGTTTTGTTACAGTGAAAAAGGGCAGAGAAAGCTTCTAACATAAAACATTAGAAGGGGGACAGAGGGTTCCCCCCTCGCTAGTCTTAGCAAGGGTGCTATATACTTTTTCAGTTGTTTATTACAGAATCAAAAGAATGTCTCAAGGTTGTAAAGGTCTTACCAGACCCACTTCCACAATTTACCTTGTGTTTTATTATCATTCAGTTTCTTGTTCTTATTCTATTCATTAACTTCATTTATTATATAGTTCTTTACTTTTGACTTTTTATTCTGTGTATTATACTTTGTGTCTTCTACTTTGTACATATCATTTAGTTGATAAAATGATTGTTATCTGGAATTCTTCTAAATGCATTCATATTTTTTATCATTCCTGTTCTTACCCACACATTCCTGATTATTTTTCTTATTTGAACAATACTGCATTTGAAAAATTGTAGAAACTATTTGAGGTCAGAGATTATGTTATTTTCCTTCTGAAATCTGCAAGTATTTGTGTTTGATTCTATTGATATCAGATACATACGATCACAGGGAAAGAGGCCACAGCTCAGCCCCTAACATTTGAGTCTGTGCTTCTAGTTTACTGATATTATACTTTACATACCTTTCTTTGAATCACTTCTCATCTACATTTTGTATTATCAACATTACATATTCTCCCTTAGACAGGTTATTTTAGAAGTGGAATAGCCATAGGAGCTTGATCACTCTTCTCTACTTAAAACCTTGGACTTCACCACACTTCAGTCTCTCCCACAGCAGTATCTTGTTGCCATCAGTCTTTTTATTAGCTCATCTCTCTGATATCTCAGTGTTGCAGTGACTCAGCACCCAGTGTTTGACTCTTCTGTTCTTTATCTATATTCACATCTTTGGTGGTTTAATCCCATTTCTTGGCTTGAAAAACTACGTCTTGAAGAAATACCAATGTATACCTGCAACTTGCACTTCCGTCTTGAACTTCAGATGCATGTATCTTGCATGACATCTCCACTTGAGTGCTTAATAAGCATCTTAAACCTAACCTCCAAAAACAAGTTTTGACTTATTCACCCCCACCCCAAAATAACTTTTTCCATTTCAATTTTTTGTCTATTTCATAAATGGAAACTTCATTCCTCTCGTTTTTCAATATTCTTTGACTATTTTTTCTTTCTCTTACACATGTATCTAGTTCTCCAGGCAGTGGTATCTCTAAGTCCTTCCAAATATATCTAGGTTGTGACCACTTTCTGGGATCTCTCTATAGTAATCATCATCACCAGGTCATCGGCACTTAATTCCTGAATTGCAAGTTCAATATGGCAGAAATGGCTCTTAGAAATCACAGAAATGGCAGAAATCACTCCTGACCACTCACCTAATGACTATTATGTAAAAAGTGAACTTTTATCTACTTTAAGCCATCTTATTTTTGAGGGACTTTTTCTAAAATATATGCTTAGCATCTACCCTAAATAATGCAAATATATAGATACCACTTTGCTTCTCAAATTCTAATGTGCATAGAGTAACCTGGTGATCTTAAAATATAGATTTCAAATTAGGGCATCTAGATTTCTGTCTGAGAAGTTCTAAAACCGATGCCCCTGGTCCAAGTACCACGTTTTGAGTGTCAACTTGCTGAGAAGAAACTGTATCAATTTACCCATCCTTATGGATGACGTTAACAACTACTTACTTAGTTTCATTTTTTTTTTTTAGTTAAAACAATGAGATTCATGAATAGGTTTTTCAGAATTAACCCATTCAAAAGCATATTTGCTTCAAATTTTCAAAGACCTTTTTCTTCTATTTTATTAGTGGACTGACAAGCTAAAGCCAGTTGGAAATTACTTTGGAAAGAGTTTGACAGCTGAAATAAACCTTACTTCCACTCACCTGGATGAAGAAGGTAACACTGACTGGCCTTGGTCTTTGTGATCAGTATTCTGGGATACACACATTAGCTCCCCAAAAGGAGACAACAATACAATTAACTCTTGAGGAAACATAAGCACAATTGACTATTAGAATTAAAGCCCAGTAATAATGAGCCAGGAAAATTCCCACTACCACCATAAAATCTCATCACCTAATTTGAGGGGATGTATAAGTATGAATCTGGAACATCCAGAAATTTAAATGAGAGGGAAAAAATAGTTCAAATGAGGTTTTTAATAAAATCCAAACACCTGGCAGTTAGACTAGAGTTTCTCTGTCTCAAGAGAGTAGGAAAATTGAGATTGTCACTGGGGAAAGCAGCAGGGAAGAATTTAATTTGTTGTGAATCTTGTTCGTTTCCTTCTTGTATTTGAGAATTGAAAGCTTTTGCTGCAAGAGTACACTTTCTATGCACTTTTAGAAAGAGTTTAAGGGAGAATGACAAGTTATGGCATTTGCCATTTTGGAAGATAAGTCAAAGTTCACATTGCTAGGAAATGTGGAGCTCATTTGAGGATCTTCAACATTTCACTTTCTACCACCTCAATTGTTTTTCTTACTTTTTTTTGTTAAAAGAAATGAATATCATTTTTTAAAATCAAGCTTGTGATGATGGAACTGACATTATTTTAGAGTTCAGGAGGAATTTTGGCATGAAGACCCTCCTTTAGAAAGTTGACATTTTGGGCCATACATTGAATAAGAGGTTTTATTTTTTTTCAGTCACTCAGTTGTGACTGATTCTGTGACCTCATGAACTGCAGCATGCCAAGGTTCCCTGTCCTTCACCATCTCCCAGAGCTTGCTCAAACTCATGTCCATTGAGTCAGTGATGCCATCCAATTATCTCATTCTCCGTTGTCCCCTTCTCCTCCTGCCTTCAATCTTTCCCATCATCAGGGTCTTTTCTAACAAATTGGCACTTGCATCAGGTGGCCAAAGTATTGGAGCTTCAGCATCAGTCCTTCTAATGAATATCCAGGGTTGATTTCCTTTAGGATTCACTGGTTTGATATTCTTGCAGTTCAAGGGACTCTCAAGAGTCTTCTCAAACACCACAGTTTGAAAGCATCAGTTCCTCAGTGCTCAGGCTTCTTCATGGTCTAACTCTCACATCCATACATGACTATTGGAAAAACCATATCTTTGACTATTCAGACCTTTGTTGGCAAAGTGATGCCTCTGCTTTTTGACACATTGTCTAGATTTATCATAGGTTTTATTCCAAGGAGCAAGCCTCTTTTAATTTCATGGCTGCAGTCATCATCTGCAGTGATTTTGGAGACCAAAAATAAAGTCTGTCACTGTTCCTATTGTTTCCCCATCTATTTGCTATGAAGTGATGGAACCAAGTGCCATGACCTTAGTTTTTTGAATGTTGAGTTTTAAGCCAGCTTTTTAACTATTCTCTTTCACCTTCATCAAGAAGCTCTTTAGTTCCTCTTCACTTCCTGCCTTTATCTGAGGTTATTAATGTTGCTGCCAGAAAACTTTATTCTAGTTTGTGCTTCATCCAGCCTGGCATTTCTCATGATATACTCTGCACATAAGTTATATAAGCAGGGTGACAATATACAGCCTTGAAGTTCTCCTTCCCCAATTTTGAATAATTTGGTTGTTCCATGTCCAGTTTTAGCTGTTGCTTCTTGATGTGCATACAGGTTTCACAGAAGGCAGGTAAGGTGGTCTGGTATTCCCATCTCTTTCAGAATTTTCCACAGTTTATTGTGATCCACACAGTCAAAGGATTTAGAGTAGTTAGGAAAGCAGAAGTAGATGTTTTCCTGGAATTCCCTTGCTTTTCCTATGCTCCAACAGATGTTGGCAATTTGATCTCTGGTTCCTCTGCCTTTTCTAAACCCAGCTTGGCACATGAAAGTTCTCACTTCATGTACTGTTGAATCCTAGCTTGGAGAATTTTGAGCATTACTTTGCTAGTGTGTGAAATGACTGTAGTTATGTGGTAATTTGAACATTCTTTGGCATTGCCCTTCTTTGGGATTGGAAAGGAAAACTGACCTTTTTCAGTCCTGTGGCCACTGCTATTTTCAAATTTGCTGGCATATTAAGTGAAACATTTTCACAGCATCATCTTTTAGGGTTTTAAACAGTTCAGCTGGAATTCCATCACCTCCACTAACTTTGTTTGTAGTGTTGCTTCCTAAGGCCCACTTGACTTTGCATTCCAGGATGTCTGGCTCTAGGACAGTGATCAAACCATCATGATATCTGGATCATGAAGATCTTTTTTGTATAGTTCTTCTGTGTATTCTTGCCACCTCTTCTTAATATCTTCTTCTTCTGTTAGATCCACTTTGTTTATGTCCTTTATTGTGCCCATTTTTGCATGCCCTTGGTATCTTTAATTTTATTGAGGAGATCTCTAGTCTTTCCCATTCTACTTTTTTCTTGTATTTCTTTGCATTGTTCAGTTAGGAAGGCTTTCTTGTCTCTCCTTACTATTCTTTGGAACTTTGCATTCAGATGGGTGTATCTTCCATTTTCCCTCCTCTCAGCTATTTGTAAGGCCTCCTTAGACAACTATTTTGCCTTTTTGCATTTCTTTTGGAAAGCATATGATGCTGGTTCTACTTACCTGTAATATCATTATAACTTAATAAAAGCAGTTGTAGAGTATATAAGAGATTAATCAAACCATAAAATGTACAAGTCTTTACATCTCCCAGTCTCCTGTTGCATGAGTTTGCTGAAAAACAACTTGAAAAATTAGTGGCTTACCTAAGCATTTTGCCCACTCATGAATCTAGAGGTCAGTGTTTTGGGCTGGGCTCTCCTGGGTTGTTTTCTATTAGTCTTATCTGGAGTCATTTATGTGACTGTAATCACTTGACAGCTCCACTGAGAATGAATAACCTAAGAGGCTTCATTCCCATGTCGAGTAGTTCTTGAGGGTTATTTGCTACATGGCCTAGTATCTCATTTACTTTTTTAAAAATTAATTTATTTTTTATTGAAGGATAATTGCTTTACCGAATTTTGTTGTTTTCTGTCAAACCTCAACATCAATCAGCTGTAAACTCTTTATTACATTGTTTTTACTAATGACCCATTGACCAAAGTAATCACATGACCAAGCACAACTTGAATGCAAGGAAAAAGACTATGTAAGTGTTTGGTGAATCCTTGCAGAGAACTGATTAACAGGGGGCTATTGTAAAAATCTACCATGCTTCCCTTCATGAGTCAAGAAGGTAAATCCAATTTCACTCCAGGAATCATAAAATTAAAGATTAACACTGTATAATTTAACCATAAAATTATAATTACTTCATCATATTTTTTCTTTTGTGGCTTTATGTTACCAAACCAAACTTGGATCTGCTCATCCACATACAATTAAACCAATATACCGACACTGGGTTATGTTGAATGAAAGTGAAGTATTTATTGTAAGGCGCCATTTAAGGAGTCCAGGCCAGCTAGTGTTCAAAAAAGCCTGAACTCCCCAATGGTTTCAGGAAAGCATTTTTATAATAGGTAAGGGAGATGCATCTCAGGGTATGTGATGAGCTCTTGCACAATTCTGATTGGTTGATGATGAGGTAACAGCTTGGTGTCACAGGGGTTAACATCATCAGTCCTGAGGCTCAAGTATGCCTGACTATGTGCTGCTGCTGCTGCTGCTAAGTCGCTTCAGTCATGTCTGACTCTGTGCGACCCCATAGATGGCAGTCCACCAGGCTCCCTCATCCCTGGGATTCTCCAGGCAAGAACACTGGATTGGGTTGCCATTTCCTTCTCCAGTGCATGAAAGGGAAAAGTGAAAGTGAAGTCATTCAGTCATGTCCGACTCTTCGCAACCCCATGGTCTGCAGCCTACCAGGCTCCTCCATCTGTGGGATTTTCCAGGCAAGAGTACTGGAGTGGGGTGCCATTGCCTTCTCCAGACTATGTGCTCATTGTCATCAAATAATTATTGTCTTCCATTTGGTGGAAGTTTTAGTCCCTGATGGCTCAATGCAGGAGACACAGGAGATACAGATTTGATCACTGGGTCAAGAAGATCCCTTGAAGGAGAAAAATGACTACCCACTCTAGTATTCTTGTCTGAAAAATCCCATGGACAGAGGAGCCTGGTGGGCTACAGTCCAAATACAAAGAGTTGGACATGACTGAGTGACTAAGCAGAAAAGAACTCAGGAAATCTGTATCAGATACTGTTATCTAAGTCCTTTTTGTTAATTTCTCAGTCATGTTTGACTCTTTGCAACCACATGCACTGTAGCCTACCAGGCTCCTCTGTCCATGGGATTTCCCAGGCCAGAATACCAGAATGGGTTGCCATTCCCTTCTCCAGGGCATCTTCCTGATCCACAGGTTGAACCTACATGCTCTGTGCTGCAGGTGGATTCTTTACTGTCTGAGCCACCAGGGAAGCCCATCAAAGGACTTTAGAAAGGAGCCAAAGCATAGGATATGGGGGAGGGGTCTGTCCAGGGATGGCCTTTTAGGGTCCTGCTCAGTTAGGTTACACTTCCTTGCAGTGCTAAGTCACTTCAGTCGCGTCTGACTTTGCAACTCTATGAACTGTAGCCTATCAGGCGCCTCTTTTCCATGGGATTCTCCAGGCAAGAATACTGGAGTGGGTTGCTGTGCCCTCCTTCAGGTGATCTTCCCAAGCCAGGGATTGAACCTGTGTCTCTTAAGTCTCATGAACTGGCAGGGTGGCTCTTTACCACTACTAGCTTCACTTGAGAAGCCCCAACTTCATAAAGGGTCTTTCAAAAAGCAAGAGTCATTGAAAACATTAGATTTCCATTAAGACTCTTACAAATTTCTGTGGTGTGCTCCTTTTCAGAACCACATGGTTAATTTATGAATAGTTGAAATGTGCATTATATTGTGCTTCATAGTTGTCTGGTTTCTTAACACTTTAGGTATATTACATTTGATGTTTTGAAATATGAATATGGCTGTTCTTCCCTGAACCTGGCTCTTCTCTTTGAAGAATCAAAAAATACACATGTCTAATTCCAAATTTCTTGAGACATAGTTTGGATTTTAACTACTAATATAATATAGTCTTGTCAGTGAGGCTTACTCTGACTTCTTATTTAACACTGTTTTTGCCAACTTGATACTTATTACTATTTAAAACATATTGTATTTAACTTTATAAAATGTGTTTACCTGTCTTTACCCTCTAGAATGTAAGCTTCAAGAAAGCAGGCATTTCTGTTTCTGACCTGCTTTATTCTAAGAATCAGAAAATGACCATCATGTTGTTGTTGCTCAATAGTCTTCTTCAAATGAATGAGTGTATGATTGAATTAATAAATGCTACCTCAAAAGGATAGTTTATTGGTTTTAGTTTATTTAAATATAAATTTATTTATTTTAATTGGAGGCTAATTACTTTACAATATTGTATTGGTTTTGCCATACATCAACATGAATTTGCCACAGGTGTACACGTGTTCCCCATCCTGAACCCCCCTCCTACTTCCCTCCCCATCCCTCTGGGTCATCCTAGTGTACCAGCCCCGAGCATCCTGTATCATGCATCGAACCTGGACTGGCGATTCATTTCACATATGATAATATTCATGTTTCAATGCTATTGTCCCATATCATCCCCCCCTCGCCCTCTCCCACAGAGTCCAGAAGATTGTTCTATACATCTGTGTCTCTTTTGCTCTCTCGCATACAGGGTTATCGTTACCTTCTTTCTAAATTCCATATATATGCATTGGTATACTGTATTGGTGTTTTTCTTTCTGGCTTACTTCACTCTGTATAATAGGCTCCAGTTTCATCCACCTCATTAGAACTGATTCAAATGTATTCTTTTTAATGGCTGAGTAATACTCCATTGTATATATGTACCACAGCTTTCTTAAATCAGCATACTATAAAGGCAACCTCCTAAATCCACAAACCAGCAAAAACCTCAAATGTTGACAAATGATGTAAATATTGTTAATTTTTGTAAGGTGATCTAGTCATTTTAATTGAGTTGTCAAGGAAAGCCTCTCATAAGAAACACATTTAAATGTAGACTTTTAGTACAAGAAAAGTCACAGGTACAAGTTTCACTTCAGGCAGAAGTCACAATAAATACAAATGTCAAAGGTGAAACTTATGTTACTGTGACTGAGAAACATGTCAACGAGTGTATCCTGTGCAAAATGGCACAGAGGAAACTGTTATCAAGTTATCAAGTGTTCATTGCTCAGTGTGTGCAACTCCTTGCGACCCCATGGACTGTAGCCTGCCAGGCTTCTCTGTTCATGGGTTTCTCCAGGCAAGAATACTGGAATGAGTAGCCATTACCTCCTCCAGGGGATTTTCCCAAAGAAGAGGGTATCTTGTGCAAAATAGCATGGAGGAGACTAAGGATTACTAATTCTGTAAATTTTTATGGAACAACAACTCTGTCAGGACTTGTGTATGAAACAGGAAACAAAGAAAGTGTCATGTTCTCATAGAATTCAGCTAATATTTTAGTGGGAAAGAGAATTGGAAATCAGGACATGTGAGGCCTTGGGCACAGTCGGAAGAATGAAGTTCATTGTTATGATCAGAGCTTGATTGATAAATTTGATTTCTCTTTGAGAATAAGTCACTCTGATGCATAGCAAATGTAATATAGAGAGGCCATCTGCAGGCATATTGAGGTGAATGTATATAGCAGGCGTGACTTGGAGAGAACTGTGGGAATGGACAGGCATGGTCCCTGAAGATGATGAGTCAGAGCTGGCATCCACAAGACTGACTGTGCATTCTGTGTGGGCTGAGACAGAGTGTAGTCAGGCATGACTGAGTTTTCCTTCCTGTTAACAGCTCGGTCGTAACTTGGCTCTTTTGTGTCCTACTAAAGAAAAGGTAGCTTCCATTTTGAGGACTCTGTAGTTATGAATTTCTAATCTTCAAATGTTTTTGCTAGTATGTCCCAGAAGTCCAGCAGTAGAATTGCTTTTAACCAATTTTTTATGTTGGTGGATGTTATTAAATTTACTAATTTAAGAATTTTAACTAATTTTTAAAATCACATCAAGATTTAATGAGCGAGGACTCTGTTGTAGGCATTATAAAATATCTTCTTTAATCTCACAGCTGAAAAACATTTTGCCATTGTTATTTTGGTCTGTTTCTCTTTCTTTATGAACCTAAATTTCCTTTTATATATTTATTGTTCATTTATGTATTTTTCTATGTATGTCATGCCTATTGTCCATTTTGTTAGCTTATTGTTCTTTCTCATGAATGATGCTAACAGATTTTATATATATATATAATCTTGGAATTAATTTTTCCAGTTGTTTTTTTGTTTGGGGACATTTTGAACTTCTAGTTATCAGT
The DNA here is from genome assembly GCF_000754665.1 of Bison bison bison. Taxonomy (NCBI): domain Eukaryota; kingdom Metazoa; phylum Chordata; class Mammalia; order Artiodactyla; family Bovidae; genus Bison; species Bison bison. The sequence goes on from NW_011495085.1 coordinate 3,402,120, forward strand.
GATTTTTAATGGCTTTTTAATATTCTATAAAACATTGCCCAACACATGTAAAATTAAGCAAAACAGAACAAGTTAGGCTTTTTTTCTAGTAACTACACAGTTTTTCTGTGTGTGTTAAATGCTGGTGTATTTGATAGTTATTTGTTTCAAGGACTGATTATTAGTAAGTATTATTTCCTCTCTCTTTCCCTTCTCCCTTTATTCCTACCTTTCTTTAGTTCAGTTCAGTTCAGTCACTCATTTGTGTCCGACTCTTTGCGACCCCATGAATCGCAGCACACCAGGCTTCCCTGTCCATTGCCAACTCCCAGAGTTCACTCAGACTCACGTCCATCGAGTCAGTGATGCCATCCAGCCATCTCATCCTCTGTCGTCCCCTTCTCCTCCTGCCCCCAATCCCTCCCAGCATCAGAGTCTTTTCCAATGAGTCAACTCTTACTTCCAAATAACCATTGGATTTTCTTTTTAATTTTATTTTATTTTTAAACTTTACAATATTGTATTGGTTCTGCCATGTATCGAAATGAATCTGCCACAGGCATACATGTGTTCCCCATCTTGAACCCTCCTCCCACCTCCCTCCCCATACTATCCCTCTGGGTCGTCCCAGTGCACCAGCCCCAAGCATCCAGTATCGTTTATCGAATCTGGACTGGCGACTCGTTTCATACATGATATTATACATATTTCAATGCCATTCTCCCAAATCATCCCACCCTCTCCCTCTCCCACAGAGTCCAAAAGACTGTTCTATACATCACTGGATTTTCAAAGCATCATTTGTCTCTAAAAAGAAATGCCACTTTCATATATCATAAATTTGCATGTTCAATTTGATCTATACCTGGACCAACCTGTTTATTAATCTGTTTATATTCCATTACTAAATAGTTTATTTTCTTGCAGTTTCTTAATGCATTTTTCATAAAGAAAATGTCTACTCTTTACTGTAATTATTTTCTTTCTATATATTTTCTAGTATTTTTGAATGTCTAGGGTTGCTTCTTTTAAAATTCAGAATCAAGTTATAGAATTCAAACAAAATAAAAACTATAGGTTTTTAAATTTAAATTTAAGTGGCAATTTCAGTCAAATGCACATATTCACATTATTGGATCTTCCTAAGACAAGCTATGATTTTTTTTTCATATTTTCATACTTGATAGAAATTTTAACAATTTTCTCATAGAGAATATATCTGCATATTTATTCTTAAGTATATTTGTGTGCTTTGCTTTCATTGTAACATGTATATAAGTTACCTACTGAGTTTTGTATGTTAATTTTTAACCATCTGGCATAGTAAATTTTCATGATTTCTGTCATCTGAATATAATACAAAAGCATAAACCAATTACTATGTCATTAAAAGTTTTAATTGAAATAAGTAGGGTTATACAATAATATACACATGCATTGTATAAATGTTTTTTATTTAAATACATATCCACACATGAATAATTAATACTATTACTATTAAACTGTTTAAAGTTACTGGTGCTGAATTGTATTAATTATATTTCAATTAAACTTATAAGGAGAAGATATTGATTATATATAACCTATACTTTTAATATAGATACACACATAAATAAATACACATGTATTTATAAATTAATTTAAGGCTTCCCTGGTATTGGGCTTTAAATAAATTTACTGTGTTTTAATCACAGCTGAACTTTATCAGAGGTTATTTCTGTTTCTCTGGAATTTGTCCTAGGGCTTGCATTTTTTGGTCTGTCAATATATTTCATGTTTATGAATACAAAACTCCTTTGAAATCTATTTATTGGCATATTGATCTTGCCTAGTACAACTAGAATCTGTTTGCTGTGATTTGGATTTTCACATTCATGGTCAAAGTGGATTGGTGTGTAGCTGTCATTATTTTGTACTCCTTTATTTAAATTAGGAAATTGGTATTTTGCTAATTTCATATTTGTTAACACCCTCTTAAATTCTGGAATTATAGATGTAGATTTGGTATAGTCTGTCTTCATAAAGTGATAATATCCTGTGATTCATTCTGTATTTAATACTTTTTTTTGAAATGGGTGGGTAAGTTGTTAGATGAATTAATCATCAAAATTTTACATGTGAATTATTTGGTTACATTTTCTTTTATAGTTCTTTTAGTGTCATTTTCTAGAAGTTGACATTTTCCTAAAAGTATCTTGTAACATGCAAGATTTCAATGTGTTTTATTCATGAGATATTATACTTCTATCATTCTTTATATCAGTCATCATTTATTCAATTTCATATCTAATTTTGTAAAATTTCTCTTACATTTCTTAAGTAGGTCTTTCATGAATCTTTTTTTGTTTCCTTTTCCTTTGACTTGATCTTTGATGTGTTTTTCAGATTTCGTGCTATTTGTAAAAATAGATTTTGTGTAATCTTATAATTTCCTTATCATTTTTTGATAATTATAAATATTTTCAGCTGAATGTTAATTATTTATCTTTCTTGGTTTGAACTATTTATGACAATTTTTCTGGATTTTTAAAAAGTCATCTTTGTAGGTCATGAAGTTATAATTTGACTATAATTTGTTTCTAGATATTTTATAATTGATATTTGTCCCCCTCTTTGGCACAAGTTGTTGAAAGATCTTTGTGTGTATTGATGTCACAGAAATAACACAGTAGAGATCTCCAAAATTTGGTCCTTCTGCTGAAATGTTAGGCTGGCAAAAGCTGACAAAGTCAACTTTTTCCGAAGTCTGGAACCAAAAAAAAAAAAAAAATTTAGATAACCATGGGTCTGTTTAAATGAAGAAGGAGGCTACTAAATTTTGATGAATTAGCCCACCTCCCATTTCTCACTCCCCAGATTAACACCAACCATTGTCCATGTTCCTGGGGCAGCTTGCTGGTAGTGGGTGGTAGGGAAGGTTTAAAAGGAGAACAATATAGATCTTGATCCAAAAAAAATGTTTTTATGCATTTTGATTGGTCTGGAGGTCCCTGGGAGACCAGTGTAGAGGTTGACCTTTTTTCCAACCTCCTTTTGAGCCACAGGAACTTTCTTAACAGCAGCTTAGGTAGCATGCAAAGGCATATCCCACCCAAAGCTTCCTGGAGCAAGGGAGACAGGCAGAATAAGTAGTGGTTAAAACTCAAACGCATGAAAAGGAGGAGGCTGACAAAGATGTTCTTGAAGGAATAATGGCTTTGAAGGACTGCCATGTATACCAGGGAGTCTGGCGTGCCACTCACATGCCCAGGGCTGGATGCATACTCAGAAAATACCTGAGGAGCTTAGGTTTACACCAGTGTTGATCTTTGTGTTGCGTGAAAACGGACATGAAAACTGAAGCAGAGTTGTAGATGACTAGGCTTAGCATTAAAGAAGTGCCCTGAAACAGAGCCATCCTGTAAAAACCAGAATAGAATATTTTCTTTGCTCTCACAAGCATTTAAAGAAATCTTTGTCAACTAGCTGACCAATGAAATAATGGAATAGGCACTTCAGTGACCACGCATGAAAATAAATACAGTCTTTGGAAAGATAATTTGGAAAAGTCACTAAATACTGATACTTGGACACCTAAAATTCTCAGTAATCAACAAGAACAAACTCTGGGGAGGGGGAAAGTTTGATTTCCAATATTATCACATTATAATATATAAAATGTCTATATTTTTACAAAAAAGTTTAAAGTATGTGAGGAAATAGGAAAGTATGATCTATTCACAGGACTAAAATAAATGGACAGAAACTATCCCTGAGCAAGTATGGGTATTGAATTTGATAGAGGTTTAAATCAGCGGTCTTAAATTTTCTCTAACAGCAAGTGTTGATCCTAAAAGTTTTATGAAGTTAAATGAATCTTTTATTAATTAACAAACCAGAAGAAAAGAATGAGAGTGTAGATATTACATGTGAGTATTGATGCAACATACAGTCATGTATTAGAGGGAGGAATTATAATTATCTTACATTTTGAGAAACTTCACCCTAAAAGTAGATACCATATAGGCATTTCTTAACTTTCTAATCAATAGAGCAAGTTTTCCTACCCACAATCTTTTACTGGCCTGATCAGTATAGATCACAAAAGAAGCCAAATAACACCTGCTATCAAGAACCAATGAGGATACACCACTCAAGTTCACGTTCCTAACTCCTATGGGATATCCAGTGTCTGTTAAGTTGGGCTTTATGTAACTTTCCTTCTAAAATCTGATGAAAATAACTACAAATGCATGCCAAGATAAAGATGTGTGGCCATATTCATGTCTTTCTCATGAATATCAGTCTTGCACACCCTGCAGTCATTCTTCTGGCAAATATAAATGAGGACAAATAGATATTTGGTGCTACTCACTAAAAGTTAGGTGCTTAAACTTGCTGAGGCTAAGAGTATATTATCATAAAATAAGTCACATTTTTTATAGTGTATTATTTATTTCATAGCTTGTTGTATTTGCATAAAATAGAATATCAACTTTGATGTAATAAAGCTAAAATTTTTAAATGATGACAGCATATAACATGATTTTTAGCATTATTTGAATTTAAAGAAGGTATCATGTCCTAACTAGATATTTATGTGGTTTCCTAAATATGTGGATCATGAGGTACCCACAGTAATCAAATCACTGTTGATAAGAATGTTGTGCTGAATTAGTAGTACATTAATAATTAAACTACTGTTTCTACTCCTTATCACTTTGGAGAAAATTGAATCATACTTTCCATAGTATCATACTGTCCAAGTATCATACTGTCCATACTTTATGCATGTGAAAAGGAATTATAATTAGTTAGAAAGTAAAAGGGTTACTCATTCAGTCGTGTCTGACTCTTTGTGACTCCATGGACTGTAGCCCACCAGCCTCCTCTGTTGGGGTAATTCTCCAGGCAAGACTACTGGAGTGAGTAGCCATCCCCTTCTCCAGGGGATCTTCCTGACCCAGGAACTGAACCTCTATCATCTGTATTGCAGGCAGATTCTTTACTGTCTAAGCCATTAGAGAAGCTAGAATCTGTGCTAAATGTAATTTGCTGAAATAGATTTTACACTCATTAAAGCTAGGAAGCATATCAAATCATTTTGGACACATGTGCTGCTTTACTTACATTATTTTGAAATGTTTTCAGAATAGAACAAACAAAGAAACTGCCATTCCATCATCTCCTGGTTGTCATAATTACATTACAAAATGAAGATGCATTTGTAATCGTCATTAATTTTAGGAGAAAATGGAGTTGTGTCACTTGATGAAAATCTGTGCCAAAATGTTCTGTGAAATTTAGTGTTATTCTCAACGTGCAGGCACATAAAATGCTAGCATTATCTAACTGTATGATGTGTCTTTGACTTTGAAGTGCCAGGAAAAATTATTTCATTACAAAATAAAAGATGGATCAACTTTAAAAAAGCACCTTTGTACTACTTGAGTTTGTTTCTTAATCACTTAACTCGGGGACCTAACAACCTCTAAGTTCAAGGTCATCAGAATCAAGACTCTAGGGCTAATGAAAATTGAATCAAAGCAAAACACTTTGAAAGAAGTAAGGTGAATATTGTCCTGAGGTATTGATTCAGACAGAAAATGCTACTTGAAGTTTATTTTTGAGTCAAGCAGGTGGGAAAGTCACTGAGGGAACACTTCCAAGAAAAGGTACAAAGGAACACTGGCCTTTCACGTGCCTTGTTTCCCAGGCTCTGCCGGTAGAAAGTCGAGATATGCTCTGGATTATTTTTGAGGATGGAGTTCTGTTTCCAGAAATGCTATTCTGTTCTTCCTGTTCTAATTACAATCCTGTTAGGCCCATTGTGTTGGATTGCAGGTCTTTCCTACTGTCTGCAGTTTGCCATATTGTAATGATAGGAAACCTCAGTGAAGACAAGGTGAAACTGCAGAGAGAGTGGGCATAGAGTAAAAACGTATGTGTTTGGTTCCTTTTTTTTTTTTAAATTATAGCCTTGATTGGTAAGATGCCCGAGTCTCATACAGATTCAGAGTTTAGCAAGAATGAGGACTTGGAACTTTTCAGTCAGTTTCGAGACAAATAAATAATCCCACGTTTTTAACTGGACAACAGTACAGAGAATACATGGATACATCTTCTGCAGTGGGCACAGTAACTCATAGAGGTGGTCAGGAAGCTTGCTGAGAGTGAGAAATCATTTAAGTTTCAGTAACTCTGAGTCATGGGCTTGCTTCCTGCTATATAATTAAGCAGATTGAGAAGTAATGCTTTATCTCACTCACCGCTTACTGACTCATTTGATTAACTGCAGGCCTGGCTGTGTGTGGAAATGAAGAGTGTAGTGGGAACATAGAGGAAGGTAAACCAGAAGGTAGCTTCACTCCATATTTATCTCTTGTTGTCCATTGCCTGTTTGTATGTATATTACTCTGCCTCTTGATAAAAGCAACATGTAACCCATACTTACAGAGTTTACATCAAAGGCCCTCTAAATAATGAACCAGCCACTTCATGGTAGTAAATTATAGTCTAGGGAAATAACAAAAACAGCAAAGTATATGCTGTTCAGGTGGATTGATGGAATAAAATAATTTGCTTATGATTAATGCTTGAAAACGCTTGGGGCTGACAAGTTTTCCACAAGAAGAGTAGATGAGTATTCTAAAAACATTATTCCAAAATCAATGCATTCTCTCTAGTCACTGGACATCTAAATGTCAACTGGAAAGGTAAATGCAGATAGAGCTTGATTTGAGGACATACTTATTAGTGATAAACTACAAAACAAAGGTTAACCCAAAACTGACTCATCTATACAATGTACTTGTTGATTTCACATATGACTTAAATCCAGTGGCTCTAAGAATTTCATTACAGGCTCCCCCATCCCACATCTGAATGTTTGTGTTTTGTTGTTTCAACTGAATCATCAGCCTTCATGGGGTGACTGTTGCTCTGCTGAGAGTGTCCGAGATGTTGCTTTGTAATTAAGTATCTGTAGTGTCCTCGTGGGGCTTCCTTGGTGGCTCAGCTGTAAAGAATCTGCCTGCAATGCAGGAAACCTGGGTTTGATCCCTGGCTTGGGAAGATCCCCTGGAGGAGGGCATGGCAATTCACTCTAGGTCTCTTGCCTAGAGAATCGCATGGACAGAGGAGCCTGGCAGACTGCAGTCCTTAGGATCACACAGAGTCAGACATTACTGAAGCAACTAAGCAGCAGTGTGCAAATATGTCACATAGTCAAAATTTATCTCCTAGGGGAAAAGAGAGAGTCTCTTTTGAGAAATCTAACAAAAATCCTATATTCCACTCTCTTTGGTTAGACAAAACTCAATTAAATTCTCATAGTTGAACAAGTTACTGTTACCAAAGGGCAAAGTTTCTTAATTATCTTAATTCATAGAGCTAAAGGAGGAAACTTTATTGCTATGGAATTTATGGCTGAGAATAGCTGAGTGGTAAAGGGAGGAAAAAAGGGGAAAAAAAGAAAGAAAAATAGTGGGGGCATGTCAGAAGGGCACAGACACTACCAATGGCCAAAGCGGAAGTAATTTAAACAACTTTAGAATTGAAGACAAATGGTATTGGATTATAAGTCAAAGAACAAAATAAATATTCCTGACTCTGACAGTATAATAAATAATCAAGTAATATAAATAAATAAGTAGGAAGACTGCATAGCTCTTTATTAGGAAAGAATTTCAGTTAATTAATGTGTAAGAAATAAAGGAAGAATAAAATCACCGTTAAACTCCACAGCAGTATTTCCCGCAGGCAAGATCCAAAAATGTGTATTAAGATAAAAACTGAATATATACATGTTCTCAAAGTATCTCTCTTTAAGTAAATATGTTTTAATTATAGAGGGAATAATGGGACAATTCAGTGGAGAAACCTGACACTATCTTAACCATATTTCTAAGTTAGTCTTGCCAGAAAGGGGACTTAGCATCATGTACTCCTGACAGGCACTGAGAGAGACACATCACTTTGGTGCTTTTCTTTCCAATAATGCATAATTTGAATGCAAGTACAAAAAATACTGTCACACTCAAACTGAGAGTCATTCTGAAAAATGACTTAGCAGTACTCTTTAAAATTTCAAGACAATGAAAATCAAGACTGATGAACCAGTATTATGTATTTCAGCAGGCTAAAGAGACTGGCAAAATGCCGTTTGACTTGAGCCAGAATGCTCAGTGGCTCCACGTCAGCCCTGGAAGGCATTCAAGTCAACCTTGGCTCACCATCCAGGGTGGTTCCGGGTGATAGAGTGACCTTAGTTTTCCTCCTTATGGGATGGTGTGCAGTCCATAAATCTCTAACACATCCTGCAGTGCCTAGATAAATACCTCAAATCAGTGTCATGGTTAATACTAAATCTTTGGGAGACTCTTACTTAGACCCTGAAGGCTTGCAAGATTTGTTCACAGTTTGTTCACAAGTTTGTGTTCAGGTCCTGGGAACACTGGTTGAGGTCAGTACTTCGAAGTGACTTATTGCTGTTTGGAGTGCTTTTGATAGGTTCTTTATTTAAATATTATATAGAGAAAAATAAATGAATTTGGTTCTAGATTCTATTGGTTAGAATAATTATATTGGCCAACAGAGTGGCATACTTATGGGAAAACTCCCCAAACCCAAGATTGTATAGATAAAAGTGGATATTGTTGGACAAGATTATGCTGGACAATTCTTGCAGAAAACTCAAGATAATATGTTTAAAACTGAACTTACAATTTCTGTATTTTAATAATATTTTATTATTTTTTGTTCTCTCATTAGCTACAACACGAACCAGTCAAGTACCTAAAAGTCATCTGGTTTTCTTTTATATCCTATATCTTGCCAACTACCTAGTTCTGAACTTTCTCAAATTGTCCCTATTTTTTCCATGTCCACCACTGTGGCCCTGGGTGCAGCTTTCATCTGTTGTTTTTTTTGTGTGTGTTTGTATTGTGATGCTCAAAGTTAACTTCTCTGTTGCTACTATTAATTTCTCTCCTCGTTGATGCCATGTCTGTGCTGTGCTTAGTGCTGTCATGTCTGACTCTTTGTGACCCCCAATGGACCGTAGCCCACAAGGCTTCTCTGTCCATGGGGATTCTCCAGGCAAGCATACTGGAGTGGGTTGCCTTGCCCTCCTCCAGGGGATCTTCCCAACCCAGGGATCACACCCAGGTCTCCTGCATTGCAGTCAGATTCTTTACTGTCTGAGCCACCAAGGAATCCATAAGATAAAATAAAAATTAGCTCATGATTCAAGTACCTCTGGAAACTATTCCCTGTCTACTTTCCAATGTTGTTTTGTGCTACTTCTTATTTTGAAGTCTGGTCAAACAGTAGTGAACTAGGAATTTCTACTTCAGTCCTACAAACATATAAATACTCTTTCAATTCCCGGATCATACTTGTGATGTCCCCTGGAACACACACAACTGGAATAATTCCATTTTTACTGTGTTTCTAGAAAAGGCAGCTTTTCTTTTGAGAATTGGGACTAACTTCAGAAAATCCCTTCAGTCTTAATAATTCACTAACTATTATTTGGTATTACATTACTTATTTTTGGTACTCTCACAATATGTTGTGAATTTCTTTTACTGAAACTATAGTTATTTTTGATCATGTTTGTCTTTCTGTGTTTTCAAGTTGGTGGATTCCTTAAGGTGAGGTGAAGTCAGGAAATGTGCCTTTTCCATATTTTTTTTTTAATTGTTTTTGTCAAATACATTGGCTGGTGAAGGCTCATGGATGAGGCAGTTGAGTTAAATGAACAAATGCAAATCATATCTATATCTACATCTACCTGCATGAATGCACACACATACAAATAAAATCTGCTCATCTATAACTAAAAATTGTTGTTGTTGTTCAGTTGCTCAGTCGTGCCCAACTCTTTGATCCCTCATGTACTGCAGCACACCAGGCTTACCTGTCCTTCATTATCTCCCAGAGTTTGCTCAAAGTCATGTCCATCAAGTCGGTGATGCCATCCAACTATCTCCTCCTCTGTCATCCCTTTCTCCTCTTGCCTTCAATCTTTCCCAGCATCATGGTCTTTTCCAATGAGTTGGCTCCTCACATCAGGTAGCCAAAGTATTGGAGCTTCACCTTCAGCTTCAATCCTTCCAATGAATATTCAGGGTTGATTTCCTTTAGGATTGACAAGTTGGATCTCCTTGCTGTCCAAGTAACTAGGGTGTTTTTGGCTGCTCTGAAGCAATTTTTGGCTGTTCTGAAGGAGTATTTATTAAATCATAGCAAAGCCCTCTCTGGATTGCCCTTTAGCAGAAGCAGCAAAATTCAATGTCTATATTTAGCAAACTGGCTTAAGAGCCTATGTGAAGCTACTTCAGACTCATTTCCAAGTCATTTATTTTAATAGCTAGAGCATTTCTTTAAACCATTTCTACCTTAACTCTTTCCTCCTAAGCAAATGTGTGTTTCCCAGTAAGAATGACATACCCTGGGAGCACCATGAACACCTCCTGCCATGTGCTTAGTTGCTCAGTCATGTCCAACTCTGGGACCCCATGGACTGTAGCCTGCCAGGCTCCTCTGTTCATGGGATTCTCCAGGCAAGAATACTGGGGTGAGTTGCCATTTCCTTCTCCAGGGGATCTTCCCAAACCAGGGATCCAACTCACATCTTCTTTGTCTCCTGCATTGCAGGCTGATTGTTTACCGGCTGAACCATCAGCAACAACATAATTTGTATCTCATAAGTGCCAGTTATGTAAAGAATAATTTATGTATTCTTTTTTGTTTTTTTGACTGAACATTAAATAATAATTTGAAGCATACCCACTATTGAACATGTACATTGAAAAATATATACATATTGATAATAACATATATTCTGTACTTTCAGACATTATTATGGCACACACATATAATACATAATTTCCAATAAGTAAATGATATTTGACTCTTTTCCAAAGCCATACTATAGGATTCTACCTTCTAGAAAAGACTTTCATAACCCCTTCTTATATTTTTAGGTGCCACAACACATTTTCACATGAGAATGTTTGAAAATGCCATCTAGATTTCTGCCAGATTTCTAGTCCTATTTTGGGGCAGCACAATAATGGTAATACATTTAAACGCTACTAATGTTTAAAACAAGTATTAGTCAAGCATTGTTTTTTCAAAACCTCAAATCCAGATAAATATCAGCATTCATCAACTTTCAAAATACTTGTATGTCTTTGCACTAGCTTCTCAAATGGCTCACATTAAGACCAAATTGGGATCATGGAAAAAAAAATAGAAAATATTTTAACAATATAATTTTATCTAGAAACAACCATAAATTTTAGATTGAGTAGTTTTAAATATTTAATCCAATTAAACTTCTCTCTCCGGAGAAGGCAATGGCACCCCACTCCAGTACTCTTGCCTGGAAAATCCCATGGATGGAGGAGCCTGGTGGGCTGCAGTCCATGGGGTCGCTAAGAGTCAGATACGACTGAGCGACTTCACTTTCACTTTTCACTTTCATGCATTGGAGAAGGAAATGGCAACCCACTCCACTATTCTTGCCTGGAGAATCCCAGGGACGGGGGAGCCTGGTGGGCTGCCATCTATGTGGTTGCACAGAGTTGGACACGACTGAAGTGACTTAGCAGCAGCAGCAGCAGACTTCTCTTTAGATATGAGCCTTTAAAATTATTATTTATTTACAAAGGTAATACATATACATCATTTAAAAATGAAGAATTATTAGACTAACAAAAATATCAGATCCTTGTCTAATCATTCCTGAATATAAATTCCCACTTCTTTGATTATATAATTTTTAATATGCTTAATTCTTTTTTGAAAGTTTTCCTCTACATGGCTGCTGCTAAGTCGCTTCAGTCATGTCCGACTCTGTGGGACCCCATAGATGACCTCCTACCAGGCTCCTCTGTCCCTGGGATTCTCCAGGCAAGAACACTGGAGTGGGTTGCCATTTCCTTCTCCAATGCATGAAAGTGAAAAGTGAAAGTGAAGTTGCTCAGTCATGTCCGACTCTTAGCGACTTCATGGACTGCAGCCTACCAGGTTCCTCCATCCATGGGATTTTCCAGGCAAGAGTACTGGAGTGGGGTGCCATTGCCTTCTCCGTTCCTCTACATTATGTCATTATTTTTTAATGTTTCTGTTTTAGAAATAGCTTTAACTTCTTATTTTGAATGATAACTACTGTAGCAATTCACTAAGGGGCTATATGCTGCTGTACTTACCCACTCTACCACTGGATATTCAGGTAGCTCCTAGACTTTGCTTAGTTTTGTTATAAGTAGTCCTGTTTAGATGTTTAGTGTTAGTGCTCCATTTCTTTTACAGATTATTGTTACCAATGAAAATTTATTGTCAGTATGATTCCTATCTTCTAAAAATCCAGAATGATGTGGGGGTATGTTTTATTCATTGTATACAGTATCCAGAAAGTTATTTCAGCGTCAACATTCATAACTTTACTCAAAAATAATGTGTTACAATTTGATAGTTTACATCTATTTCTTCTTTAAATTTGTTATGTTTGTACAGTGAATCTCTTAAAATAATTTTCTAAACTTCTTGTCTCTTTCACTGATATTTTATTGCTTTTTAATTTTGTCTTTTTTTCTCAGAAGATTTCCTTAATCTTTTTTTCTATTTGTTTTTGTGAATTTGTCTTTTTTGAGCTCATATTTTTATTCCAAAAGTACTTAATATTTCAAATTATTTGGTCTTCTCTTTTCAGTAGACTCCTCTGTGTTTCAATAATGAAGTATCTTCTGTTTTAGAAAAAATCATATATTTGAAATTTCAAAATAATTTTTTCTGTCCTAATATTTTAGGTTGATTTTTTTTTGGCCTTGATCTGTTACAATAGAGATTTTTCACAAATACTTGTTATTCTTGCTTTCATATTCATATTTACTAATGAGGACCTAACATTTTGGTATGGTGGTTTATCCATTGCTGAGCACTGAACATGCCATTGAGGAATTTTAAACACCTGTAACTTTAACAAGTGGTGCTGGGAAAAACTGGTCAACCACCTGTAAAACTGAAACTAGAACACTTTCTAACACCATACAAAAAAATAAACTCAAAATGGATTAAAGATCTATATGTAAGATCAGAAACTATAAAACCCTTAGAGGAAAAAATAAGCAGAACACTCTCTGACATAAATCCCAGCAAGATCCTCTATGACCTACCTCCCAGAGTAATGGAAATATAAACAAAAATAAATGGGACCTAATTAAACTTAAAAGCTCTTGCACAATGAAGGAAACTATAAGCAAGGTAAAGAGGCACGCTTCAGAATGGGAGAAAATAATGGCAAATGAAACTACTGATAAAGAATTAATCTCCAAAATATACAAGCAGCTCATGCAGCTCAATACCAGAAAAATAAATGACCCAATCAAAAAATGGGCCAAAGAACTAGACAGACATTTCTTCAAAGAAGACATACAGATGGCTAACACATGAAAAGATGCTCAACATAAATCATTATCAGAGAAATGCAAATCAAAACCACAATGAGGTACCATCTCATGCTGGTCAGAATGGCTGCCATCAAAAGGTCTACAAACAGTAAATGCTGGAGAGGGTGTAGAGAAAAGGAGACTCTCTTACACTGCTGGTGGGAATGAAAACTAGTATAGCCACTATGGAGAACAGTGTGGAGATTCCTTAAAAAACTGGAAATAGAACTGCCATATGACCCAGCAATCCCACTGCTGGGCATACACACCAAGGAAACCCAAATTGAAAGAGACACATGTACCCCAATGTTCACTGCAGCACTGTTTACAGTAGCTAGGACATGGAAGCAACCTAGATATCCATTGGCGGGCAAATGGATTAAAGTAGTGCTACATATACACAATGGAATATCACTCAGCTATTAAAAAGAAAGAATTTGAACTAGTTCTAATGAGGTGGATGAGACTGGAGCCTAATATGCAGAGTGAAGTAAGTCCAAAAGAGAAACACCAATATAGTATATTAATGCATATATGTGGAATTTAGAAAGATGGTAATGACTACCCTATATGCAAAACAGCAAAAGAGACACAGATGTAAAGAACAGACTATTGGACTATGTTGGAGAAGGTGAAGGTGGGATGATTTGAGAGAATAGTATTGAAATATGTATGTTGCCATATGTAAAATAGATAACTAGTGCAAGTTTGATGCATGAAGCAGGGCACTCAAAGCTGGTGCTCTGGAACAACCCAGAAGGATCAGGTAGGGAGGGAGGTGGGAGGGGATTTCATGATGGGGGGATGTATGTACACCTGTGGCTGATTCATATTGATGTATGGCAAAAAAACACCACAAATATTGTAAAGTAATTAGCCTCCAATTAAAGTTAATTAATTTAAAAAATACCTGTAACATTTTTATTTTATTGGAGATCCATTTTCCCAAAGAATTGCACTTCTCTTTCTTCTTATAGTGGTTTGGTTTGAGCATTCTGTGTGTCAGGGGGAGCAGGATGGGTAGAGGGTTGGAGATCTCGTGGTATACATACTTATACTTAAATTCACTGTTTTCAGCATGCTTTCCACCATTACAGTGCTTTCCAGCTTCCAAATTTTTTGAAATATTTCTATTTCCTTCTATTATCTCTCACTTCATTCTTTTTGACCTTTAATCTATGCCTTTTGAAAAATATGAATTTTTAGTAGCAATTTTAGTGAAGTTTTAGAAGGAAAGGGAGCTGGAGATAAAGTACATTCAAGCCACCATATTTAATTTGAAAGTCTCATATGACTTCCAAATTCAATAGCACTCCTGAAAGTTATGATGAAAGGATTCGTGAAAGTTTAGTTATTTAGTCATATTTCACTTTTCTCGTTGATCTTTTTATTCAATCATTTAATAACTATTTATTGAGAGTTTAGGAGCTGTGCTAAAAATTGTATTACATAGTTAAAAAAATAGAAATGACCTTTACCTTAAGGATGGCCCTCAGCCATCTCCCATGGTGTTTAAAATCCCTTCCTGATGGAAGGGATTGAGTGAAGGATCCATTTCATCCATGGCAAAGTAGTGAAAAATGGATGGGTTTGAGAGAGAAACTAAAGCCCTGAGCTTCAAGGAACAGGCAGCAATAATTTCCTGGGATGAATTCTAGACACCTTGCACCTACCAGGACGAAAATCTGGCCTTAGGATGTACATGAGTGACTGGGTGTTTTTGCATGGATGGGTGAGTGAGTGCCAGTGTGTGTAGCTGTGTTTGTATGTAATTGTTTCCTTTTCTCCACCTACTGTGTGAAATGTACTAAGCTGAGTTCATTGCTCTTTTTCAAAAACAGTGTCAGGATGAAAGCCCAAGGTACCTCAGGATCAACCGTATAATGTGTACTCATTACTACACCTGTGGATCTGGGAGTAAGGGACAAAACAGAGTCAGTTGGGGATTTTAGGCCTCAGTATATCAAGTGAAATGTGTATATCAAGAAAAACTAATAAGAGCATCTTACTGTATATAAAGTTGAATAGTCAAATCTTGGATACCAGGGTGGTTTTCCTAAGATATCTATGGTTAACATTTTACCTAAAGGGTAAGTAAAAGTAGGCAGCATAAATCTGGGAGCATTTCAGATATGAGGAAAGTTATATTTAGTGATTTTGAGATGAAAAAGAACTTTGAATATTTCTAGGAATTTACAGTAACACCTTTTCCTGTTCTTTTGACTAAATGTAAGGAAACCCTTAGACATTATGTACAAAATAAACTTAAGAAAACTCTGAGAGGTGGAGCAAAATAGGCAGACCAAACAGGGGCTCTGGAATCTGAGGAATGATGTGATGAAGTCCCCAGGTTTTTAAAGAAAAGAAAATTATCAAGAGATGAGAATTTTATATAAGAGTCAATCCACCAGGAAGAGTAACCCTACAGGTATATACACTTAACAACAGAACTGCAAAATGTATGATGCTAAAACTTATATATGTGGAAAGAGAAGCAGACAAATCCAAAATTATGGTTGAAAAATTTAGCGCTCAATTCTCAACAGTTGATAGAGCAACTGAACAGAAAATCAGCAAGCATATAGAAGAATGCAACAACTCCATCAACTAACAACCTCTAATCAGCATTGATAGAGCATCCCACTGAATAATGACAGGATATATCTTTTCAAATGCCCATTGAGTATGTACTAAGATAGACTGTGGGGTCATAAATAGTTGGACACAACTGAGTGACTAACACAGCACACACAGGCTCATAAAATGTATCTGAACAGTTTAAGAGAACTGAAATCTTACAGAATATGTTCTCAAAAACACAAGAGAATCAAGCTAAAAAAATCAATGCAGAAGATAGGAAAATTTCCAAATACCTGAAACTAAATGTTTCCGAATAACCTCTGAGTCAAAGAAATGAAAGAATACATCGAACTGAATGAAAATTTCAAGGCTTATCATATACACAAGACTGTCTTATAGGCAGAGGTATTAACATATAGATCAAAGTAGAAGAAAAGATAACCCACATGTAAATCCATGCAAATATACTAAGTTGACTTTTGGATAAAGTTTTAGAAGCAGTCCACTGAGAAAGTATGGCATTTTCAATAGTGTGACATCAATTGGATATTTATAGGCAAAATGTGAACTATAGCCCTTGACAACTTATACAAAAGTGAATTCAAAATAGATTATAGACATAAATGTAAAATATGAAATTCTGAAATTTTAGCAAAAACAAACAGAAGAAAATCTTTAGAACTTAAAGCTAGGCAAAGTATTCCTAGACTTGACACTAAAAGACTAATACATAGAAGCAAAAAAGAATAAATTGGATTTTACAAAATAAGAAACTTTTCCTCTCTTAGAGAGATAAAGAAACAAGATGTTAAGGAGATAAACTTTAAGGTGAGAGAAATATTTTCAAGCCGCACATCCAACAATGGACTAATATCTAATATTTATAAAGAACTCTCAAAACTCAGTAGTAAAATGAAGATGTTCAGTGAAGCAGACATACAAGTGGCAAATCAGCATGTGGAATGGTGTACAATTTAATTAGGCAGTAGGGAAGTTCAAATTAAAACTTCCATACCTATAGGTAAAACAAAACAACATCAAATACTGCTGAGGATGCAGTAAAATTGATTTATATATACATCAGCATAAGTTAGCATAAAAATAGTATAGCAACTAATTGCATAGCAAAATACTATAGCAACTCTGGCCTATACATTGTCTTTTTCTTTAAAAGAAAATGTAATTAATATATGGTCCAGCACTTAAAATCCTGAGGATTTATCTCAAAGAAATAAAAACTTATGTTCACACAAATTCCTTTACAGCAATGTCTATGCTAGCTTTACTTGAAGCATGCATAAGTATAAAGAACCCAAATATCCTTCAAGATATGAATGGGTCTATAATACATCCATTCCTTAGAATATACTTAAACTACATTGGCACAAAATTGATACATGCAACAATTTGCATGGGCACATTCCCAGAAAATCATCTTATATAAAAAGGCCAATCCAAAAAGGTTCAATATTCTATGATTCTATTTACATAACATTTTTGAAATCTTAGTATACTATAGTAAAAGTGAAGGTGTTAGTTGCTCAGTTGTGTCTGACTCTTTGTGACCCCATAGACTGTAGCCTGCCAGGCTCCTCTGTCCATGAAATTCACCATGAAAGAATACCAGAGTGTGTTGCCATGCCCTTCTCCAGGAGATCTTCCCAACTCAGAGATCAAACCCCAGTCTCCTGCACTGCAGGCAGATTCTTTACCATTTGTGCTACAAGGGAAGCCTTATACTGTATTAACATGTTTAAATAGCGTGAAATGCTAGTATATGGAAACAGATAACAGTTTACCAATTGCCAGAGTTTAAAGAAGTCAGGTGGTCAGGAGGGAAGTGATACAAGGAATCTTTGTGGTGATAGAAATGTGCTGTGTCTCAAATGTATTAATGCCAATATCCTGATTGTGATATTGAACTATTATTTTGCAAAATGTTACCATCTGGGGAGACTGAGCAAAGAGTACATGAAATCCCTCTATATTGTTTCTTACAGCTGAATATTTATGATTATCTTAAAAAATAAATATAATTAAAAAAGAAATGAGTGGCTGAACCAATCCCCAGGTTATACGATACAAAACTCCTGAAAACATTGTACTCCTTTCTGTTCCCACCATAGTGTTAGCTCACTAGCTATAAGCTAGTAGTTCTACTATGATTGTATATGTGCAAGTGCATAAGTGTACTCACATCATACACACATCATGCTTTTTAGCATAAGAAGCAGCCCAAGCTGTTTTAAGTTATGCCAACCTGGACTATTCCAGTTATTTCCTGAAGTAATAATTATTCAGAAATTCATTTATTCATCTATTTATTCATATGTTTTTATGTGTTAATGCTCTGGTAAAAAAAATTATAAAGTGGTTTTGAGTGGTCTACCATTAATCTGAGACTGACCCAGACTTACCTGTGAGTGTCCAGGAGTCTCTGGCCAAGGCATGGGTTGACAGTGGCCTGCTACAGGGTTGGGGGCACTCAATGAAGCAGTGAATGCATGGGGCCTTTTGAAGGAGGTAACCATTATCTTCATTACCTCCACCATAGTTTGGCCTCAGGTCAAACAACAGGGAGGGAACACAGCCCCGCCCATCAACAGAAAATTGGATTAGAGATTTACTGAGCGTGGCCTTGCCCATCAGACTAAGATCCAGTTTCCTCCACAGTCTCTCCCATGAGTAAGCTTGCATTTGCCTCTTCTCCTTCTCTATCAGAGGGCAGAAAGAATGAAAATCAGAATCAGAGAAAACTAACCAAACTGATCACATGGACCACAGCCTTGTCTAACTTAATGAAACTATCAACAATGCCCTGATATGGCCACCAAAGATGGATGGGTCATGGTGGATAGTTCTGACAAAATGTGGTCAACTGGAGAAGGGACTGGCAAAACACTCCAGCATTCTTGCCTTGACAACCGCATGAACAGCATGAAAGGGCAAAAAGATAGGACACTGAAAGATGAACTCCCCAGGTCGGTAGGTGCCCAATATGCTATGGGAGCTCAGTGGAGGAATAACTCCAGAAAGAATGAAGAGACAGAGCCAAAGCAAAAACAACACCCAGCTGTGGCTGTGACTGGTGATTGAAGTCAAGTCTGATGGTGTAAAGAACAATATTGTATAGGAACCTGGAATGTTAGGTTCATCAATCAAGGCATATTGGAAGTGGTCAAACAGGACATGGCAAGAGTGAATGTCAACACTTTAGGAATCAGTGACTAAAATGGACTGGAATGGGTAAATGTAACTCAGATGATCATTGTAGCTACTACTGTGGGCAAGAGTCCCTTAGAAGAAATGGAGTAGCCCTCATAGTCAACAAAAGAGTTCAAAATAGAGTACTTGGATACAGTCTCAAAAACAACACAATGATCTCTTTTCATTTCCAAGGCAAACCATTCAATATCACAGTAATCCAAGTCTATGCCCAAAACAGTAATGCTGAAGAAGCTGAAGTTGAACGGTTCTATGAAGACCTATGAGACCTTCTAGAATTAAAACCCAGAAAAGATGTCTTTTTCATTATAGGGGACTGGAATCCAAAAGTAGGAAGTTAAGAAATACTTGGAGTAACAGGCAAATTTGGCCTTGGAGTACAAAACGAAACAGGGTAAAGGCTAATAGAGTTTTGCCAAGAAAATGCACTGGTCATAGCATACACTGTCTTCAAACAACACAAGAAAAGACTCTACACATAGACATCACCAGATGGTCAATGCTGAAACCAGATTGTAATATTCTTTGCAGCCAAAGATGGAGAAACTCAATACAGTCAGCAAAAACAAGACCAGTAGCTGACTGTGGCTCAGATCATGAACTCCTTATTGCCAAATTCAGACTTAAATTGAAGAAAGTGGGGAAAACCACTAGACTATTCAGGTATGACCTAAATCAAATCCCTTACCATTATACAGTGTAAGTGACAAACTGATTCAAGGGATTAGACCTGATAGGCAGAGTGCCTGAGAACTATGGATAGAGGTTTGTGACATTGTACAAGAGGCAGTGATCAAGACCATCGCCAAGAAAAATAATGTAAAAAAGGAAAAATGGTTGTCTGAGGAGGCCGTATAAATAGATGAGAAAAGAAAACAAACTAAAGGCAAAGGAGAAAAGAAAAGTTATATCCACTTCAATGCAGAGTTCCAAAGAATAACAAGGAGAGATAAGAAAGCCTTCCTCAGCGATCAATGCAAAGAAATAGAGGAAAACAATAGAATGGGAAAGACTAGAGGTCTCTTCAAAAAAATTAGAGATACCAAGGGAACAATTGATATAAAGATGGGCTCAATAAAGAACAGAAATGGTATGGACCTGACAGAAGCAGAAGATTTCAAGAAGAGGTGACAAGAATACACAGAAGAACTATACAAAATGGATCTTCATGATCCAGATGACCATATGGTGTGATCACTCACCTAGAGCCAGACATCCTGGAATATGAAGTCAAGTGGGCCTTAGGAAGCATCACCATGAACAAAGCCAGTGGAGATGACAGAATTCCACTTGAGCTATTTCAAATCCTAAAAGATGATGCTGTGTAAGTGCTCCACTCAGTATGCTAACAATTTGAGAGACTGAGCAGTGGCCACAAGCACTGGAAAAGGTCAGTTTTCATTCCAGTCCCAAAGAAAGGAAATGCCAAAGAATGCTCAAACTACCACACAATTGCAGTTATCTCACATGCTAGCAAAGTAATGCTCAAAAATTCTCAAAGCCAGGCTTCAACATTACATGTACCATGAACTTCCAGTTGTTCAAGCTGGATTTAGAAAAGAAAAAGGATCCAGAGATCAAATTGACAACATTCGTTGGATCACTGAAAAAAAATAAAAAGAATGTTCTAGGAAAACATCTACTTCTGTTCTATTAACTATGCCAAAGCCTCTGACTGTGTGGATCACAACACACTGTGTGGAAAATTCTTAAAGAGACTGGAATACCAGACCAACTTACCTGCCTCCTGAGAAGTCTGTATGCAGGTCAAGAGACAACAGTTAGAACTGGATGTGGAAGTGACAGGTTACAAATTGGGAAAGGAGTAAGTCAAGGCTGTATTTTCACCCTGCTTATTTAACTTATATGCAGAGTACATCATGTGAAATGCCAGGCTGGATGAAGCACAAGCTGGAATCAAAATTGCTGGGGGAAATATCAATAACCTCAGATATGCTTTGATACCACCCTTATGGCAGAACTTGAAGAACTAAAGAGCCTCTTGATGAAAGTGAAAGAGGAGAGCAAAGAAGTTGACTTAAAACTCAGCATTCAGGAACTTAAGATCATGGCATCTGGTCCCATCACTTCATGGCAAATAGAAGGAGAAACAATGGAAACGGCGGGAGACTTTATTTTCTTGGGCTCCAAATTCTCTGCAGGTGGTGACTACAACCCTGAAATTAAAAGATGTTTGCTCTTTGGAAGAAAAGCTATGACCAACATAGACAACATATTAAAAAGCAGAGACATTACTTTGCGAACAAAGTTCCATCTAGGCAAAGCTGTGGTTTTTCCAGTAATCATGTATGGGTGTTAGAGTTGGACTATAAAGAAAGCTGAGCACCAAAGAATTGATGCTTTTGAACATTGGTGTTGGAGAAGACTCTTGAGAGTCCCTTGGTCTGCAAGGAGATCCAACCAGTCCATGCTAAAGCAAATCAGTCCCAAATTTTCATTGGAAGGACTGATGCTGAAACTGAAATTCCAGTACTTTGGCCACCTGATGCAAAGAACTGGCTCACTAGAAAAGACCCTGTTGCTGGGAAAGATAGAAGGCAGGAGGAAAAGGGGATGACAGAGGATGAGATGGCTGGATGGCATCACCAAGTAGATGGACATGAGTGAGCAAGCTCTTGCAGTTGGTGATTGACAGGGAAGCCTTGCATGCTGTAGTCTTTGGGGTCACAAGGATTTGGACACAATGAGTGACTGGACTGAACTGAACTGAACATGTGTGTGTGCATGCACACACACACACACACACATATATACATATTTGTGTGTGTGTTTGTATATGTGTATATGTATATACATATGCACATATACACATATATGGTAAAGAATGTTACCATCTCAGATGGTAAAGAATCTGCCTGCAACTCAGGTGCCTTGGGTTTGATCCCTGGTTGGGAAGACACCTGGTGAAAGGAAATAGGTATCCACTTCAATATTCTTACCTGGAGAATTCTGTGGACAGAGGAGCCTGATGGGCTCCAGTCCATGAGGTCTCAAAGAGTCAGACATAATTGAGCATCTAACATTTTCACATATATACATATACCTATATGTGTGTGTGTATATAATTTTTCAAAAAATCTGGAGTTAAACCATCCACCTGGATCAGTATCCAAGCTACTTGTTCATGAACTACATATAATTTCATAAGAAAGTAGGTGCCAACATTAGAAATAGGTTTTTGTTTCCTTATTCTTTACCATTATTTGTAGCACCAAGTAGATTCTACTTGCTATGTGGCCATGCCTAAATTAAATGCAATAATTTACATATTTGCCATATAAACCTTAATTGATGCAATTAACCTATCCTAATTAATTGTTCAATGTTTCTATATTACCCAAAGATTTTTGGAAGTCAGTGTTCGTGTACAGATCTTTGAACTTAGGATGGAAACATCAGTTACATTAAGATTCTGGCTTCCAGAATGCTGGATCTTTTAGCTCCTAATAGATGACAAATGTATAGAACTTGTAAATATATTTATGTAAGGGAATTTGTAAGTTTTATCTTTATATATTTCTTATGTTTTGGATGGAATGCAGGATTCCATAATTTGAGGTACTATCTGGTTTATGATGCAGTATGCCAATATCAAAGTGAAAATAAAACTCCAGTTTGAGACTGTATGTGTGATATAAGTGGGAAAGGTTAATGATTGGGTGTGTGTATATGCTGATCAGGGAAAAACTGGTAGAGAAAAAATGGAGAGTCACTAAATTTGAGCAAAGTTAAAGCTTAAAATTGGAATTTAGTGGGCTAAGAAAAAGATTAGTAGACTGATAAAGGAGCCAAAGAAATTAAAGTAACACAGAGGAAATGTAAAAACTAACCTAGTTGTCTCTGTTAATTTGCTGCAACTCTCTGCCCATCTTTGGCAAGGTCTATTTAAAGTTCTATCATTTATTCCTTATTTTTATCACAAAAGAGTCAACTCAGCATTCAGATTCTTGCAGTCTGTGTTATATTCTCTTCTGTAAATTTCCTATTTACCTTCCCTGCTACTTGTCATTGTACATCACTGAGATAATTCTCAATATCAGCATCTCTGCTCTCTTCCTAACTCTAAGTGGAGCAGTTCCTATTTAATAAAGATAATTTCCATTCTATGCCTGATATATTTTAATTCCGTAATAATAGTGGGATTTTAAAACATTGAAACAGAATAATAACATGAATATATTAACAAATACTAGTAGCAACAAGAAAGGACTTTTACATTATCTTCCTGAGGAAATTAAAAAACATGGAACTTTACAAGTTACAATGGTTTGTACCTTCTTATAAGGAAATGCATGTGATTTATTCAGAGGAAGATATCATATCATACTCAAAATAAGGCAGCAATTAAGAGCAATTTATGGAATGAAAATGCCCTATTTTCTCTTGCCAAATTATATCTGGAATTCTTCTGGTAGTGACATGAGCGCTAACGTTGTCTGGAGCTACTCATCTAGAACTATGGAATCAGATGAAGATAATAAAAATTGCAGGTATAGAGAAATATTGTCACACTAAATGAGATAGTTCAGAGTATTCAAGACACTTAATCCAAATAACGGACTCTTAACAGTTCATTTCCTTTTCATTTTATACTCCCCTATTTTAATAAGACTAAAATAATATTAGTGTAAGGAATCAGTATTACCAAGTATCATTGATGATTTTCCTATGAATACTTCTAACAGTGTCAATATGGGCAAAGCTCCAAATGTTTCTCTAACAATGGAATTAGAATAGTACAAGACCAGTATGACATACCTCAAGAAAATGAACAAAAATTTCTTTGAAAAATATGTACATATCAGTATTGTGCTTATGGATATCTTGAAGATACAATTTGGCCATACCTTAAAATCAGCAAAGCCACAGAAGTAGGGAAAACTCAGTACCCATCTCACTTCAATTAGCAGTTTGGTGTAAAACTCTGGCAATTCATTTCCCAGATGTCTGCCTTAGATTTCTATCTATAGGTGAAAATAGTTTTTGTCTCCACAGAAATGCTGTGAGGGTCAATTTCTGATTTTTAAAGCAATGTAAGGAATATTCCACGTCTAAGGACAGGGGCGGTAGCCGAGAGGAGCATGTCCGAGGTCAGGGATGGTGGCTGAGAGCAGCTACCCCATGTCTGAGGTCAGGGGCTGAGGCCGAGAGGAGCTACCCCATGTCTGAGGTCAGGGGCTCTGGCCGAGAGGAGCTACCCCATGTCCGAGGTCAGGAGCAGCCACCGAGAGGAGCAACCCCACGCCCAAGGAGCAGCGGCTGCGTGGGCACAAGAGGGCCTAGAGGAGCTACTCCAAGGTTCAAGGTCAGGAGGGGTGGCCATGAGGAGATATCCCCCGTCCAAGGTAAGGAGCAGCAGCTGTGCTTTGCTGGAGAAGCTGTGAAGAGATACCCCACGTCCAAGGAAACAGAAACCCAAGTAAGACGGTAGGTGTTGTGAGAGGGCATCAGACAGCAGACACACTGAAACCATAATTATAGAAAACTAGCCAATCTAATCACAGTAGGAACACAGCCTTGTCTAACTAAATGAAACTAAGCCATGCCATGTGGGGCCACCCAAGACAGACGGGTCATGGTGGAGAGGTCTGACAGAATCTGGTCCACTGGAGAAGGGAATGGCAAACCACTTCAGTATTCTTGCCTTGAGAACCCCATGAACAGTATGAAAAGGCAAAATGATAGGATACTGAAAGAGGAACTCCCCAGGTCAGTAGGTGCCCAATATGCTACTGGAGATCAGTGGAGAAATAACTCCAGAAAGAATGAAGGGATGGAGCCAAAGCAAAAACAATACCCAGTTGTGTATGTGACTGGTGATAGAAGCAAGGTCTGATTCTGTAAAGAGCAATATTGCATAGGAACCTGGAATGTTAGGTCCATGAATCAAGGCAAATTGGAAGTGGTCAAACAGGAGATGGCAAGAGTGAAAATTGACATTCTAGAGATCAGTGAACTAAAATGGACTGGAATGGGTGAATTTAACTCAGATGACCATTATATCTACTACTGTGGGCAGGAATACCTTACAAGAAATGGAGTAGCCATCATGGTCAACAAAAG
>NW_011495085.1:3427885-3432450 GCF_000754665.1 Bison bison bison
ATTGAAGAAAGTAGGGAAAACCACTAGACTATTCAGGTATGACCTAAATCAAATCTATTATGATTATACAGTGGAAGTGAGAAATAGATTTAAGGGACTAGATCTGATAGACAGAGTGCCTGATGAACTATGGACAGAGGTTCGTGACATTGTACAGGAGACAGGGATCAAGACAATTTCCATGGAAAAGAAATGCAAAAAAGCAAAATGGCAGTCTGGGGAGGCCTTACAAATAGCTGTGAAAAGAAGAGAAGCAAAAAGCAAAGGAGAAAAGGACAGATATTCCCATCTGAATTCAGAGTTCCAAACAATAGCAGGAAGAGATAAGAACGCCTTCCTCGGTGATCAATGCAAAGAAATAGAGGAAAAAAACAGAACGGAAAAGACTAGAGATCTCTTCAAGAAAATTAGAGACACCAGGGGAACATGTCATGCAAAGATGGGCTCGATAAAGGACAGAAATGGTAACAGAAGCAGAAGATATTAAGAAGAGGTGGCACGAATACACAGGAGAACTGTACAAAAAAGTGCTTTTTAACCCAGATAATCACGATGGTGTGATCACTGACCTAGAGCCAGACATCTTGGAATGTGAAATCAAGTGGGCCTTAGAAAGCATCACTATGAAAAAAGCTAGTGGAGGTGGTGGAATTCCCGTTGAGCTATTTCAAATCCTGAAAATGATGCTGTGAAATTGCTGCACTCAATATGCCAGCAACTTGGGAAAACTCAGCAGTAGCCACAGGACTGGAAAAGGTCAGTTTTCATTCCAATCCCAAAGAAAGGCAATGCCAAAGAATGCTCAAACTACTCCACAATTGCACTCATCTCACACGCTAGTAAAGTAATGCTCAAAATTCTCCAAGCCAGACTTGAGCAATACGTGAACCGTGAACTTCCAGATGTTCAAGCTGGTTTTAGAAAAGACAGAGAAACCAGAGATCAAATTGCCCACATCCGCTGGATCATGGAAAAAGCAAAAGAGTTCCAGAAAAACATCTATTTCTGCTTTATTGACTACTCCAAAGCCTTTGACTGTGTGGATCACACTAATCTGTGGAAAATTCTGAAAGAGATTGGAATACCAGACCGCCTGACCTGCCTCTTGAGAAACCTATATGCAGGTCAAGAAGCAACAGTTAGAACTGGACATGGAACAACAGACTGGTTTCCAAATAGGAAAAGGAGTACGTCAAGGCTGTATATTGTCACCCTGCTTATTTAACTTATATGCAGAGTACATCATGAGAAACGCTGGGCTAGAGAAAGCACAAGCTGGAATCAAGATTGCCAGGAGAAATATCAATAACCTCAGATATGCAGATGACACCACCCTATGGCCAAAAGTGAAGAGGAACTCAAAAGCCTCTTGGTGAAAGTGAACGAGGAGAGTGAAAAAGTTGGCTTAAAGCTCAACATTCAGAAAACGAAGATCATGGCATCTGGTCCCATCTTTCATTGGAAATAGATGGGGAAACAGTGGAAACAGTGTCAGACTTTTTTTGGGGGGGCTCCAAAATCACTGCAGATGGTGAATGCAGCCATAAAATTAAAAGATGCTTACTCCTTGGAAGGAAAGTTATGACCAACCTAGGTATCATATTAAAAAGCAGAGACATTACTTTGCCAACAAAGGTCTGTCTAGTCAAGGCTATGGTTTTTCCTGTGGTCATTAATGGATGTGAGTGTTGGACTATGAAGAAAGCTGAGCGCCGAAGAATTGATGGTGTTGGAGAGGACTCTTGAGAGTCCCTTGGACTGCAAAAAGATCCAACAAGTCCATGCTAAAGGAGATCAGTCCTGGGTGTTCATTGGAAGAACTGATGCTAAAGCTGAAAATCCAATACTTTGGCCACCCCATGTGAAGAGTTGACTCATTGGAAAAGACCCTGATGCTTGGAGGGATTGGGAGCAGGAGGAGAAGGGGACAACAGAGGATAGGATGGCTGGATGGCATCACTGAATCCATGGACATGAGGTTGAGTATGCTCTGGGAGTTGGTGATGGACAGGGAAGCCTGGTGTCCTGCCATTCATGTTGTCTCAAAGAGTTGGACACAACTGAGTGACTGAAGGAATAAACAACATTAATTTTGCAAGATGGCAATCATCAAAATACATTTTATCTACATACTGGACTGTGTTTTATTACGTTTGTATTTGGAACTTCTGACTTCTGGTTTTCATGGTAGAATATGAATGATTTCTGATTCCCCTGTACTGCCAATCCCATTAATGCTCAGAAAAATATGCACATATTTGTGCCTGTGTTTCTGTTCTCTCAGGGTTTACATTCCCTCTCCTAGAAGTATTCTTTTTAGTATTACTCTATATAGGTTCTGATGGTGAAAATCAAGATTTTTTTTCCCCAGAAAACCTTTGTTTATTCTCAATATTTAGCGACACTTTTGCTTAATTTTAGAAAGTAGTTTTTTCTCTAGACCCCTTTTATAATGATTTCACTTATAACTATTTTTTATTGCTCTCATTTTTGCCATTTCTGTTAAAAAGTTAGTCATCAAACTTACTTTTGCTTTTTTGAGGATAATACATCATTTCCCTCTGTCCTTATGTGTGTATGGGTTTTTATTTTTCCAGATTTTAATTTAGTTAAAATGAGCTATGGTAGGATATCTTTATTATTGTTGCTTTTGCTTTTTATTGCATTTATGCTGCTTGAGATTATTTGAGATTCTGGAGTATCTAATAAGTTCTTGTTTTTCAGTCAATAAGTCATGTCCAACTCTTTGTGACCCAATGGTCTGCAGAATGTCAGGCGTCCCTGTCCCCGACTATTGAGTTCTTAGCATCAGGTATAACATTTTTCAGTTTTAGGATGTAAATTTTGCCTTTATTCTAGATCCTGATCTCTTGCAATTTGTCATACATATAAGAACTTTTGTCATTTACTTTTGCTTTCCTGAACTTCCTAACATTGTTATTTTTAAGTTTGTGTGTTATTCACATCCTTTATACAGTCTGTATTTTGGCAGAAGTGTCTAAATGGGAGAAAATAAAGTTATGAGATCATAAGGGAGAAACTCGGTCCTGGTGATAAAATGTTCTACTTTAAAGAAAGGTTGCCTGAATCATTATCATTATGTGTGGATTCTTCAGTTATATGAGCAAAAATATTTACTATATATTTCCTGTGTACAGATTCATTCTGGTTGTGGTGTTCTGTCAGCTGTGGCAGTTGAGTAGCAGAATTAAGGTTAAATAAGTATTGAGACAGTGAAGAGAAAGAACCAAATCACTACAATAAAAACTGCTGGAGTCCTGTGGCATTTTCTACCCCAGGACATGGAAGGTTAGGGACAGAACAAAAAGTACTTTTCTCTCACCTCAAGGTGTAAGGAGATCAACCTGAGGGCACAATAGTACAATAGAATTCCCTGGAGTGTGGGGCTCACAGTGGTTTCTAATATACATCTCAACAATCTAAATATAGACTTGTGACTATGGACTCAGTGGCAGACAGAAGGGCATGCACCCACCATCTACCAGATAGGATGTCTAAATTGTGCTCTAAGACAAGAGTATTCTTGTGCTTTTCCCCAAGAGAATAGTCACTGTAATAAAAGTAGATATTTTTGACAACGTGATGGGGCATATAATGCCCCATTTTTCTCTAAGAGGAAGATTTCACAAATGTGTGTTTACATTACCGGTAAATGACTCTAGACACCCGACTTAGATTCACTCTCACAATGTTAAAAATTGTTTTCTCTCTTATTTCCTTTCTACTATGTCTACTCACCCCTCTCTCCTCAGTAAACCTGTCTAGTATTATAAATGTGGGGATTATCTTTTTTTTTTCTTTTTTTTTTTTACTTTTTATTTAGAAAATTTGAATCCCAAATCTTCCCACCCTCTCCCTCTCCCACAGAGTCCATAAGCCTGTTCTATACATCCGTGTCTCTTTTGCTGTCTCGTATACAGGGTTATCATTACCATCTTTCTAAATTCCATATATATGCGTTAGTATACTGTATTGGTGTTTGTCCTTCTGGCTTACTTCACTCTGTATAATAGGCTCCAGTTTCATCCACCTCATTAGAACTGATTCAAATGTATTCTTTTTAATGGCTGAGTAATACTCCATTGTGTATATGTACCACAGCTTTCTTATCCATTCATCTGCTGATGGACATCTAGGTTGCTTCCATGTCCTGGCTATTATAAACAGTGCTGCGATGAACATTGGGGTACACGTGTCTCTTTCCCTTCTGGTTTCCTCAGTGTGTATGCCCAGCAGTGGGATTGCTGGATCATAAGGCAGTTCTATTTCCAGTTTTTTAAGGAATCTCCACACTGTTCTCCATAGTGGCTGTACTAGTTTGCAACACCCATTTATGATAAAAACTCTCCAGAAAGCAGGAATAGAAGGAACATACCTCAACATAATAAAAGCTATATATGACAAACCCACAGCAAACATTATCCTCAATGGTGAAAAATTGAAAGCATTTCCTCTAAAGTCAGGAACAAGACAAGGGTGCCCACTTTCACCATTACTATTCAACATAGTTTTGGAAGTTTTGGGCACAGCAATCAGAGCAGAAA
>NW_011495085.1:3432897-3433961 GCF_000754665.1 Bison bison bison
AGATTCAATGCAATCCCTATCAAGCTACCAACAGTATTCTTCACAGAGCTAGAACAAATAATTTCACAATTTGTATGGAAATACAAAAAACCTCGAATAGCCAAAGCGATCTTGAGAAAGAAAAAGGGATTATCTTTTTATTGGTAGAGAATACTTCATAAGTTCCATGAATTTTTGAAATTTAAACTGGGGATATTATAATCTTGTAAGTCTGTTCAGTGTCTTGGATCTTTGAAAATGTTTTCAACTTCTCTGGCCTGAAAGATTTAGCATTCAGTTATTCCTTTTAAAACAGATTCTATCCAGGTGTTACATCATCATTTCAGCAGTTTCTAAAGAAAAAAAAAAAAAACCCCACAACTAATACCTGGCCAAAGTAGAAAACAAAATTACTGAGGACATCCACATTGCCTATAATTTCTAAGTTTACCAGGATTTCATTACAGGTCACTCTTCAATTTGTCTTTGAGAAGAAGGAATATATTTCTGCAGAAGCTTGACTCTAAGAGGCTTCCCAGGTGGTGCTAATGGTAAAGAACCAGCCTGCCAATGCAGGAGATGTGAGAGACACAGGTTCAATCCCTGCGTCAGGAAGATCTTCCGAAGGAGGGCATGGCAATCCACTCCAGTATTCTTGTCTAGGGATTCCCACAGAGAAGACTGCTGGGCTACAGTCCACAGCATTGCCCAGAGTAGGACACAACTGAAGTGACTCAGTACATGCATACTGACACTAAAAGGAGTTTGTATATTTTTAGTTTCTAGGTTTGTATACTAGTGAGTTTCTGCTGCCAAATGGAACTCTGGTGAAACAGAACTAATGTATGCTTAAGTCAGAGAACTCTGGGTCTAATTTTTTGGTTCTGGTATTTAGACTATAATATGGAAGCAGTCTGGAGAAGGCAATGGCACCCCACTCCAGTACTCTTGCCTGGACAGTCCCGTGGACGGAGGAGCCTGATAGGCTGCAGTCCATGGCGTCGCTAAGAGTCAGACACGACTGAGCGACTTCACTTTCACTTTTCATTTTCATGCATTGGAGAAGGAAATGGCAACCCACTCCA
>NW_011495085.1:3434061-3468744 GCF_000754665.1 Bison bison bison
ACTTAGGCTAGCATAGCATAGCATGGAAGCAGTCACCTTGTTCTCTTTTCTCATCTCTCAGATGCGTGCTACAGTGGGTGTTACAATGTGGTATCAGTTCAGTTTAGTTTAGTCACTCAGTCGTGTCAGACTTTTTGTGACCCATTCAACTGTAGCACACCGGGCCTCCCTGTCCATCACCAAACTCCCGGACTATACCCAAACTCATGTCCACTGAGTCAGTGAATGCCATCCAACCATCTCATCTTCTGTTGTCCCTTCTCCTCCTGCCCTCAATCGTTCCCAGCATCAGGGTCTTTTCCAATGAGTCAACTCTTCGCATCAGATAGCCAAAGTATTGGAGTTTCAGCTTCAGCATCAGTCCTTCCAATGAAACCCAGGACTGATCTCCTTTGGGATGGACTGGTTGGATCTCCTTGCAGTCCAAAGGACTCTCAAGACTTATCCAACATCACAGTTCAAAAGCATTAATTCTTCAGTGCTTAGCTTTCTTTATAGTCCAACTCTCACATCCATACATGACTACTGAAAAAGCCATAGCTTTGACTAGACAGACCTTGTTGACAAAGTAATGTCTCTGCATTTCAATATGCTGTCTAGGTTGGTCATAACTTTTCATCCAAGGAGCAAGCATCTTTTAATTTCACGGCTGCAGTCACCATCTGCAGTGACTTTGGAGCCCCCAAAAATAAAGTCTGACACTGTTTCCCCATCTATTTGCCATGAAGTGATGTGACTTGATGCCATGATCTTGGTTTTCTGAATGTTGAGCTTTAAGCCAAATTTTTCACTCTTCTCTTTCACTTTCATCGAGAGGCTCCTTAGCTCTTCTTCACTTTCTGCCATAAGAGTGGTGTCATCTGCATATCTGAGGTTATTGATATTTCTCCCGGCAATCTTGATTCCAGCTTGTGCTTCCTCTAGCCCAGTGTTTTTCATGATGTAGTCTGTATATAAGTTAAATAAGCAGGGTGACAATATACAGCCTTGACGTACTTCTTTTCCTGTTCGGAACCAGTCTGTTTTTCCATATTTAGTTCTAATTGTTGCTTCCTGATCCACATACAGGTTTCTCAACAGGCAGGACAGGTGGTCTGGTATTTCCATATCTTTCAGAATTTTCCACAGTTTATTGTGATCCACACAGTCAAAGGCTTTGGCATAGTCAATAAAGCAGAAATAGATGTTTTTCTGGAACTCTTGTTTTTTCAGTGATCCAGCAGATGTTGGCAATTTGATCTCTGGTTCCTCTGCCTTTTCTAAAACCAGCTTGAACATCAGGAAGTTCACGGTTCACATATTGCTGAAGCCTGACTTGGAGAATTTTGAGCATTACTTTACTAGCATGTGAGGTAAGTTCAATTGTGTGGTAGTTTGAGCATTCTTTGGCATTGCCTTTCTTTGGGATCAGAATGAAAACTGACCTTTTCCAGTCCTGTGACCACTGCTGAGTTTTCCAAATTTGCTGGCATATTGAGTACAGCACTTTCACAGCATCATCTTTCAACTGGATGGATTCCAGCTCAACTGGAATTCCATCACTTCCACTGACTTTGTTCATAGTGATGGTTCCTAAGGCCCATTTGACTTCACATTCCAGGATGTCTGGCTCTAGGTGAGTGACCACACCATTATGATTATTTGGGTCATGAACATCTAGTTTGTATAGTTCTTCTGTGTATTCTTGCCACTGCTTCTTAATATCTCCTGCTTCTGTTAGGTCCATACCATTTCTGTCTTTATCGAGCCCATCTTTGCATGAAATGTTCCCTTGGTGTCTCTAATTTTCTTGAAGAGATCTCTAGTCTTTCCCATTCTGTTGTTTTCCTCTATTTCTTTGCATTGATCACTGAGGAAGGCTTTCTTATCTCTCCTTGTTATTCTTTGGAACTCTGCATTCAAATGGGTATACTTTCCCTTTCTCCTCTGCTTTTCACTTTTCTTCTTTTCACAGATATATCTAAAGCCTCCTCAGACAGCTATTTTGTTTTTTGCATTTCTTTTCCATGGGGATGGTCTTGATCCTTGTCTCCTGTACAGTGTCAGGAACCTCCATCCATAGTTCTTCAGGCAGTCTGTTTATCAGATCTAGTCCCTTAAATCTATTTATCACTTCCACTGTATAATCATAAGGGATTTGATTTAGGTCATATATGAAAGGTCTTGTGATTTCCCCCACTTTCTTCAATTTAAATCTGAATTTGGCAATAAAGAGTTCATGATCTGAGCCACAGTCAGGTCCCAGTCTTGCTTTTGCTGACTGTATAGAGCTTCTCCATCTTTGGTGGCAAAGAATATAATTAATCTGATTTCTGTGTTGATCATCTGGTGATGTCCATATGTAGAGTCTTTTCTTGTGTTGTTGGAAGAGGGTGTTTGCTATGACCAGTGTGTTCTCTTAGCAAAACTCTGTTAGCCTTTGCTAACATTCTGTTTCATTCTGTACTCCAAGGCCAAATTTGCCTGTTACTCCAGGTGTTTCTTAACTTCCTGCTTTTGAATTTCAGGCCCCTATAATGAACAGGACATCTTTTTTGGGTGTTAGTTCTAAAAGGTTTGTAGGTCTTCTTAGAACCATTCAGCTTCAGCTTCTTCAGCATTACTGGTCAGGGCATAGACTTGAATTGCTGTGATATTGAATGGTTTGCCTTTGAAATGAACAGAGATCATCCTGTCGTTTTTGGGATTTGTTTTGGACTCTTTTGTTGACTGTGATGGCTACTCCATTTCTTCTAAGGGATTCCTGCCCACAGTAGTAGATATAATGGTCATCTGAGTTATATTCACCCATTCCAGTCCATTTTAATTTGCTGATTCCTAGAATGTCAACATTCACTCTTGCCACCTCCTCTTTGACCACTTCCAATTTGCCTTGATTCATGGACCTAACATTCCAGGTTCCTATGCAATATTGCTCTTTACAGCATCGGACTTTGTGTCTATCACCAGGCACATCCACAACTGGGTATTGTTTTTGCTTTGGCTCCATCACTTCATTCTTTCTGGAGTTATTTCTCCACTGATCTCCAGTAGCATATTGAGTACTTACTGACCTGGGGAATTCATCTTTCAGTGTCCTATCTTTTTGCCTTTTCATACTGTTCATGGGGTTCTCAAGGCAAGAATACTGAAGTGGTTTGCCTCTCCCTTTTCCAGTGGACCACATTCTGTCCGACCTCTCCACCATGACCCATCCCTCTTGGGTGGCCCCACATGACATGGCTTAGTTTCATTGAGTTAGGCAAGGCTGTGGTCCATGTGATCAGATTGACTAGTTTTCTGTGACTGTGGTTTCAGTCTGTCTGCCCTCTGATGCCCTCTCATAACACCTACCATCTTACTTTGGTTTCTCTTACCTTGGACACGGGGTATCTCTTCATGGCTGCTCCAGCAAAGTGCAGCTGTTGCTCCTTACCTTGGACGTGGGATATATCCTCATGACCACTGCTCCTGACCTTGAACTGGACTTGGGGTATCTCCACTTGGCCGCTGTTCCTGACCTTAAACTTGGGGTATCTCCTCTCGGCCGCTGCTCCCTACCTTGGATGTGGGGTAGCTCCTCTCAGCTGCTTCTCATGACCTTGGACTTGGAGTATCTCCTCTTGGCCACTGCTCCTGACCTTCGACTTGGGCTATCTCCTCTTGGCAGCCACTCCTGACCATGAATGTAGGGTATCTCCTCTCGGCCGCTCCTGTGCCACGCAGCCGCCAATGTATGCTTTAGTTGTGTTATGCTCAGTCTAAGTAAGCTTACTGGTTCTAGTCAGAATTTCATCCTTTAGGAATGCTCCGCTAGCCTTTGATCACAGTAACCACACTCTAGAGGCAGTTACTAAACAACTCATTTTTATTTATAGGCAATGAACATCTGAAGCCTTTCTATTTAATGTAAGAAATATTACCTTTTAAACTTTCATTGGCTTCCCAGTTGGCTCAGTGGTAAAGAATTCACCTGCCAATGCAGGAGCCACAAGAAACATGGATTCAATTCCTGGGTTGGAAAGATCCACTGGAGAAGTAAATAATAACCCACTCCAGTATTCTAGCCTGGAAAATCCAATGGACAAAGGAACTTGGTGGGCTATAGTCCATGGGGTCACAAAGAATCGGATAAAACTAAGTGACTGAACACACATAGACGCAAACTTTCATTGATGAAATCAGTGACTACCTTCTTGGCATAGTGAAGGATAGCATGACATCTCATGGATAAAATAAGTGATATTCAAGCTAACTGTGTTAACTGGAACATTTTAGCATCACTTCTTAACACTTCTGTGTACAAAGGAAGCCCTGCAGTTTGTACTTTTTAGGGATAGAATCCAAAGCTTGATCCTTGAATAGTCTAGTGTTTAATTATTGGGTGAAAGAAAAATTGAAGGGATATAGTTGTCTGAAAATAAGGTAATGGAATCCTGACTCTAGAATAAGATTGCATCTTATTTGAATAAACTTATTTGTCATTATATTGGATTACCTGGCAGGTCAGAGAACTGGAGACTGTTTTATATCTGCTTACTACTGAATTCATGTGTAATAGGTGATTGTGCATTTGTCTTGGAAACAAGTTGTGGAGACCAAAACTTTTGGCGCCTATACTTTTTAACCAAAAGCATTTAAAATTAGTGATTACCTTGTTGTTTTAGTTCAGTTAACAAAAATGGTTATTCCAAAATTATTTATTTCATGAGGTGATATTAAATAAAATAAAGTGCTTAACACAGTGTGAGTACCTATGAAGTGCTCGATAAAATTCTAGCTCTTATTATTAGAATTAGAAGATAGATTGCCCATTTTGTTATATTGTCTGTCTGGGAATCTCAGCCGGGTGGGCAAAAATCTAGAAGGTAGTTAGGATAAGTGAATTCTGCAAAGTATAAATTAGAATAATCTTGATTAATGACCTAACTGGGTTCATTCACAACTTCTAGATGATACATAGTGAGTGAATGAGAGAATATATATGTATCTCTGTGTGTGTATATATATATACACACACATGCATGTATGTATAAATATATACACATACATGTATAAATATATACACATACATGTATATATTTATATATGATGTGTATCTATTTTTTCTTTTTTTAATTTAATCTATTTATTTTAATTAGAGGCTAACTACTTTACAATATTCTATTGGTTTGCCATACATCAAATTCCTGTAGATCTTATTTTAAATCTGAAATTTCGACCTACTCAGTAAATGCCTCAAATAGAGTGTTATAAAAGATTCATGTGTCTTTCTAAAACTCCTCATTGCATCAACACCCTTCACTTTAGGTCAATAACTATGGATGTAATTGTCCATCAGTTGAACATCTGTTTTTCAGTTTATTGAGGTTTAATTAGTTATGTGACTCTGAGTTGTAAACAGTTATGTTAAAGATGCATTAGAGTTTAAAAAATAACTTTGAATAAGCTTTTTTTTTTTAAGCAACTAGTGAGGTGATTATTGTTTTTTTCCTTCTTTTTTCTACTAGAGACACATGAGATGGAGATTGATTAATAAAGCCATTGATTAATGAAGTCATTCAGCTGATAAAATATTGAGCTAATATTTAAACTATTCAGGGTTTTTCTCTTCAAAAATCTGTGTGCTACAAAGTACATCACATGTTAACTCTTATGATATTTAAGTTTTTATCACTTAAAAAATTCATTTTTAATATTAGATTTTGTGAGTCTTGAAATAGGAGTGAATCATTAGAATATTTTTCTTACTAATGTATTTTTGTTATATAACCTATATCTTCAATCTAGCTGGAGAATTAAATCTTTACAAACCATATATGTGCCACACATGTCTGCCATTTTGCATATTATTTATTTTATGATATTTTAGCAAAAGCTATTATTTGTATCTTTTAAGAATATAAATAATTGCAAAGAAATTGAATTTTCTTATAGATAAAATTCAGGGACAAAAATTTCCAGAAACATTGGATTATTACTTTGCCATTCAAAAATATTCTATTCAACTTTTAAAGGATGAGCAAACTTTTAAACTGAAAGCTATTTAGAAAAACAAACCAACAAAAATTTCATATACTATGCTGCTGCTGCTGCTGCTGCTAAGTCGCTTCAGTCGTGTCCGACTCTGTGCGACCCAATAGATGGCAGCCTACCAGGCTCCCCCGTCCCTGGGATTCTCCAGGCAAGAACACTGAAGTGGGTTGCCATTTCCTTCTCCAGTGCATGGAAGTGAAGAGTGAAAGTGAAGTCGCTCAGTCGTGTCTGACTGTCAGCGACCCCATGGACTGCAGCCCACCAGGCTCCTCCATCCATGGGATTTTCCAGGCAAGAGTACTGGAGTGGGGTGCCATTGCCTTCTCCGTCATATACTATAGAACAGTTTTAATAGTCTTCACTCATTTTGTACAATGGTACCTCAAATACTCTTAACTGATTAAACAGTTTTTGATATTTTGAATACTATAATCATGTAGCAATACTCACTAATGACAGAGTTTATTATACATGGCAATATATCTTGGATTCATCTTGTGCATTTATACTCTGATTTTAATGAGATTTTATCTTTTAATAAAATATAATTTTATCTCATGTAATTTTAACAAGCTAGAAAAAGGAATTTGTTCTGATTTCTTTTTTTTATAAAGTCACCCCCCTCCTTTTAAACCAGTGCTTTAAAATGTCACCATTAACACTTCCTCTTATAAGTGTTAAAATTGTAATGGGCCCGCATAAATAAGTGGGAGGTGCTAATGGAAAATTTTATTTTTCTTGAATGCAAAGTATCCATTAGAAAAGAGATGCTGTGTAGCTTTTAACAGCTTAGTGGTTTCTCTTCTTATTAACTGAATTTTACATAAATATCCAAAAATGTAATTGCAGTAGACTTTTATGTTATGAAAAATAGATACAGAGTATAAATGTTATAGAACTTTTAATATAAATTATAGGCATTTTTGCATAAAGGATTCCTTTGTCTGGTCTATATGTTTGTGGGCCCTAAGACTTATTGCTTATTCATGATACACCAGAGAAAAATCTATGTACATATTAACTTTCACTGAGAATAACGTAAAGAAATAACATGGACAATAATAGCTTTAAATTGGTTTGTGATGCACTATACCATATGTTTCTATCTGGACTTTTCAGAATCCCAGTCATCCAAAAGCTTGAACAGCTGCTGCCATTTTGCAGATAATTGCTGTAAGATGCATTCTGTCCTTCCCTGTGTTGATTTCTCCTTCTGTTTCCATAAGTCAAATTGGATGCTTATCACAGCCTTCCTCTAAATGTGTCTGCTTTCCTCCCGAGTTCACTTTGCAAACTAAATGCTTTCATCCAAGAGAAATTTTTTCCAGGTATTATCTTTCCAAGATATATGAAAACCTGTGATAAATATTTACCCTTCTGCTTACACTGTCTTCTGAACAAATATTTAGATTAAGTCTAAACTTTAAAAACATGCCATCCTTTTTCTCAATAATAGATTATGATGCTTTTTCAGAGTTATAAGCATTGAGAACTTGTAAGCCAAAGGGGAGGAAGTTGTCTGGTTTTGTTTTGTTTTTTGGTTGGTTGCTTTTTAAAAATTTAAAGAACATTTCTAAATCTGAAATGGTTTTGTTTAAATATTAATTTTAGGGAGATAGAAACAGAAGGTTTGCAAAAGACTAATGGTGATATAAAATAATTAGTTGTTCTTACAAAGCCTTTTTCCTTACGTATTTCTTACCTGTGAGTAACAAGTTCTATAATCATATTTTATATAAATGTTTATAACCTTCTGGTCATTTTTTGAGAAAGGTTTGAATATGTTTTGTCCTCTTTAAATTTCTTCTCAACTTTTAAGTTTGCATTTCTAGAAATACAAAGTGATTAGAATAACATAAGAAGGTGAAATGAATTGCTTTTCTAAACCTATAAGATCATTGAAAACTATACATATAAAAAGGGTGCTTGTTTATTTCCCTTTAAGAAAAGTCTACCTGTAATATTCCTCCTTCTCTGTCTGACTTCATTCAGTATGACAATCTCTAAGGCCATCTGTGTTTCTTCCAATGGCATTATTTCATCCTTTTTAGTGGCTGAATACCATTCCATTGTATGTATGTTGCTTCCGTTTCTTGACCATTGTAAACAGAGGTGCAGTGAACACTGGGATCCTTGACTGATGTCCCTTATATGTGGAATCTAAAAAGAAATTATACAAATGAACTTACTAAACAGAGACTCACAGAGAACGAATTTATGGTTGTTGATGGGAAGGATGGGGAGAAGGGATAGATAAGGAATTCGGGATGGATTTGTGCACACTGCTATATTTAGAATGGATAACCAACAAAGACCTACTGTATAGCACATGAAACTTTGCTAGATATTATGAGGAAGCCTGGGTGGGAGGGGAGTTTGGGGGAGAATGGATACATGTACATACGTGGCTGAATTCTGCTTGCCGTTCACATGAAACTATACAACCTCTTTAACTGGGTATACCCCACTACAAAATAAAAAGAAAGAAAGAAACGTCTGCCTGGAATCCAGGGTTCCAGAGATACTTAAGCTGTATAAGTCAAGCTAAGAAATTAACACTCACCAAAAACATGACTTTGGCCGGGAAGAGTGATTTCTTTCTTCTCTTAAAGCACCTCTTTTAGCATGGAAAATAGAATGCTGTCTTCAATGACCTTTTATCAAGTATGCATCCTAAGCTTTTGTGGAAAAGGTTACATCTGCAGAATTATTTCCATTTAATGTGTTGATCAATTTTGTTGTAATGCTCATCTTCCCAAGAGAATTTACCGATCTGAAATGAATGAGAGTCTGGAAAGGATACAAAGAATGTGGCTCATTTGAAAAAAACAGGTTTGCAACCACTTAAATCATATGGTCTGGTTACCAGGCTCTGATTTGTTCCTTATCTTTCATCAAACAAAAGCATTGCATTTTCTTTTCTTGACTGACATTTTTTACTTCATCTATGTTTCTCTGAACCTAAGATAATGGTTTACAGTCACAGTTTCTTTCTAGAAACTGTATTATAAAGGGTGATAATTAGAGCAAATTGTAGGCTTTCTTGTCAAGTCTATTAGTTGGTGGGTTTCATGACACCCACATGATGTTTAACCTCTAAAAGGATAATAACAAGGGCAGAAGGGAGAGCAAGTGTTTTTCTGATACAAAGATGAAATGTTACTGCTAAATAAAACACAGATTTATAGCTTCAATATTTGTGTTATGAAGGATATTATCGATGTGGGCTAACAGAAAATTTAATGTAATTATCTAGATTCAAGAATACTTCTTTCTACTTTATGTAGGGAAATCTTGCTAAAATCAGTAAGGAGTTACCTTTGATTATTTATAACCCATTAAATATCTAAAGAAAGACACTTCCACTTGGACTACAGATAAATAATTGTTTCTACTATTAATGAAATTAAATATAAAGTGAATTTTTCACTATCATTGTTAGATACGTAACATATTTTTCTTCAAATATCTAATATATAACCAAGTAATTATACCAAAGGCCTGGTTTAACATTATAAAAATATGTCTAATATATGCTCATCAGATCAGATCAGATCAGTCGCTCAGTCATGTCCGACTCTTTGCGACCCCATGAATCGCAGCACGCCAGGCTTCCCTGTCCATCACAAACTCCCAGAGTTCACTCAGACTCACGTCCATCGAGTCAGTGATGCCATCCAGCCATCTCATCCTCTGTTGTCCCCTTCTCCTCTTGCCCCCAATCCCTCCCAGCATCAGAGTCTTTTCCAATGAGTCAACTCTTCGCATGAGGGGGCCAAAGTACTGGAGTTTCAGCTTTAGCTTCATTCCTTCCAAAGAAATCCCAGGGCTGATCTTCAGAATGGACTGGTTGGATCTCCTTGCAGTCCAAGGGACTCTCAAGAGTCTTCTCCAACACCACAGTTCAAAAGCATCAATTCTTTGGCGTTCAGCCTTCTTCACAGTCCAACTCTCACATCCATACATGACCACAGGAAAAACCATAGCCTTGACTAGACAAACCTTTGTTGGTAAAGTAATGTCTCTGCTTTTGAATATGCTCATATATATTTTATATTTATATTCATTATAAGTATTATATATTATAATTATATATTATATATTTATATATTATAATATTTAATTATAATTATATTTATATTTATATTATATATATACATGATAATTAATATATATTAATCCAATGATTTTATATCCAATTCAGATAATTTATGTAAATATATTAAACTATATTAAAATTGTTTTATACTTATTTTTGTGCATTTCAGATGCACAAAATTAACTTATAATCTGTGGGGTTTTTTTTAAATTTACTATTTAGTTCATGTTTCCTCTTATTTTATTGCACTTAGTCATATCTTATTAATATAATAGCATTACATTGCGTTTGCCAAAAACTTTGCTCAGGTTTTCTATAAGATGTTTTGGAAAAATCTGAATGAACTTGTTGGCCAACCCAATGTTGTGCTATAATTTGTTTTGTTATGATATGATGTTAATTTCCTGACAAAGATAGCCTACCATTCACCTTGGCTTGATGAAACTTTAGAAGATTTTCCTGACTTTCGGTCCTTTGACCTCCCTTTTCTTGGAGGCTTTACTTTAGAAAATAAGACTGTAAATGCTCTCTTCCCTTTTATGATGTAAATCTTCTTCACCCTTTTGAAGTTTGGCAACCCAGAAATGTCTTCCTCAGGGACCTCTTATTGATCCCTTTGAAATGTAATCATCAAGACAGTGCCCCTGACTTCTAGACTGTAGAAGGGTGAGTCTAACTTCAGTAAGCACTACTCAGCAAACTCAGATGGTCTAATCCCACTGCTGAGCCTGCCTAATATCCCCAGAACTTTTTCACTACATCAGCCCAGTTCTTAAAGTAACTCCAGGCCCTTTTTTCAACAGAATTGAATTAAATTAGTTTTCCCTATTGCAATAGTCTTGACTTCTGTTGTGATTATCTTGAATATTCTTTGTCTTTCTAACTTTATCTTGTGCAATTTTTCTTTGAGAGTCTCAAGAGCTAACATCATTTTTTAATTAACTTTTTCCATTAATGCTAATTTTGTTTTTCTTTTTAATTTTAATAAGACATACAGTATTCTATTAGCTTCAGGCATATAGCATCAGTTCAGTCAGTTCAGTTCAGTTGCTCAGTCGTGTCCAACCCCATGAATCACAGCACACCAGACCTCCCTGTCCATCACCAACTCCCAGAGTTGACTCAAACTCATGTCCATTGAGTTGGTGATGCCATCCAGCCATCTCATCCTCTGTCGTCCTCTTCTCCTCCTGCCCCCAATCCCTCCCAGCATCAGGTCTTTTTTTCTTAATATAAATTTATTTATTTTAATTGGAGGCTAATTACTTTACAATATTGTATTGGTTTTGCCCAATGAGTCAACTCTTTGCATCAGGTGGCCAAAGTATTGGAGTTTCAGCTTCAGCGTCAGTCCTTCCAATGAACACCCAGGACTGATCTCCTTTAGGATGGACTGGTTGGATGGCATATAGCATAGTGACACAATATGTTTATGCATTACAACATGATCACCACAACAGGTCTAGTTACTGTTTGTCATTCCTGGTCAAAAGATCCCCTGGACTAGGGCATGGTAATCCTCTCCAGTATTCTTACCTGGAGAATCCCCATAGACAGAGGAGCTTGGCAGGCTATAGTCCATGGGGTCACAAAAGGATCAGACATGACTGAAATGACTTAGCACACAAAAATGTACCATACAGTGATAGTACATTTTTATTGCCACTGTGCATTTTGTCCTCAAGACTTCTTTACCTCATAGCTGGAAGTGTGGATCTCTTTTTCCTTACACCCACCCTAACCCCCCAACCTCACACCCCTCTGACAACTATCAGCTTGCTCTCCTTATCTATGAATTTGTTTTTGTTTTGCTTATTCATTTGTTATTTTTTTAGATAACATACAAGTGAAATCATACAGTATTTGTCTCCCTCTGACTGATTTCACTTAGCTAAAACCCTCTAGATTCATCCATGTCAACATAAATCACAAGCTTTCATTCTTCTCATGGCTGAGTAATAGTTCATTGATTATATATGTGTGTGTGTGTGTGTGTGTGTGTGTGAGTGAGCATATGTGCATGTGTTCAGTCATGTTTGACTCTTTGTGGCTCCATGAACTGTAGCCCACTAAGCTCCTCTGTCCATCAGATTTTACAGGGAAGAATACTGAAGTGGGTCGCCTCCAGACTTTCCCAATCCAGGGATTGAACCCATGTCTCTTGCATCTCCTTCGTCTCCTGCATTGGCAAGCAGATTCTTTATCCCTATTACCACCTGGGAAAATACACACACACACACACACACACACGTATGTATGTGTATATATATGTGTGTATATGTATATGCACATACATACATATATGTATATGTATACATGTGTGTATATGTCCATTTTTTTATCCATTCATCTTCTAAGCAGACACTTATTGGTTCCATATCTTGGCTATTGTAAACACTGCTGCAATAATACAGCTGTACACATACATTTTTAAAAATTGTTTTCATTTTCTTCAGATAAACAAAAGTGGATCGCTAGATTTTATAGTAACTCAATTTTGATTTTATAAGGAGCCTCCATACTGTTTTCCAGAGTGGTTACACCTATGTACATTTCTATCAACAGTGTAAAAGTGTTATCTTTCTCTGCGTTCTCACCAATACTTGCTGTTTCTTATCTTTTTGATTATAGCCAGGCTGACTGGTGTAAGGGGGCATCTCATCTGCATCTTTCTGATAACTCATGGTTTTGAGCATCTTTTCATGTGTCCATTGGCCATCTGTATGTCTTGTGTAGAAAAATGTCTATTCAGATCTTCTGTCCATTTTTAATGAGATTGTGTGATTGTTTTGATGTGGAGTTCTTTAAGGTTTTTTGTGTGTATTTCCTACATCAAACCCTTATCAGATGTATCATTTTCAAATTATTTTCCCATCCAGTAGGTTAACTTTTGTTTTGTATGGTCCTATTTGATTATTTTTGCTTTTGCTGCTCTTGCCTGAAGAGATAGATAAAATATCTATATCTACATCTATCTATCTATCTATATGTATATATATTGCTCAGACCAATGTTAAAGAGCATAGGGCCCATGTTTTCTTTGAGGAGTTTTTAGGATTTCTGGTGTTGCATTTAAGTCCTTCCTTCATTTTGAGTTTGCTTTTGTATATTGTGTAAGAAAAGGGTCTAGTTTCATTCTTTTGCATGTGATTATCCAAATTGTATAACACCATTTATTGAAAAGACATTTTCCCATTTATATTCTTGCCTCCTTTGTCATACTGTCTGTATAAGT
This sequence comes from Bison bison bison, assembly GCF_000754665.1. Taxonomy (NCBI): domain Eukaryota; kingdom Metazoa; phylum Chordata; class Mammalia; order Artiodactyla; family Bovidae; genus Bison; species Bison bison. The sequence goes on from NW_011495085.1 coordinate 3,447,411, forward strand.
GTGTGTTTGTATCTAAGCTCTGTTCTATTCCACTGAACTGTAGCTCTGTGGCTGTTTTTGTGGCAATACCATTCAGTTTTGACTACTATTAAAAAAAAAAAAAGAAAGTGTTATCTTTAATCTTCATAATTTTAATTATATTGTGTCTTGCTTTATATTTCTTTGGCTTCATCTTATTTGGAATTCTCTGGACTTCCTATACCTGACTGTTTCCTTCCCCAGATTAGGTAGGTTTTTAGCTATTTCTTCTTCAAATAATTCTGTGGCTCTTTCTCTCTCTTTTCTCCTTCTGGGAGCCTCTGTAATGCAAGTGTTATTCCATTTGATATTGTCCCAGAAGTCCCTTAAAGGATTCTCACATCTTTTAATTATTTTTTGTTTAATTTCGCTACTTTGTCTGAATGCTTTTAATTGCTTTGTCTCCCTACTTGCTGATTTCTGCTTCTGTTTCATCCATTCTGCTGTTGAATACCTCTTGTGCATCTTTCAGTTTGGTTATAATTAGTTTGGTACTCCCTGTTTTCTCCTTTCTTCTCTCCAGTCCTGGGGGCAGAGTCTTATTCTGTGCTCTCCCCTCCCTTATGGACCCAAGCATTGTTGGTTCTTCAGCCTGTGCATTTTTTAACTTGTTATGATTGATCAGCAACTTCCAAGCTCCTTACATGTGGGCCTGGAAACTGGAAATGTGTTTGTATTTTGAGAAGGTTTTAACTAATAAAAGGGATTTCATTTCAGAAAGTAGAGAAGGAGAATGAAAGGAATAGTGTGTGATGTTTACGAATGGGGACCAAGAGGCCTAATGTCAGAGGTTTGAATCTCAGCTTTGCCACAGCTTTGCTTGTCTGTGATTAGTTCTCTTTGACTATAGTATTGGATAATAGGAGTATATATATTTTTAGAGAGCTGAAGTTTAAGATATCATAAAACTTTTATATTTAGTACTATGCCTGATGCATGCTATATATTCCATAAGAGTTAGCTGTTTCTATAGAATTTATATAAGCTGTTAGTATAGTGATAGTTTGGTAACAATTGAATAGCCCAACTCCCTATCTTTAAACATATGCTTGTAGAATTCCAGAAAGTTGTGCATCATTCGTTTCTAGTGTGTTATTACTCATACTGAGTCAGCCTTGTTCACATTTATGCCCTGTTAATTGAAATTCTTCCAAATATTTTATAGGATAATGTAATTTCAGGAATAGAGCAAGATCTGAGATCCTTACCTAACTTCCAAAGCTAAAAAGGTCATTTATAATACATAATAAATTATTATATATTTATAACTAGAAAAATATTATGTGACAGAATTATCTACCTCTTCAAGAAACCCATGCAATTTTGTAATTACTTACTTTATAGCATGCACATATCTGTGCACACACACACCTGTATGTTTAAAGTAGCATTAAAATCTTTTTTTTTTTTTGGCTATATAATCAAATATCTTCTAACATCATTTAATGCAAGTATATAATGAATTCTAATTGGAAGTTTTCCCCATCATCCTTGTACCCTTTAATAGTATATGTTTTTGTATTCAACTTGTATAGGTTAACAGAGAACAAGGCCTTTGACTACTCTCTCTCCTGATTCAAGGACAAAAATATTAAAGATGTAAGCTTAGACATAGTTAAGGTAAGGAGTTATTTTTCACTTTAGGGGATGAATCCACAGATCTTTTAGCTGTTAGCAAGAGAAAAGAGATGAGACAATATAATTCCAAAAAGTAGATATGTATAAAAATTCAAAAGAGAGGTGAAGAAGTAGAAAAAGATCAAGATAAAAACTTACAAAAATTCAGTGCATAGAGAAATATAGAGTAACATAGCTGCCTGGGGACAGAGATACTCAGATACTGTGTAATTTAAGTAGCCATTTTGCATAATTTAAAGTATCATTCTTAAAGTGTTCCCTATCCTCACTATATTTATCTCTGAATATTTCTCTTTGAATAGTTTAAAATGATAATTTTGATTTTTAAGTTTTATTTTTTTCTGAGTGTTAAAGTTCTATATCTTTATAAGCATATGCTTATCAGGAATTAAACTACATGTTTGGGATTCAATATCTCCTATTCACTATATCCTTTTTTATATTAGCCAATTAGGAAAAGGCTCATATAATACCACAGACAACTAATATTTATTTCTCCAAACACTAACATTTAAAAAAATAATTGTTATAGCATAGATCACATATTTAATACTTCATGTTATTCCTAAGATTTTTTCTTTAGCCATTTTTCATTATTGCAGTATAGTTAATCTACAGTGCTGTGTTAGTTTCGGGTGTGTACCAAAGATTACTTGGACTGTTTATTTAACGCTTTAACCATCATTATGAACCTTCATCACTGCATTTGCAGTAAGCTTTATCCAGTGACTACTTGCAATATTTTTCATCTCTGATCTCTTTGTCAACATGTCATCCTCATGTCTTTGCCATCACCATTCCTGCTTTTAAGAGATAAGCCTATATATGCAATATTTCCTAGCACTCACAAAGTTAAAAGCTATTGACAACTGAGGGTTATTTTGACTGGTCAGAGTTCTTTTCATGAAAGAGTAAACTTGTAGAATTAAAATAGATGGCTAGAAATCTGCTCTCTGAGTAAGAAAACATCAATCTTTGTTATGTTTCTTAAGTGAAACAAAGATGAATATTTTCAATGATAAAAGTTACAATTCACAAAGAAGATAGACATAATAAACCATTAGATACCGTAACAGTAAGGAAATAAGCATACATAAAGCAAAATACAAAAAGCCTGGAAAATCCCATGGATGGAGGAGCCTGGTAGGCTGCAGTCCATGGGGTCGCTAAGAGTGGGACACGACTGCACGACTTCACTTTCACTTTTCACTTTCATGCATTGGAGAAGGAAATGGCAACCCACTCCAGTGTTCTTGCCTGGAGAATCCCAGGGACGGGGGAGCCTGGTGGGCTGCTGTCTCTGGGGTCACACAGAGTCGGACACGACTGAAGCGACTTAGCAGAAGCAGCAAAGCAAAATTCAGAAGATATATAAGAAAAAGAAAAAATATAAAATCATAGTGAGACATATTAACATTTCTCAGAGAATATGTTATCAATGCAGAAAAAGAATAGAAGCATCTTGAATGATGTCAGTAATTTAAATATAATAGATTTGTATTTAATTTATTAATCATATCCTACACAACAGCTCAGCTCAATTGTTCAGTCGTGTCTGACTCTCTGAGGCCCCATGGACTGCAGCACTCCAGGCTTCCCTTTCGATCATCAACTCACGGAGTTTGCTCAACTCACGTCCATTGAGTCCGTGATGCATTCCAACCATCTCATCCTCTGTCGTCTCCTTCTCCTCCCACCTTCAATCTTTCCCAGCATCAGGGTCTTTTCCAATGAGTCAGTTCTTCACATTAGGTGGCCAAAGTATTGGAGTTTCAGCTTCAGTATCAGTCCTTCCAATGAATATTCAGTACTGATTTCCTTTAGGATGGGCTAGTTGGATCTCCTTGTAGTCCAAGGACTCTCAAGAGTCTTATCCAACAACACAGTTCAAAAGCATCAATTCTTTGGTGCTCAGCTTTCTTTATGGTCCAACTTTCACATCCACACATGAGTACTAGAAAAACCATTGTTTTGACTAGACCAAAATTTTCAGTAATGTCTCTGCTTTTTAATATGCTTCTAGGACTTAAACTGTCCAATTGATTTAACAATGCAGAATAAAACTCAGGTCACTTTGAAATTGAGATTAATCTTTTTTGATTCACTTAAAAACTAGCTCCCCTTTTTGTATTGGGTTAGGACAGAGGATCAGAGAAGGCAATGGCACCCCACTCCAGTACTCTTGCCTGGAAAATCCCATGGATGGAGGAGCCTGGAAGGCTGCAGTCCATGGGGTCACTGAGGGTCGGACATGACTAAGCGACTTCACTTTCACTTTTCATTTTCATGCATTGGAGAAGGAAATGGCAACTCACTCCAGTGTTCTTGCCTGGAGAATCCCAGGGACGGGGCATCCTGGTGGGCTGCTATCTATGGGGTCGCACAGAGCCGGACACGACTGAAGTGACTCAGTAGGTTTGTCATAGGTTTTCTTTCAAGGAATAAGCGTCTTTTAATTTCATGGTTGCAGTCACCCTCTGCAGTGATTTTGGAGCCCAAGAATATAAAGTCTGTCATAGTTTCCATTGTTTCCCCATTTATTTGCTATGAAGTGAGAGTACCAGATACGATGATCTTAGTTTTCTGAATGTTGAGCTTTAAGCCAGCTTTTTCACTCTCTGCTTTCACTTTTATCAAGAGGGTCTTTAGTTCTTCATTTTCTGACATAATGGTGATGTCATCTGCCTATCTGAGGTTATTGATATTACTCCTGGCAATCTTGATTCCAGCTTGTGCTTCATCTGGCCTGGCATTTTGCGTGATGTCTTTGCATATAAGTTAAATAAGCAGGGTGACAATATACAGCCTTGAAATACTCCTTTCCCAATTTGGAACCAGTCTGTTGTTCCACATCTGGTTCTAACTGTTGCTTCTTGACCTGGATACAGATTTCTCAAGAGGCAGGTAAGGTGGCCTGGTATTCTCATCTCTAAGAATTTTCCACAGTGTATTTTGATCCATACAGTCAAAGCCTTTGGCATAGTCAATAAAGCAGAAGTACATGCTTTTCTGGAACTCTCTTTCTTTTTTGATGATCCAATAGATGTTGGAAACTTGATCTCTGGTTCCTCTGCCTTTTCTAAATTGATCTGGAACATCCAGAATGTCACGATTCATGTACTGTTGAAGCTTGGCTTGGAGAATTTTGAGAATTACTTTGCTAGCATGTGACATGAGTGCAATTGTGCGGTAGCTTGAACATTCTTTGGCATTGCCTTTCATTGGGATTAGAATGAACACTGAACTTTTCCAGTCCTGTGGCCACTGCTGAGTTTTCCACATTTGCTGATATACTGAGTGCAGCACTTTCACAGCAGCATCTTTTAGGATTTGATATAGCTCAACTGGAATTCTGTCACCTTCACTAGCTTTCCTTGTAGTGATGCTTCCTGAGGCCCACTTGACTTCACATTCCAAGATGTCTGGCTCTAGGTAAGTGATCACACCATCTTGGTTATCTGGGTCATGAAGATCTTTTTTGTACAGTTCTTCTGTGCATTCTTGCCACCTCTTAATATCTCTGCTTCTGTTAGGTCCATACTATTTCTGTCCTTTATTGTGCCAATTTTTGCAAGAAATATTCCTTTGGTATCTCCAGTTTTCTTGAAGAGATCACTAGTCTTTTCCACTCTGTTGTTTTCCTCTATTTCTTTTCATTGATCACTGAGGAAGGCTTTCTTATCTCTCCTTGCTATTCTTTGGAACTCTGCATTCAAATGGGAATATCTTTCCTTTTCTCCTTTGCCTTTTGATTCACTTCTTTTCTCTGCTACTTGTAAGACCTCCTCAGACAACTGTTTTGCTTTTTGCATTTCTTTTTCTTGGGGATGGTCTCTTTCACTGCCTCCTGTACAATGTCACAAACCTCCATCCATAGTTCTTCAGGCCCTCTGTTTATCAGATCTAATGCTTAAATGTATTTGTCACTTCCACTGTATAATCCTAAGGGGTTTGATTTAGGTGAAACCTGAATTTTCTAGTGGTTTTCCCTACTTTCTTCAATTTAAGTCTGAATTTGGCAATAGGGAGTTCATGATCTGAGCCACAGTCAGTTTCCACTCTTGTTTTTGCAGACTGTATAAGGCTTCTTCATCTTTGGCTGTGGAGAATATTATCAATCTGATTTAGGCATTGATCATCTGGTGTTGTCCATGTGTAGAGTTTTCTTTTGTGTTGTTGGAAGAGGGTGTTCTCTTGGCAAGTTAGCCTTTGCCCCACTTCATTTTGAATCCAAGGCTAAATTTGCCTGTTACTCCAGATATCTCTTGACTTCCTACTTTTGCATTCCAGTCCCATATGATGAAAAAGACATCTTTTTTCGGTGTTAGTTCTAGAAGGTCTTACAGGTCTTCATCGAACCATTCAACTTCAACTTCTTCAACATTACTGGTTGGGGCATAGACTTGGATTGCTGTGATATTGAATGGTTCCTTGGAAACAAACGGGGCTTCCCTGGTAGCTCAGATGGTAAAACGTCCGCCTGCAATGTGGGAGACCCAGGTTTGATCCCTGGGTCGGGAAGATCCCCTGGAGAAGGGGCAATCCACTCCAGCACTCTTGCCTGGAAAATCACACGGACAGAGGAGGCTGATAGGCTACAAGGCTACAGTCCATGGGGTCGCAAAGAGTCAGACATGACTGAGCGACTTCACTTTCTTTGGAATCAAAGAGATCATTCTGTCATTTTTGATATTGTATCCAAGTACTGCATTTTGAACTCTTTTTTTTTTTGGCTATGTGGGCTACTCCATTTCTTCTAAGGGATTCTTGGCCACAGTAGTAGATATAATTGTCATCTGAGTTAAATTCACCCATTCCAGTCCATTGTAGTTCTCTGATTCCTAAAATGTTGATGTTCACTCTTGCCTTCTTCTGTTTGATGACTTCCAATTTGCCTTGATTCATGGACCTAACATTCCAGGTTCCTATGCAATATTGTTTCTTACAGCATTGGACTTTACTTCCATCACCAGTCACATCCACAACTTGGGTGGTTTTTTGTTTTGTTTTGTTTTGTTTTTTGCTTTGGCTCTGTCTCTTCATACTTTCTAGAGTTATTTCTCCCTTCTTCTCCAGTAGCATATTGGGCACGTACCTACCTGGGGAGTTCATCTTTCAGTTTCCTGTCTTTTTGGCTTTTTATCCTGTTCATGGAGTTCTCAAGGCAAGAATACTGAAGTGGTTTGCCTTTTCCTCCTCTAGTGGACCACGTCTTGTCAGAAATCACCACCATGACCCATACTTTTTGGGTTGATCTACAGGGCATGGCTCATAGTTTAATTGAGCTAAACAAAGCTGTGGTCCATGTGGTCATTTTGATTAATTTTCTGTGATTGCGGTTTTCATTCTGTCTGGCCTCTGTATAAGTATATACAGAGGCTCATAAGTGTATGAGTATAAGAGGCTTATGGAAGCTTCCTCATGGAGAGACTGACTGAGGAGGAAACTGGGTCTTGTTCTTGATGGGGGTCTATGGTCAGTAAATCTTTAATCCAATTTTCTCTTGATGGGCAAGATTGTGTCCCCTCCCTGTTGTTTGACCTGGGGCCAAACTATGGTAGAAGTAATGAAGATAATGGTTACCCTCTTTGTGCATGCACTGCTGGACTCAGTGCCCAGGAGCCTGCAGCAGGCCACTGCCGACCCCCGCCTCCACCAGAGACTTCTGGACACTCATGGGCAAGTCTGGGTCAGTCTCTTTGGGGTCACTTCTCCTTTTTCATGGGTCCTGGTGTATACAGGGTTTTGTTTGTGCCTTCCAAGAGTCTGTTTCCCCTGTCCTGTGTAAGTTCTGGTGGCTCTATGGTGGGGTTAATGGCGACCTCCTCCAAGAGGGCTTGTACACAGATATATTTAAAATTTTGTGTCTCATATATTGTTATTAAATGTCCACAGGATATTTAGAAAAACTGGTGAAAAGATAAATGTTACTAAATTTCAAAATTTAGAATTCTTTTTTGTATGTGTGAATCAGTTATACATATACACATATATTATTTTTTAAATTATTTTCCATTATAGATTATTATAAGATATTGACTATAATTCCCTGTTTTAGACAGTAAACTTTTGTTGTTTGTTGCATATCTATTTCTCTTAAATTAGAAATCTAGCATTCTGTTCATACTAAATTGAACAAGTAGAATCAAAATGTCGTGAATTTTTTAGTTAGGCAAAACTTCATAAGCTTTCTAAAATATATATATTATGCATATTATTAATATGTATACAAGGGCTTTTCTACTATGCTTGATAAAGTCTTGAGAAAGAACATCGAAAAAAAGAAGAGATGGAGAAATTGCTCTGTTATTTTTAATTAATTATCACCTTGTCACATTAGACAATATTAAAAAATGAATTCTGATTTAAATTATTCTCTCTACATTTCCAAATTTACTTAAATAAATATCATACAAGTTCTGATTTGGAAACAGATGTAAGAATTAGCTAAAGGATGTTAGCAGCTTTCTTATATTTCAAATCAGTCTGAAATGACTCAGAAAGATGATTAGGATCTGCTTTAGCACAAAGGGTATAATTAGGGCTTGTCAAATCAATCTGCTTAAAATTACTTTACAATGGAAGGGGCATTTATGATTCTTCAGCTGAATCTTATGTAATGCTTTAAAATAATACATCCTCCATCAGTGCCATGGTAATCTGTCAATAGTTTATTATAAGCATATAAATTCATATTCAAACATTATTACCACACAGTCATTTAATATATTTTAGTTTCTTCCCAAGCACTTACTTTTTCTTCCCCCACCTTCTCACTTTTAAAAAAATCTTCTTATTTCTCTCTTTGATTCTTAAACCCCTGTTCTTGGCCATCATATTAGAAAGCCCATATTTATTTTCTTTCCTTTCGTGGGCACCAGCTTGGGTAGTGTTGGCTGCAGAGTCCTCATTTCTGCTGATTTTACTCAGAATATTCTAGGGGTCTTCCTGCCTTTATTTAATCTTCATACTACTCATCACTATGTTTCCTCACATCACTAAAGATGAAGGTTTGGGTCTCACTCTCTGTTTCTTTCCCCCTTTCCTTGTTGTTGTTTGTTTGTTTGTTTTGTTATTTTAGAGAAGAAAAGTAGTAAAGAAACTTGCTATACCATCTTTAATATAAAATCCTAATTTTCTAGCATTTATTATAAATTGTAAAAGCAGTATCAGGAACACTTTTTCTTCTAGTAATATTGTACTTACTAGGTAAGATCTTACACAGGTACTTTTTCTTCTTCTTAAAGAATAACACCCTAAGACAAAAATTTTAATAGTAACTAAAAGTTCATCCATACATATAAAGGGAAGAAGCATATGTCTTGTTAAATAGTTTTTATATTGTACTGTATTTTAAAAACAGCTTTAATAGAAATATTTACTAGCATTTAACTTCATTTTATAAGAGTGGCAGTATTTTTAGGAGACTCTTGTAGTCAATTGTATCATCAGTAAAATACAAATATATGTCGCATGTCATTCTCAAACATAGCACATGGAGGGACTTCCCTGGTGATAGAGTGGTTTGGACGTGGTGCTTCCACTGCAGGGGTCACATGTTTGACTCCTGGTCAGGGAACTAAGATCCCTCAAGCAGTACACTTAATAACATAAAAGAAAGCACGTGGAGAATCTCTGCAAGCATGAAATTCAATCAATAATAACTTTGTGAATACTGGAGAGGAAGTTATAGAACACACCATCCTGTTTGTAACTTAAATATAACTTTGTCTCTGAAACCCCGGGCTATCATTTTGTAAATAGTTTCAATAACCCCTTAACAGCTTAACTGTATTAAAATTGTTCTGGATATCAAGAATATTAGAGTGGCTACTTTATACTTAGAATATATAATATTTCCATGCAGTCGCGAAGAATCGGACCCGACTGAGTGACTTCACTTTCACTTTTCACTTTCATGCATTGGAGAAGGAAATGGCAACCCACTCCAGTGTTCTTGCCTGGAGAATCCCAGGGATGGCAGGGCCTGGTGGGCTGCCATCTATGGGGTCGCACAGAGTCGGACACGACTGAAGCGACTTAGCAGCAGCAGCAGTATGTGTTTATTTTCAGGTTCACTTTCTAGTTCAGTACCAAGTATATAGAATAAGAGCACCACAGTTTGAAAATTAAAAATTAAAGTTTTCTAAAATAATAACAGAAAGAAAAACACCAGCTCATATATATATTATGGAGAACGAAATGGCAACCCACTCCAGTAAGAGGAGCCTGGCAGGTTACAGTCCATGGGGTCACCAAGAGTCGGACAGGACTTAGCGACTAAACCACCACATACATATGCTGCTGCTGCTAAGTCACTTCAGTCGTGTCCGACTCTGTGCGACCCCATAGACAGCAGCCCACCAGGCTTCCCCGTCCCTGGGATTCTCCAGACAAGAACACTGGAGTGGGTTGCCATTTCCTTCTCCAATGCATAAAAGTGAAAGTGAAGTCGCTCAGTTGTGTCCGACTCTGCGACCCCATGGACTACCGCCTACCAGGTTCCTCCTTCCATGGGATTTTCCAGGCAAGAGTACTGGAGTGGGGTGCCATTGCCTTCTCCAACACATATACATACACGTATATGTATGTATGTGTATGTATGTGTGTGTATATATATATATATACATATATATGTATATATATATGAAACATATATATATGAAACAGAATACCAGCTCAAATATATATATATGTATATGTATGTATATAAATTTATATATACATACATACATACATACCTATGCCTAGATACATACATACACACATACGTTTTTTAACCAGCTATTTTTTTAGAGCTTATAAATTGTATAAGAGTTGATGTGTATACCTTTGTCTTAATTTTAAATATGAAGCACCTAAGTCTGAAAGTGTCAGTTTGTGGAGGTCATACAGAGGGTTTTAACCCTCATCTATCTATTCATCAGGCTAACTCTCTTATTATAGTAATATAATATTTCCCTGTTGGTATATACTATTTTAAAATACATATTCTAAAAGCCATTATAAAATCCTAAATAAAAGTTAAAAAGCTAATCAAATTTTGATTTGGTGGCAAGTTGTCATGAATTGAAAAAGGGAAGTTCAAAATGTTCAGAAAGCAAGGCCCTGTATCTATATGCCTGTATTTTATTGACAGTCTATAAATTTTAATGAGAGGTTCTTAAAATACTTTATAACCTATGAATTTATGAAGAAGATTTGTTTTAAAAACATCAAGAGCTTATCATTTAGAGACAACAACTGTTATAATTTATATGTATCTTCTATCATTTCCCTCTTTTTAAATATGCAAACACCAACAACTTTTAACTGAGATCATATGTTGAGGTTTATAGCCTGAAGACGGATGGTAATTAAATTCAACCGTAATAGTTTTTTCTGTAAAGGATGTCAGAAAACCCATCTTAAGCAGCCCATACTGTCCTGTTTTATGGATACATTTTAATTGATTCAACGTTTAGTATGCCATCTATTTTTTTCCTCCAGAGGTATCTGTATATACGTGTTGTATTTTGCATGTGTGTCTATATATACGCATGAAATAAAGTCTTATTCAAGAATATGCACATATACATTACTTAATTTCTAAGATAAACTTTTACAAAATTAAATACCAAGCAAAAATTGTAACTATTTATAAACCTTTTGATCTATATTTTAAACCTTTTTTCAGAAGAGGTTTTGTCTATACCATTCCACAAGCCATGAATGCAGATAGTAATTTTGCTGCATCCTTACTCTAGTTATTATTTTTAGTTTTGAAAATCTTACTTATTATGAACTCATATGTTTTCATAGTAGTATGGCTGAAAATGTTGTTTCATGTTTACTGAGTACTGGTATTTTTATGATTTTGGTCTCTGTAAACTTAACTCACTTGTCTTTTTATCTAGTGATCTTTTGAGTAAATATGCTTTTAATTCTCTTTCCTTGTTATACATACTCGCATTATCAGTGCTCCATTCCTTGTGAGAGAAGGCAAAAGAAAGAGAGTCTGTGGAAGTAGATTATAGAAAGTACATATCTCCATTTTCCAGCATACCACCAAGGTCCTCTGCTCAGATTTTTCATAATCTGAAATAATGAAAGTCACTACCAAATTATTATAACCATCTATAATCAGGTTAACACAGATTATTTAGACTTCTACCTCAGGTGCTTTGTGACTACAGTTTAATTGAAAGAAAATCACATTGTCAATTAAAAATAGAGTGAAAAGTGGATCGTGACTGAAATGTAGTTTCTTAAGAAGCAAAAGGAAATAAGGTATAATTAATAGAATACTAATTGGACAAAGTGAAAACACAGATAATTTTTCTTTTCTTTTGTTCTTCTATAATTCAAGGTATATCATTTGAGTAAAGACATAAATAAAAGATATGCATAAAATTATATTCTGATGAAAACAATTCATAATATTGTACTTTTAAATTAACTTAATTTTCTTCAAAATCAATGCTAAGAATTCTAGTTTAACATAGGATCTCTTTCAGGGGTAAGCATTAAATGTAAGATCAGATATCTCCTGACATGTGAAAAGTAAAGAGAAAGAAATAATTCTCTAGGATTGTTAAACTCAGAGACATAAGTCTTTTTGAGATCAGCAGTAAGGGAAAATGAACCCTGAATTGAGATCAAGTGCCAGTCACCATCAGGAAACAAGCAAGAACAGCAAGTACCCCTTGGGAATATTGTTTGTGTGATTATAATTCAGCAGGCCAAGCTGTAGCTGAGGTACATCCTGAGTACTCATGTGCTTTATCAATTTAAAGAATTAGAGAATTCAAAAATACATTTAAGGACATATTCTACCTTGAGAACATTGGAGACCTAACAGATGACAGGATTCTGGAAATGGGATGTAATTTCAAGCTGTTTGTGAAAACATACATGAAATTGGAATTTCACAAGGCCACTGATGTATTAAAACTAATTCATGAAGAGAAAAAAGGGAGAGGTCAATTGAATAGAAGCAGAAGGAAAAAGAAGAAAGGTTTGAATTATTTGATTTACCTGGAATAAAATGCAGTATTTTCCAAGTTTTCCAAAGACATATTTTCTTACCCTTTCATCTTCACACAAAAATGTTTACAATAATTTACAAGGGTTAAGAAAACATGTGGGCATGGAAGACCAGCAATATCTTTTGCAAAATGATTTTCTGTCAAAAAGTTGTCATCATATTCCTGTGAGATGAGAAAAGGAGAACAATGTATCCTCTTTTCTAATATGTGCAGTGAAGAGGTATTCATAGCTCAGACTAAACAACAGATAGTGCTTTATTTTCTTATCCTGGAAAATGACTTCGAAAGTTGTTTTTTATTTTAAATAATTAAAAGGTTGCATGTGGCTTGCTCTTCTCCTTGTGCTGAGCTTCCTCCCCTCTGAGTCTGCCTCTCCACTGTCCACCCCAACCTCCTCACCTTCTAAGAAGACACTTTGCTCAGGAGCCACTGAGAGGTCAAGGCCTTTATTTTAATGATGGAAATAATGAGGAAAGACACAAAAACCCGGAGTCAGGGAGGCTAAATGGATTTATTGCACTGTGAAATGTTGAAATTATTTCTAGAGAAAAATAGAAGACTCCAAAAAAGCAGATAAGAAACTTTATGTTTTTATTTTTGTTTTTCATTTTAGCTTTTTATTTTGGGGGGGGGGCAATTGAGAGGAGAGTGAAGAAAATCAGGGGAAGAAGTTTTTCTCTAAAATGGAATTTTAAGAACTGTATGAACATAATTTGAATTTCAAGTATAATGATATATAAAGAATTAAAGTTGAAACTTAAAATGTTCTGTATCTCTTATAATTAACATTCTCCAGCTTTGAATCCTAATATTATGTATTTCTAAAGTAATAATACGTTATTGTTATTGTTCTCATTTTTATATATAATTGTGTCTTGAAAGTCCATCCCCTGAAACTATCAATGAATTATTTTCTAGCAATGACATGAACAGATATCAGAATAACCTATTAGGGTAATGATCTGATGCACTTTAAGTGGTACAAAGTAAGCAGTTTGGGATGTAGTTTATTTGCTCCCTAAATTTGTATATATTCATGGTTTTATATTGAAAACATATTGTCTTTAAGAATAAAAATCACCATTTCTAGAGAGAAAATACCTTCCAACTGTAGAGTTCACATTGTTCATCACCCATTAAATGATTTGTGTGGGATTTAGGAAATATAGCTTAGAAAGCTCAACTATCTAGAAATAACCTTGCAGTTCTCTCAGTTTTAGTTTTAAGTATTTTGATGTGTTATTCTTAAGTAGATAATGTTAAGGGTTGTTTTGTCTTCTTGGAGAATTGGTCCTTTTATCTTTATATAATGCAACTCTTTATCCATGGTTAATTTCCCTATTCTGAGCTCTGCTTGGTCTACAATTAATATATTTTGATTAGTTTTAGCTGTGTGTTAGTCTGCCCATATCCTGGTGGCTTGTACAACAGAAACATACCCTCTAAAGTTCTGGAGGTAAGAAGGTACCAGTGAGGACTTGGGGAGGAGAGTGATAGGGAAGCGGAGAGATAGAGTTCTCCTGTCTCTTTACAGAGTCAAGATAGGGTTGGAATTTTTCTCAGGTCATTCTCATACATATTGTTCAAAGACCACAGAGTAGTTAATTAACTTGTTTCATAAAAAGTGAAAGTGAAGTCGCTCAGTCGTGTCCGACTCTTTGCGACCCCATGGGCTGTAGCCGATCAGGCTCCTCCGTCCATGGGACTTCCCAGGCAAGTGTGCTGAAGTGGATTGCCATTTCCTTCTCCAGGGGATATTCCCAATCCAGGAATGGAACCCAGGTCTCCCGTATTGCAGGCAGATACTTTACCATCTGAGCCACCAGGGAAGCACAAAGGTATTTCAATTCTAGATAACATGCGTGCAAAGATGGGCTCAATAAAGGACAGTAATGGTATGGACCTCACAGAAGCAGAGGATATTAAGAAGAGGTTGCAAGAATACACAGAAGAACTGTACAAAAAAGATCTTCACAACCAAGATAATCACGATGGTGTGATCACTGACCTAGAGCCAGACATCCTGAAATGTGAAGTCAAGTGGGCCTTAAAAAGCATCACTAGGAACAAAGCTAGTGGAGGTGATGGAATTCCAGTTGAGCTATTTCAAATCCTGAAAGATGAGGCTGTGAAAGTTCTGCACTCAATATGCCAGCAAATTGGGAAAACTCAGCAGTGGCCAAAGGACTGAAAAAGGTCAGTTTTCATTCCAATCACAAAGAAAGGCAATGTCAAAGAATTCTCAAACTACTGCATAATTGCACTCATCTCACACACTAGTAAAGTAATGCCCCAAATTCTCCAAGCCAGGCTTCAGCAATGTGTGAACCGTGAACTTCCAGATGTTCAAGCTGGTTTTAGAAAAGTCAGAGGAACCAGAGACCAAATTGCCAATCCACTGGATCATGGAAAAAGCAAGAGAGTTACAGAAAAACATCTATTTCTGCTTTACTGACTGTGCCAAAGCCTTTGACTTTTGGATCACAATAAACTGTGGAAAATTCTGAAAGAGATGGCAATACCAGACCACCTGACCTGCCTTTTGAGAAACCTATATGCAGGTCAGTAAGCAACCATTAGAACTGGACATGGAGCAACAGACTGGTTCCAAATAGGAGAAGGAGTACGTCAAGTCTGTATACTGTCACCCTGCTTATTTAACTTCTATGCAGAGTACATCATGAGAAACGCTGGACTGGAAGAAGCACAATCTGGAATCAAGATTGCCAGGAGAAATATCAATAACCTCAGAGATGCAGATGACACCACCGTTATGGCAGAAAGTGAAGAGGAACTAAAAAGCCTCTTGATGAAAGTGAAAGAGGAGAGTGAAA
This sequence comes from Bison bison bison, assembly GCF_000754665.1. NCBI lineage: Eukaryota > Metazoa > Chordata > Mammalia > Artiodactyla > Bovidae > Bison > Bison bison. Next base: position 3,462,928 of record NW_011495085.1, read on the forward strand.
AAGTTGGCTTAAAGCTCAACATTCAGAAAACGAAGATCATGGCATCTGGTCCCATCACTTCATGGGAAATAGATTGGGAAACAGTGGAAACAGTGTCAGACTTTATTTTTTGGGGCTCTAAAATCACTGCAGATGGTGACTGCAGCCATGAAATTAAAACACACTTACTACTTGGAAGGAAAGTTATGACCAACCTGGATAGCATATTGAAAAGCAGAGATATTACTTTGCCAACAAAGGTCTGTCTAGTCAAGGCTATGGTTTTTCCTGTGGTCATGTATGGATGTGAGCGTTGGACTGTGAAGAAGGCTGAGCGCTGAAGAATTGATGCTTTTGAACTGTGGTGTTGGAGAAGACTCTTGAGAGTCCCTTGGACTGCAAGGAGATCCAACCAGTCCATTCTGAAGGAGATCAGTCCTGGGATTTCTTTGGAAGGAATGATGCTAAAGCTGAAACTCCAATACTTTGGCCACCTCATGTGAAGAGTTGACTCATTGGAAAAGACCCTGATGCTGGAAGGGAATGGGGGCAGGAGGAAAAAGGGACGACAGAGCATGAGATGACTGGATGGCATCACAGACTTGATGGAGTTTGAGCGAACTCCGGGAGTTGGTGATGGACAAGGAGGCCTGGCATGCTGCAATTCATGGGGTTGCAAAGAATCAGACATGACTGAGTGACTGAAGTGAACTTAGACTATACCCATATGGATAATTGTAAATGAATCTAGTTACATTGGCCAAAAAGCAAGTGCTCTGAAACAAGATCCCTAAAGCTATTCATGTGATTAGCAGCTATTTTATTTACATGCTTCCTTTAAAAAGTAATTGAAAAATCTAAAAGTATAGTTTTTATCACAAATATTTAAAGATTAAACAGGTTTTTAGATTACTAAATATTTAAGCAAATATTTAGATATATAATCTTTTAGATATTAAAAGTATTCTAAGATCACATACTATTTCAGCAATTTAAGAACAGACATAGAAATTAATTAAAATTAGCATAAAATTAGATATTTGCATTAATATATTCCCAGTTCTAATTTTCAATTCTTAATCTAGTAAAAACCTACATCTTAAATTGAAGCTTACATATTATTAACACGATTTAAAAATGTTAGTAAAACAATATATTTTTATCTTAAAACTCCTAATAGTAACATTTCCCAGACATTTAAACTTTATATACATGCAAATTTCTAATAAAAGGAAACAACCTCATAAAAATGTAGAGAAATAAATAAATAAAATAATAAAATTTATTTATGCTAAACAAGCTAAATAAAATAAGCTAACTAAGCTAAACAAAAATAGATTTATGCTTCTTCAGTGAAATTTTGCAATGACTGAAAAATGGAAAAGAATCAGTCTTGGAAACTGCCTGATGAAATTAAAACTTTCAAGCCCTTTTATAGAAAATATAATTTGTTAATATATTATAATTACAAATATAATATACAAATATAGTATATAATTTGTATAATATAATTTGTTATAAACATTTTGGAACCCAATTCTTTCCATGTGTTTATTTTCTAATATAAATATTGGGGGTAATAATTTCCTTGTGGGACTATTGACACAAGATCGAATATTTCTAATTGATACCCTCATCAATATAATACAGAAAATCACACACTGTTTGAAGAATGGATCTCAAATTTAAGTCACCTGATTTATCTCTGTTTTAAAAGAAAGTAGTTTTCCTTCTGTCCTACATACTGTCATGTTTAGACAATTGTAATTAACAATGCTCCTAGTAACTCGGTACAGCAGTAAAGTGAAAGTGAAACTCATTCAGCTGTGTCCAACTCTTTCTCCATGGATTATACAGTCCATGGAATTCTCCAGGCCAGAATGCTGGAGTGGGTAACCTTTCCCTTCTCCAGGGCATCTTCCCAATCCAAGGGTGGAATCCAGGTCTCCTGCATTGCAGGTGGATTCTTCACCAGTTGAGCCACAAGGGAGGCCAAGAATACTGGAGTGGGTAGCTTATCCCGTCTCCAGGGCATCTTCCTGACCAGGAATCGAACTGGGATCTCCTGCATTGCAGGTAGATTCTTTACTAACAGTTGTCAGGGAAACCCTGATACAGCAGTAAGTAGAATATATATTTTCTCTACAATATAATACTTATAGTGTCCCATATTTAATAGCAAAGAGACATCTAAGAGGAATTTTGTCATTCACTATCTGTTTATGATCGAGTTCTGTTTTCCACGTTTGTCATAAGAAAAATATACATGAAGATAGTGAAAATCAGTAAGTCTATGATATGAATGCACATTTTAACCTGTAAACCATTACACATATTGTAGGTGCCCTTTTATTAATGTCTACTTTAATAATATCTGCTTTAAAGTGTTAAAAAACAAATAAGGGCTGAAGATATAAACCATTTCTTTAATGCTGTTAATAATAATGTCACATCTGCAGAGTCAGTTTTTGCAAGAAGTAAAAACATGCTTACATTCAAGGCCCACTGCTTTCAGATGGAGTTTATTTACACTGTGCCTGGTTCACCACTTCTATAATGTAACCATATTCAATACCCATGTTTTTGTTAGGTTCATTTTGGAAGAGTTAAAAATAAGAATATTATTGAATTAATAGTATCTGGAAGACTGTTATGACATTTGTTTGTTGTTTAGTTGCTAAGTCATGTCTGACTCTTTGAGATCCATGTACTGTGGCCCTTCCAGGTTCCTCTGTCCATGGGATTTCCCAGGCAAGAATACTGGAGTGGGTAGCCATTCCCTTCAGGGGATCTTCCCAACCCAGGGGCTGAATCTGCATCTCCTGCATTGGCAGGTAGATTCTTTACCACTGAGCCACCAGGGAAGCCCTGGAAATTACCAAAATGTTGACTATCATTTTTATAGAATTGATTTTCATGCTATGTTTGAGAAATCTAAAAGGCCAAATAGCTTCTTATCACTTTATTAAAGACAGACTTTCACATACATGTAAATCATGATACGTTGTTATAAAATCTTGATTACAGTAAGCATGTAAGATTAAGTCAGTCAATAAGGAAGATGCCAAGAGAGACAAGCTGTCCTGATGTGGAGCTCAAGTTGGAAAAATGTTATTTCATCATATATTGTTGGGGGCCAGAGTGAGGTATTCCGCCCATGACAAAGGTCATGAGGAAGGAGGCTCGACATACGCAAAGGCGGGATCGAGCCTCAGGAGTCCCCCTGGAACTCCTCGAGCATCTACCCCCATAACCAGAGCCTGCCTACTTTACTACTTTGTGCTCTTACCTACACCTCTGACTTTACGGGGGGCTGTCCCCCACCACCTCTTTCGGAGAAGGAGTTAACCTAGAGCTCCAGTCAATAAAAACTCTTGGGTGTGACAAGAGTGTTTTAACCTACAAACTCCTCTGAAGGTTCTCTGGCCTGCCTGACAGGCTTGTCCGGCCACATGTGATCACTCACAGCCTCCCAACTGTGAGAGGCACAAGATGCTTTAAACCTCTAAAAACAGGTTCCTTAGAAAAGTTAGAAAACTATTAGTATAAGTATAATGGGCTAATTAGAAATTGTGTTGGTGAAGGGTTTTTCATTTGTTGAGCCAATGTTTGTTGCTAAGTCTCCATATCCCCTGCCCTTACACACATTAATGAATATATAGAATTAACCTTTGATATTAATCACATTAGACCTTAGGCTAAGTAAATTCTTTCCTTAACTAAAACCCACTACACCCTCACCCTGTAGGAATGTAACTTTATTTGGGTGGCGTCTGTTTTGAGAATAATCAGCCCTGGAGAAATAAGTGTCCTGATTGACTGACCGCTGTCACAAGGAGAGGGTCGTAAATTGTCAGCAGGCCCCCCTGGCCAGAAGATGATGTAACACCCCTAAGACCTCTGTATACATTTGTATGAAGCACCTGACTTTGATAAAAGTCAGGACTGCTGTCCCCACGTGACTTTTGTATAACATCTTAGTGTATAAAAACAGACTCTGGAAAATAAAGAACTGGGATCAGTTTCTCGAAATACTGGTCTCCCCATGTCGCTCTCTCTCTCACTCTGGTTGAGTCTCCATCTGGAGCGCGGAACCCACCATGCTTACTAATTATGCCTGGGCTTCTAAGATCCGACCGGGGAGGCCTCAGTGTCTCCTCTCCTTCGGGAGAACGGAAGGATGCCTGCGGCCTACGTAAGTGGTGCAAGCTTCTTGTCTTGAAGTTTTATTGGTCCCCCGCGTAAACCAAGCTACTCAGCCTCTTTTCTCCACTGAATTTTCCTACTGAGCTATCCTTATTCTATTACTCTTTATATCTCTAATTAATATCTAATTGAAGCTATCGTATCCTGATCCTCGCCTATGCCGTCTCTCCTTCGAATACCCTGGATCAGCCGGGGCTGGTCCCCGGCAATATATAACTGTGGAAATTTATTCTGAAGACCGTTTTTGAAAGATTTTTCTATTCCTGGATTACCTGCATTGTCCCTGCATAGATTTGTGTTTGAAAAAGTTACATACAGAGAGGCTGAATCATTTTTAGACACTAACCTCCTTTTAGAATAGCCCCATGGAGTCCATTGGGTATATAACCAAACCTTAGACAATTTTTTGCACCATCTGGTCAACTATCTTTCCTGTAACACACAATTATCAACCTAACAGGATAGGGTTTATAATCTTTGTCTTAGTGCCAACTTCCTTTTTTTAAATTTTCCAGAAAAAAAATGGAGATTTACATTTCTTAATGTATATGCACTACATATAAAATGTTAGGGCTTCCCTGGTGGCTCAGATGGTAAAAAATCTGCCTGCAATGCAGGAGATTCCAGTTTGATTCCTGGGTAGGGAAGATCCACTGGAGAAGGGATAGGCTACCCATTCCAATATTATTGGGATTCCCTTGTGGCTCAGCTGGTAAAGAATCCACCTGCAATTTGGGAGAACTGGGTTTGATACCTGGGTTGGGAAGATCCCCTAGAGGAGGGCATGGCAACCCACTCCAGTCTTCTTGCCTGGAGAATCCCATGGACAGAGCAGCCTGGCAGGCTACAGTCCATGGGGCCGCAGGGTTGGACATGACTGAGTGACTAAGCACACAGCACTCTAAATTACCAGTTTTGTAGTTTGTCCAGTCCTGCTGGTTATACAAATATAATTTTATATAGTTGTGATCGTTGTGTATGCATCATTTTAAATTCTGCATTTTTTGCTCATTGATTTTGTGTATGTGTCTGTTGCTGTTTTTAATTTTCAATTGGAGGATAATTGCTTTACAATGTTGTGTTGGCTTTTGTCATACAGCGACATAAATCAGCCATAGGTATGCATATATCCCCTCTCTCTTGAACCTCGCTCCCATCCATGGAGGACGAGCTTCCTGTGTTCCTATGTCATACAGCAACTTCCTATTATTAGTGCCAACTTCTTAACCACCTATGTCAGAGTCTTATAGTTTATTTTCTTGGGCCCACCAGCCTTGCATTGCCAAATAATTCACCTGTGATCTCTACCTTTTGTGTACCAAGAATCTGAAGTTTTAATAAGCTTCTCTGGTGAATTTCAGGCACATTATAGTTTGAGAAACACTTCATCTTGTATTTATGGTTAAGACACATTCTTTCAACATTTGAACATTTAAAAAAGTACCAAAAAAGAAATCCTCCAAAGTTATTGTCAATCACTACTTAAGTGCTTCTTTTTTCTAGGAGAAACAAGGACAAAGTACATATTTGAAATTATCACAAACATCTTAGATTGATGTTTAGAATGTTTGAGACCAAAACAAGAAACATCACACTAATTCATATCCACTTTGTTAGACACTTTCTTTTTTT
>NW_011495085.1:3468844-3503556 GCF_000754665.1 Bison bison bison
TTTTTTTTTTTTTCTTTTTTTTTTTTTTTTTTTTTTTTTTGCATTATGTTACTTTATTTTTTTTTAATTTATTTTAATTGGATGGCAAAACCAAACATCAACATGAATCCGCCAAGGGTATACATATGTTCCCAATCCTGAACCCCCCTCCCACCTCCCTCCCCATACCATCCCTCTGAGTCATCCCAGTGCACCAGCCCCAAGCATCCTGTATCCTGCATCGAACCTTGAGAAGGTTTAAATTTGTTAACAGTTAATTATAACTTCTTTTTTTTTTTTTTAGCTTAAAAGGATTCAGTATTGAGCAGACACTAAATTAAATCTGTTTAAATAAAAATAAATAAACTCCTCAGGCTTGTACCAGGGTACCGTGTCTCTTGCTTTACCACTACAATTCTTACCTCAGTATATTCAAATATTTATGTAATTTATAGATAGTGTTCAATCCCTGGGTCAGAAAGATGCCATGGAGTAGGAAATGGCAACCCACTACAGTATTCTTGCCTGAAAAATTCCATGGGCAGAGAAGCCTGACAGGTTAGAGTCCATGGGGTTGTAAAGAGTTGAATATGACTGAGCATGCATGAAAGGCAAGGTTTCTGTCTTTAAAAACACTTTCACTTATCCTTAGAGTAGGGAGACCCAAGATACTACCTTTTTATGGGGGTGAGTTATTGCACAATTATTTTATAGATAATTATAAAATTATTTATTCCAGCCTATATATTTCTAGGCTATAAAATTTGAAGCACAATCCTGCTCACATGCAATGTATGCATAAGAGATGCAAGATGATTATATGTCCATTATCTGTCTGATCAGATTTCAAGCCTGATATCTGTGTCATTGTTGTTCAGTTGCTAAGTCATGTCCAGCTCTTTGCAACCTCATGGACTGCAGCACAACCGGCTTCCCTGTCCTTCGCTATCTTTCAGATTTTGCTCAAACTCACGTCCACTGAGTCAGTGATGCTACCTAACCATTTCATCTTCTGCCGTCCTCTTCTGAGTCCTACCTGGCATCAATTTGATGTTTATCTTCAGAAGAAGAACCTTGCATTTATCTGTTTTGAAGCGAGAACTTATGTTAATAATTACTCAAAATGTTTTGCTATTTTTCCACATGTTCTGCGTGTGTGCACACATACAGTTGAAGCTGTTTTCATTTTTTGAGATACTGTACTTTCTGATACTCATACCACTGATTAAGAGAGTCAGTTCAGTTCAGTTCAGTCGGTCAGTCATGTCTGACTCTCTGCGACCCCATGAACCACAGCATGCCAGGACTCCCTGTCCATCACCAACTCCCGGAGTCCACCAGAGCCATTGAGTTGGTGATACGATCCAAACATCTCATCCTCTATCGTCCCCTTCTCCTCCTGCCCTCAGTCTTTCCCAGCATCAGGGTCTTTTCAAATGAGTCAGCTCTTTGCATCAGGTGGCCAAAGTATTGGAGTTTCAGTTTCAATGTCAGTCCTTCCAATGAACACCCAGGACTGATGTCCTTGAGGATCGACTGGTTGGATCTCCTTGCAGTCCAAGAGACTCTCAAGAGTGTTCCCAACACCACTTTTCAAAAGCATCAATTCTTCAGTGCTCAGCTTTCTTTATAGTTCAACTCTCACATACATACATGACCACTGGAAAAACCATAGCCTTGACTAGACAGACCTTTGTTGACAAAGCAATGTCTCTGCTTTTTAATATTCTGTCTATTATTTCCTTCCAAGGAGTAAGCATCTTTTAATTTCATGGCTAGAATCACCACCTGCAGTGATTTTGGAGCCCAGAAAAATAAAGTCAACCACTGTTTCCACTGTTTCCCCATCTATTTGCCATGAAATAATGGGAACAGATGCCATGATCTTTGTTTTCTGAATGTTGAGCTTTAAGCCAACTTTTTCACTCTCCTTTTTTGCTTTCATCAAGAAGCTCTTTGATTCTTCTTCACTTTCTGCCATAAGGGTGGTGTCATCTGCATATCTGAGGTTACTGATATTTCTCCTAGCAATCTTGCTTCCAGCTTGTGCTTCCTCCAGCCCAATGTTTCTCATGATGTACTCTGCATATAAATTAAATAAGTAAGGTGACAATATACAGCCTTGACGTACTCCTTTTCCTATTTGGAGTCTGTTGTTCCATGGCCAGTTCTAACCGTTGCTTCCTGATCTGCATATAGATTTCTCAAGAGGCAGGTCAGGTGGTCTGGTATTCCCATCGCTTTCAAAATTTTCCACAGTTTATTGTGATCCACACAGTCATATGCTTTGGCATAATCAATAAAGCAAAAACAGGTGTTTTCTGGAACTCTCTTGCCTTTTTGATGATCCAGTGGATGTTGACAATTTGATCTCTGGTTCCTCTGCCTTTTCTGAAACCAGCTTGAACGTCTGGAAGTTCACCATTCACGTATTGCTGAAGCCTGGCTTGAAGAATTTTAAGCATCACTTTACTAGTGTGTGAGATGAGTGCAATTGTGTGGCAGTTTGAGCATTCTTTGGCATTGCCTTTCTTTGGGATTGGAATGAAAACTGACTTTTTACAGTCTTATGGCCACTGCTGAGTTTTCCAAATTTGCTGGCATATGGAGTGCAGCACTTTCACAGCATCATCTTTCAGGATTTGAAATAGCTCAACTGGAATTCCATCACCTCCACTGGCTTTGTTCATAGTGATGCTTCCTAAGGCCCACTTGACTTCACATTCCAGGATTTCTGGCTCTAGGTGAGTAATCACGCCATCATGATTATCTTGGTCATGAAGATCTTTTTTGTACAGTTCTTCTGTGTATTTTTGCCACCTCTTCTTAATATCTTCTGCTTCTCTTAGGTCCCTACCATTTCTGTCCTTTATTGAGCCCATCTTTGCATAAGATGTTTCCTTGGTATCTAATTTTCTTGAAGAGATCTCTAGTCTTACTAGCCCCTTAATACTGTGTCTGTGCCCTCCTTATTTCAATGAGTTGTATCACCATTCTCTTAAAGAAATTTGAGTAGTCAAACTGAACTTCTTGTCTTTTACTCCATCCCTCTAATCATTGAATCTTATTGATCATATATCAACAACAATGATAGACTATGTCATCAAACTAGTTGATACTAATTTCTATATTGAATAAAATAAATCTAATAGTCGTCATGTTTGGGATATAATAATGTGTTGTGCCAATGGAGTTATCTTCGTATAATTTTTCCCATAAGTTCACCAATTATTAATTAAATGATTAAATAAGTTAATATATCATTTGTAAACCATAACAAGCTCATTAAATAATATTCTGAAATTTCTGGGTGTCAGAGAATTAATCTCTATGATATTATAGCTTTTGATCATATATGATATATAATATATATTGCACACACACACACACACATACAAAACAAGTGAATCTCTACCACCATTTCCTTAGGACGAAGATGTAAAATGAGACCTCAGCAGTTGTCTCAATTTAAGATAATGCACCATGCTATTGAAAACTGGTCAAATAATTGCTTTAATTTTCTAAAAAGATACAAAGTACAGTTCCAATGCTTTCTAATGAGACCCCTCAGGCTCATCAACCACGGTCCAACCTAGATGAGAAAACAATTCATCAGAAAAATTTAGGGAGATGTTTTACAAAAGCTTTCCAATTACCATGGCTGTTCATTCTTGTGTTCCAACCCTTTCTTCAATCTCAAACCAAGAGGATTAGATTCAAGGAATCTTTATCAGATTCTTAAGACAACTATTTAGATCAAACAACTCCATCTGAAAAAGTCTGTGTATGGTTCCCCCCCCACCCCAGGCTATTTCCTCGGGGAAGAATAATAAGAGACAGTCACTCTGATGCTGAGTAACTATGATTGCCTTGCTAGAAAATGGATTGCAACCATGAGGTCTATAGGGCATGGGTAGAGATATTCTGAACGTGCAAAACAGCTCTCCAAGGAAAGGACCAGCCTGGAGCACCTACCCCACAGACATTGGCTGCACCAGCTCTAGATAAAAGCAACACTAGTCAAGCAGGCCTATTTTGATCCCTTAATATTCTTTCCTTCATTCATCCAAAACCTGGGTGAGGTATGACTGCCTCTACATCCCCACTATTAGAGAATTTCCTGGACAAGACAAATTAGGAAAATCATTTGGGTGAGATTGATATTTTGATATTGCAGTGACCTTTCTCATGTTGCATATGGTATTGTTATTTACCACCTTCAAGTGCTTGGGAAGATATAGGATGCAAGCAAGATGGTTTTGGGATGAGGAAAAATATGACAAGAGCAAGCTTGAATATAAGGTGAAAAATAAATAAATTTTTTTCCTTCCAAACAATTGAATTTAGCTCATTCTGGATATGTGAATTTCCCCAGCAATGTTTACTGCAGTGGTCTACTTTAATAGTATATTCACTTCAAATTTTCCCAGCTCTTAGGAAAAAAAATGACCTTATGGAAGTCCAAGTGATCATTCTTATACATAAATACTTTTATGTCTGAGTCATCGTTAATATTGTTTGACTGTTTCCTTTAGCTTAAAGATAAATGGTGAGATTCTTAACCTGGGTCTCCTTCCCTCTTTAGCCTCATCTTTTTCACTGTACCCACTTCCCAATTCATATTTCCTTTTCACCAACAGTTGACATTTTTTAGAGATATAACTGACTTATAACACTGTGCAAGTTTAAGATATACAACATGTTTAGTTGATACATTTATGTAGTGGAGTCTGATTACCACTGTAGCATTAGTTAACACTTCTTTCACATCACATGATTATTTTGTGCGCATATGGAGAGAAAAATTAAGATCTGATCTGATCATTTTCTGATGTAGCTGGTCTTTTACAATTTCTTCTCAATGTGTAATATCTTTTTCTAACACTCCAACTTATTTTTCTGGCCCACTTTCCCTCATGCCCTTGTTGCAGCTTGTATAACTCTTTTTACATATTTCCCTAGAGACTTAAGATGGGCTCAGATGTTTATATTCATGAGACATGCTTCAAACTATATACTTTCACAGTCAGAGCTCTTATAATAGCTTTTTGTGGTAATGTTAATTTTTGGTATCATTTAGTAATCTGTAAGGGGACTTCCCTGGTCAGCTACTGATGACAAGGGATTGTGGTTTCTCTACTGTCTGTTATAGGCCATTGTAGTGGCATTTAACATATTTCTGAATGACTGTTTGAATGGAAGAGGAAAAAATCTTGAACAGCAGAACCATGTAGAAAGCTTGTTATTGTCCTGCCAGTAAGTTTATCAGGCACAGTGGAAGACTATCTTACTTTTTTAATGTTTTATTTTGTATTGGGATATAGCAGATTAACAATGTTGTGATAGTTTCAGGTGAACAGCAAAGGGACTCAGTCATATATTTATATTAATACATGTATCCATTCTCTCCCCAATTCCCCTCCCATCCAGGCTATCACACAGCACTGAGCAGAATTCCATCTGCTATACAATAGGATCTTGTTGGTCACCCAGTTTTGAATATAACAGTGTATACCTATTCATCCAAACTCCCTATCCATTCCCCCATCCTTCCACACGCTTACCCACCTCTAGCAACCGTAAGTTCATTCTCTGTGTTGCTGAGTCTGTTTCTGTTTTGTAAGTAAGTTCATTTATATCATGTTTTTTTAGACTATCTTATGTTTTTAAGAATATTTTTGGCTTCATTGTGTCTCAATTAAATATAAACATACTAAAGGAGAATCTTTAGTATGCATTGTCTCTGGAAGCCTCACAAAGACTGTGTTGTCTTTATTGCAATGGCAAAGATACTCTGTCATTAGAGATAATAGAAAAAGATGATAAGATAGTTGAAAATGAAGCCAAAAAAAAAAAAAAAAACTTTGTCAAGGAAGCCCAACTTAATAATGTATTTTATGGGTATTTATGGAAATTTTGCATGATATTTTTTCTTCTTTCACTCCTTTGTGGGCTTGTGTGTAGGTTAGTCCCTGCTAATTGCACCCTTCTTGTAGTCTTGACTCTTCACTGAGGTCAGCCTTTGGCAAGTTTACAATGGTCCCTTTGCTAACTAAAGATCAGAGATTTAGCAATCTTGGTGCATTACTCTTTTAATGTAATGTAATGATGCTTATTATTGTGGCTTTGTTAGTTAATATCTAAAGACAGGTCTTTGACAATCATGCTACTCTCTCTCATTTAAAAGGCAAAATTGGATTACTCCATTTGCCTTAGTTCACAACACATGGCCATTAGGTTTCTTAATGGATTTGGAAAACTCAATAATTCCTTGCTCAGATTAGATTTTATTAGATTTGGATGTCTTTTGTACTAACTTTTAAAGAGCTGTAGACAGTGTAATCAGATTAAAGTCCCAGACTCAATGGCTTACAATATATTATAACATTTTTATTGGCTCTTTATAAGCACCTAAAGTCACATTGAGAACAATATGGTACTGAGACTTCACAAAATTAAATTCAGAAAGTGAGAAATTGCCATATCCTTACATTGTAGAGTTATTTTTCCCTTTTCAGGATATTTCTTTGTTTTCACATGCTCTTATAGTTATCAGGAAGAAGAAGACATATGTTGTTTATAAAATAATAATAAAAAGATTATATGTACCTTACATATGTTATCTATTACATAAAATAAGAAAAGATAGTATGTAAAACAGAAATTACTTCTCATTTTGTACATAGTTTTTATGATGCATATGGGATAATTAAGTGCCATATCAGTGCTATCATAATTGAAATCTACATCTTTGATTAAATTACCAGAAAATAAAGGCCATGCATTACAAAATTTTTCCTGTATACTGACTACAGAGACAATGGCATTTTAACTACATATTTTACAATAAATGCCAGAGAGGACATGGAGAGAAGGGAACCCTCTTACACTGTTGGAGGGAATGTAAATTGATATATCCACTGTGGAGAATGGTATGGAGGTACGTTAAAAAACAAAATAGAGCTACTATTTGGCCCAGCAATCTCATTATTGAGCATGTAGTCAGAGAAAAACATGATCTGAAAGGATATATATACCCCGATGTTCATTGCAGCACTGTTTACATGTGAAGACATGGAAGCAACCTAAATGTCCATCAACAGAGGAGTGGATAAATATGTGGTACTATGCAATGGAATGTTATCAGCCATTAAAAAGAATGAAATAACGTCATTTGCAGCAATATGGATGGACCTAGAGAGTGTGATATTGAGTGTAGTAAGTCAGACAGAGAAGGTGAAATATTGTGATATCCCTTATATGTGGAATCTAAAAAGTAATGATACAAATGAACTTACTTCTAAAACGGAAACATCCTCACAGACATAGAGAACAAACTTATGGTTCCCAGCGAGGTGGCAGGGGGAGGAATAGTTAGGAAGTTTGGGATGGGCTTGTACACACTGCTATATTTTAAATGGATAACCAACAAGGACTTACTGTATAGCATATGGAACTCTGCTCAGTGTATTGTGGCAGCCAGGATGGGAAGGGAGTTTGGGGGGGTGAATAGATACATGTATATGTATGGCCGTGCCCTTTTGCTGTTCACCTGAAACTATCACAACATTGGTGATCGGCTATACCCTAATACAAAATAAAAGGTTCAAAAGGAAAAAAAAAAGAAGAAATAGTCAAGAAAACAAATACAACTGTTTTAATAACTGACTTTACTTCTGATAGTAAAGTTTTCTTGAAAATGAAGATTAGAGTTCAGTAAGTGACAAAGACAATATAATAAAATCAACATCAAAAATAATTTTAAGCATATAAGGCAAATGCTATATCTTAAGTGTGTATACTCATTCAAAGTAACATGTCACTGTAACATTGAAAGACTTTGAATCTCTATACATTTAAGAAATATGTTTATCAAATTCTTTTTTTCATCCTTAGGGTATTTAATTTTTAATCTTATATTTTTTAAATTAATTTTTTTTGGAATATAGTTGATTTACAGTGCTGTAAATGTTACTTCTGTTGTACAGCAAAGTGAATCAGTTATACATGTACAGTTCCCTTTTCTATACAGTAGGTACTTCTTAATTATCTATTTCATATATAGTCATCCTGTGTATGTGTCAGACTCAATCACCCCAATGTAAAATGAACATTCCTATAGCATGCGTGCCTCACAGAGTCCATTGTCTCCTGGGAGTAGTTCCTTTAGTGCTTACGTTTCTTTACTGTTAACTTAACTTTGATTCTTTAGGAGTTTTGCTGATCATCTTTGCATATGTTTCACTTTTACCATAAACATCTGATGTGCTTGGTTTCCTGGGTGTTACATTTGGAACTGTCTGCCCTTTTGTCCTTGTTGCAGGGCAAGCACTGGAATGAGAGGGAAGGCATATGAGGCTGGATGAAGTTGGGTCATACTGCAAACACTCCAGGAGAAAGGGTCCAACAGTCCCAGCTACAGTCACTTTATCTCAAATTAAAAACCCCTGACCTGTTCCCTAATATGGTAGTTCTTGTCACCTCAAGTCTTAAAGCATTAGACATTTTCTAGTTTATCTGGGTAACTACTTTTTCCTTCTATAATCTAAAAATAGGACCTTTTTGTTACACCCCATGCCTGTCTCTTTGAATAGAGTATAAATAATGCCAGCTATAAAATATGTTGATTCCCTGATGGCTCAGGCAGTAAATAATCTACCTGCAATGCAGGAGACCTGGATTCGATCCCTGAGTTGGGAAGATGCCCTGGAGGAGGGCATGGCAACCCACTCCAGTATTCTTCCCTGTAGAATCCCCATGGACAGAGGAGCCTGGTAGGCTACAGTCCATGGGGTCTCAAAGAGTCGGACGTGACTGAGCAATTAAGCAGCAGCAGTAGCATAAAATATGTTAATGTTTTGTGTGACAGTTGATGATAGTTAACTTATTTAGTAGTTTTTGTCACTTGACTGAGAACAGCAGATCTCCTCTGAATTATACCCTGGGACCACACAAGTTGTTATCCAAATCGAGATGATATTGTGACTAGAAAGGACAGTATTAATAATTATGCTGGGAAAAATGGGTGTAAACTATTACTGTCCCAGGCAAACCAATATGTATGGCTATACTCTGAGTATAATACTTTAGGATTTATATATTAAAAAAGAGAATTATATTGCACTCAAGGATGCAATCATTTATATTGATCTATTGTTGTTTGTGTATTTATTTATTGTTGTTCAGTCACTAAGTTCTGTCAGATTCTTTGTGCCCCCATGAACTGCAGCATACCAGGCTCCTCTGTTCTCCTCCATTGCCCAGAGTGCATATATGTATTCTCACAAATGAGAAGAGCAACTCTTAGAAACCTAAGGCTATATTTTGTGATTATTTTCATTTTCTCCAAGGTACAAAATCAATACTTTTTCTAAGTAAATGTCTATAATTGAAGTACCCATGACATGAATTGTTTCCTAATTATTTTGACCATGACTTAAGTGGCCCAGATTGCAATAAAGCAGTTGACATTTTAAGTATACACCAGGAACATATTAATCTCTAACAACTATGAGGGTTTTATACATTATTCTCTTTGACTGAGTGTTAACTAGTAAATGGATGGCTTGATTAAAATATATGCAATACATTTTCCTCAAACACAGAATTAATTGCTTCTTTCTACTAAGCTCTCACTTTACTGAGCTTTTTTTATGTATTGCTGTTTACTTCAATTATTGTTAATCTCCACATTGCATTATCTATGGTGTTATTACTGTTATTATTATTATCAAAATTATTAGATAAAGGAAACTGAACAAGTTGTAGTTAACAAATGTGTTGGTATTTTCATCTAGAACTAACAATAAAGTAGAGATTAGGAGACATTTTACACAGATATGTCAAGATGGCAGCAAAGAAGGAAGTTCGCTCATCTTCTCCTGTGAGAACTCCAAAATTACAACTCGCTGCTGAACAACCACCGAGAGAAGAATGTTGGGTCCCACCAAAAAAAAGATACCCCAAGTGCCAGGGCAAAGGAGAAGCCCCGGCCAGATGGTAGGAGGGGAGAAATCATGTTTGGAATCAAACCCCATACAGGCCACAGAGGCTCGGAGGGCTCAAAGAAAAACTGCTGTGCACCAGGAGACTCCACAGAGACTGAGCCAGACCTGTCTTTGAGTGTTTCTGTTTCTCCTATGGAGTTATGGGTCTGCACTAACCTGCCACAGGGGCAGGGGCTCTGGATGCATCAGACCTGGGTGTGGCATAAGCCCTCTTGGAGGTCACCATTAACCCCACCATAGAGCCACTGGAACTTACAAAGGACTGTAGAAACAGACTCTTGGAAGGCACAAACAAACCCTGTGTGCACCAGGACCCAGGAGAAAGGAGCAGTGACCCCACAAGAGACAGACCCAGACTTGCATGTGAGTGTCCAAGAGTCTCTGGTATAGGCATGGGTTGGCATTGCCCTGCTGCAGGGTCAGGGGGTACTGAGTGTAGAATTGCATGCACAGAACCTTTTGAAGGAGGTTGCCATTATCTTCATTACTTCCACTATAGTTTGGTCTCAGGTCAAATAACTGGGAGGGGATACAGCCCCACCTATTGGGAGAAAATTGGATTAAAAATTACTGAACACTGCCCTGCCCGTCAGAACAAGACCCAGTTCCCCCATAGTCAGTCTCTCCCATCAGGAAGCTTTCATAAGCCTCTTATTGTTATTGGTCAGAGGCCAGTCAGAATGAAAACCACAATCACAGAAGACTAATCAAAATGATAAAATAGACCACAGCTTTGTCTAATTCAATGAAACTATGAACCATGCCATGTAAGGCCACCCAAGGTGTACAGCTCATGGTGGAGAGGTCTGACAAAATGGGGTCCACCAGAGAAGGCAATGGCAAACCACTTCAGCATTCTTGCTTGAGAACCCCATGAAGAGTATGAAAAAGCAAAAAGATAGGACACTCAAAGATGAACTCCACAGTTCGGTAGGTGCCCAATATGCTACTGGAGATCAATGGAGAAATATCTCCAGAAAGAATGAAGAGTCAGAGTCAAAGCAAAAACACCACCTAGTTGTGGACGTGACTGGTGATGGAAGTAAAGTCCAATGCTGTAAAGAGCAATATTGCATAGGAAGCTGGAATGTTAGGTCCATGAATCAAGGTAAATTGGAAATGGTCAAACAGGAGATGGCAAGAGTGAACATCGACGTTTTAGGAATCAGTGAACTAAAATGGACTGGAATGGGTGAATTTAACTCAGATGGCCATTATATCTACTATGTGGACAGTAATCCCTTAGAAAAAATGGAGTAGTCCTCATAGTCAACAAAAAAATCCAAAATGTAGTTCTTGGGTGCAATCACAAAAAACAGAATGATCTCTGTTCATTTCCAGGGCAAACCATTCAATATCACAGTAATCCAAGTATATGCCCCAACCAGTAATGCTGAAGAAGCAGAAGTTGAATGGTTCTATGAAGACCTACAAGACCTTCTAGAACTAACACCCCAAAAGGATGTCCTTTTCATTATAGGGGGCTAGAATGCAAAAGTAGAAAGTCAAGAGATTCCTGGAGTAACAGGGAAATTTGGCCTTGGAGTACAAAATGAAGCAGGGCAAAGGCTAACAGAGTTTTGCCAAGAGAATGTACTGGTCATACAAAACACTGACTTCCAACAACACAAGAGAAGACTCTACACATGGACATCACTGGATAGTCAATACCAAAATCAGATTGATTATATTCTTTGTAGGAAAGATGGAGATGATCAATACAGTCAACAAAAACAAGACCAGGAGCTGACTGTCACTCAGATCATGAACTCCTTATTGCCAAATTCAGACTTAAAATTGAATAAAGTAGGGATAACCACTAGACCATTCAGGTATGACTGGTATAATCAAATCCCTTACAATTATACAGTGGGAGTGACAAATAGATTTAAGGGATTAGATCTGATAGACAGGGTGCCTGAAGAACTACAGACAGGTTCATGACATTGTATAGGAGGCAGTGATTAAGACCATCCTCAAGAAAAAGAAATGCAAAAGGCAAAATGTTTGTCTGAGGAGGCCTTACGAATATCTGAGAGAGAAGAGAAGCTAAAGGCAAAGGAGAAAAAGAAAGATATACCCATTTGATTGCAGTTTCAAAGAATATCAGGGAAAGATAAGAAGGCCTTCCTCAGTGATCAATGCAAAGAAATAGAGGAAAACAATAGAATGGGAAAGACTAGAGATCTCTTGAAGAAAATGAGATACCAAGGTAACATTTCATGCAAAAATGGGCACAATAAAGGACAGAAATGGTACGGACCTAACAGAAGCAGAAGATATTAAGATGAGGTGGCAAGAATACACACAAGAACTATACAAAAAAGACCTTCATGATGCAGATAACCACGATGGTGTGATCACTCACCTAGAGCCAGACATCCTGGAATTTGAAGTCAAGTGGGCCTTAGGAAGCATCGCTGCAAACAAAGCCAGTGGAGCTGGTGGAATTCCAGTTGAGTGACTTAAAATCCTAAAAATTGATTCTGTGAAAGTGCTGCACTCAATATGCCAGCAAATTTGGAAAACTCAGCCTTGGACAAAGGAATGGAAAAAGTCACTTTTCATCCCAATCCCAAAGAAAGGAAATACCAAAGTGTTCAAACTTCTGCACAATTGCACTCATGTCACATGCTAGCAAAGTTATGCTCAAAATTCTCCAAGCCAGGTTTCAACAGTACATGAACTGTGAGCTTTCAGATATTCAAGCAGGATTTAGAAAAGGCAGAGGAACCAAAGATCAAATTGCCAGCATCCATTGTATCATCAAAAAAGTAAGAGAGTTCCAGAAAAACATCCTACTTCTGCTTTATTGACCATGCCAAAGCCTTTGACTGTTTGGATCTCAACATATGGTGGAAAGTAAAAGACGAGAGTGAAAAAGATGACTTAAAACTCAACATTCAGGAAACCAAATTCATGGCATCTGGTCCCATCACTTCATGGCAAATAAATGGGGAAACAATGGAAACCTTATTTCTATTGTGAGTGACTTTATTTTTTTGGGCTCCAAAATCACTGTAGATGGTGACTGCAGCCATAAATTTAAAAGATGCTTGCTCTTTGGAAGAAAAGCTATGACCAAAGTAGACAGCATATTAAAAAGCAGATATTACTCTGCCAACAAAGGTCCGTCTAGTCAAAGCTGTTTTTCCAGTAGTCATGTATGGGTGTGAGAATTGGACCCTAAACAAAGCTGAGTGCCAAAGAATTGATGCTGCTGAACTGTGATGTTCAAGAAGACTCTTGAGAGCTCCTTGGACTACAAGGAGATCCAACCAGTCCATCCTAAAGGAAATCAGTTGTGAATATTCATTGGAAGGACTGATGCTGAACCTGAAACTCTAATACTTTGGCCACCTGATGCAAGGAAATGACCCCAATGCTGGGAAAGATCGAAGGCAGAAGGAGAAGGAGATGACAGAGGGTAAAATGGATGGATGGCATCACTGACTCAATGCACATTAGGGTGAGCAATCTCCAGGAGTTGACGATGGATAGGGAAGCCTGGAGGGCTGCAGTCCATGGGGTCACAGAGTCACTGTGTGACTGAACTGAAATTACACAGAAATTCAAATAATAAATTTTTTTAGTCTTTTAGACCACATATGATCTCTGTTACATATTCTTTATTAATTTTTCCTGTCCCTTAAAAAAGGAACTTGATGAAGCCCATGGAATGCAGTTTTTCCCCACATTCTGTAATGCACAGCATAATTTCTCTATCCCATACATAGTAAAATAAATGTTTTATGATTCTATGAATCACCTATAAATAACATACTTTCTTTGTGCCCTCAAAATCTCTACTCCTGACAAACCTGACTAGAATTGTTCCAAATTCATGCATATTTACTTAACTTCATTATTCACAATGCCTGGCCACATTTTGTAGAGAACCATTGACCATGGAATACCCTTCCTATTAGTTTTTGTATTTCTTTGGGCCACTTCACATCTCTGAAGAACAGGAGGGTGGGCTGCATGTGTTCTTAGCTTCGATTTCTATGCCTTCCTGGTCATTTATTGTCAGTGCAATCTTGGGTAAGTAATTGACTTTGGTGGTGGCTTAGTTGCTAAGTTGTGCCCCCATGGACTGTAGCTCACCAGGTTCCCCTGTTCATGGCATTTTCCAGGCAAGAATACTAGAGTGGATTGCCATTTCTTTCTATTTACTGTGCTTCAAATTCATCATCTTTAAAAGTTGACTAAATGATACAACCAAATTCTCTGTGTTGTTCCAGTTTAAAACAATGTCAAACACATAGTAAGCCCTCAGTAAAGCTATTATTATTATCTTTTTTATTTTAGTGCTAGCTAAAGTCTACCACTAGAATCATACCTACTAGAATATTTTCAGTTTCTTTCACTTTAGTAATAATGTACTTAACTATAGCAACTTGAGACACTTGCTATCAGATGCAAGGGATTTAGTGTATCTTTTTTAAATTAATAAGGCAGTGCCCCTGCCTTGTCAATATATAAAATGATTATCTGAGTAATTATAATATCTGACTGGATATGATGAATGATATTGTGGTTCAAAGTAAAGCTGTGTTAGTTTTCTCTATTAGAAGGAATAGCAAAGGCTTCATAGAGAATGTATAATGTGTGAAATATCTTTGAAAATTTGGGAAAACAATTAGTAATGAATAGAGGACCATTGTAAAATTTTAAAAGAAGGATGACAAAGTGTTATCCTGATTGGTGAGATGTGTGTTTGCTTTGACAAGCTCTCAGGAAACATTGAATGTATAATACATGTCTTTCTAGAGAGTCACACAGTGTTGAGAAATTTGATCTGACTGGGAAATGCAGGATGGTTCATAGCCACAGGAGACTGCATGCTAAAAAGCGATGGCAAAGGTGTAAGTTGAAGGTAATCTAGATTCAAGAGAGTGTGATGGTAACCGAAAAGGTGAGATTGACTAGAAAGGATAAAATTTCTACTGGTAGCTTCCACCAACTACATATTTTTTTGTATGTGTGTCAACCATATGTAATCAAAGGTTAATGTCTGTCTTAAACCCTTTTGTAATAAGGATAATCCTGTACCATTAATAGGGATTGGGAACTTAAATGGAAAAGTTTTAGGAAATGGAGGAATTAGTGAAAGAGCAGGCAAAAAAATAGGATTCTTGGACAGAAAAGCAGAGAAATGGGTCCTCCTTTAATAAATCATAGTTGAATCTATGGATCTCAAAATTCAACTCAATAGCAGAGACTTAGAAAAAGTAGAAGGAGGGATACCAACACTGTTTTAGGAAGGACTGTGTACAGAAAATGAGAGCATTAAAAGAAATAACCTCAGAATTAGCAATGTCCCATCCAAAAAAATGTGAAGAAGGAAAGTGATATATTCTGTCACAAATTTACTGTTTTACCCTTATTCCCTATCCCAAAATTCAGAATTTTGGTTGTGCTGCTGAGTGACATTCTGAACTGAGTTCTAACAAACACAGAAGCTATGTGAGAGTATTAGGAAATGCTAGTCAATTAATTCAGAAAGACCTATGACAGTTAAGTATCAGAATCTTATTGATACCTAAATTTACGTTTTAAATTCTGTGTGGGCTGGATACTAGCACAGTCCCTGGAATATGTCAAACATTCAGTCAGTAATCATTGAAAACCTGCTGGTCATCACATAGTCATCCTCACAGACATTCATTCTCTTGCTATTATTCCTTTTGGGATATTTAATAACATCATGCTGTTGTGCACCCAAGAAGTGAATGGTCACTGTCAAGCCCCCTATTTTATTACGATATCAACTGTGGGATCCTAAAAATATACTAAATGATGGCAACCATAGGCATCATTAACAAGAATATTAGTTAGCTACTGCCACAAGAACCCCAAAACTTAAATTTTTCAAACAACAGTAATATAATCTGTTCAGTATCTTATGTGGCAGTTACAATCAGCTGTATTCTATTCCTCAGACTTCAGGTTGGCCTGGATCATTTTTCTGTGTCTCTTGTCTCTTTAGAACAGAACTTATCTGGAGTGTATGGTGTTCTCCAAGTTTTCTGTCCTGAAGCACTGGTTACCTGGGTACTGCTATTATAGAAAATCATGTGTAAGAGGTGAACCCCAAACTCACCTTTTTAAAGGTAAAGTCATATCTGTTGATATGTCATTGGCTAAAGTAAGTATATGGTAAAGCACACACTCTAGTGGTGAGGATACCAAGTAATAAGAGGACACAGTAAGACGCAAGCATATGATAACACATGGAGAGTAAAGTATGAGGATCAGTCACAACACAGGATCCCTTATCCCTGCCCCCTCAGCTTTTCCCTTTAGTACTTTTCTTAGTGGATTCAGTATTATCATTATTCTCTTTGATTAAGATCACCACAATGAATCACACTACCCTTTAATAAATAATGCAAATATCTGAGAGCAGGTTAAAAATCAAAACTGGTGCAAATAAAGGTTTTGTTGCTTGTTTAATACATGCTAATTTATCAGCATGAAGACTAGAGATCCCTTCAAGAAAATTAGAGATACCAAGAAAACACTTCATGCAAAGATGGGCACAATAAAGGACAGAAATGGTATGGACCTAACAGAAGCAAAATATATTAAGAAGGGGTGGCAAGAATATACAGAAGACTATACAAAAAAATCTTCACGACCCAGATAATCACGATGGTGTGATCACTCACCTAGAGCCAGACATCCTGGAATGTGAAGTCAAGTGGGCCTTAGGAAGAATCACCATGAATAAAGCCAGTGGAGATGACAGAATTACAGTTGAGCTATTTCAAATCCTGAAAGATGATGCTGTGAAAGTGCTGCACTCAATATTCCAGAAAATTTGGAAAATGCAGCAGTGGCCACAGGACTGAAAAAGGTCAGTTTCCATCCCAATCCCAAAGAAAGGAAATGCCAAAGGATGTTCAAACTACTGCACAATTGCACTCATGTCACATGCTAGCAAAGTAATGCTCAAATTCTCCAAGCCAGGCTTCAACAGTACATGAACCGTGAATTTCTAAATGTTCAAGCTGGGTTTAGAAAAGGCAGAGGACCAGAGATCAAATTACCAACAACCGCTGGACCATCGAAAAAGCAAGAGAGTTCCAGAAAACATCTACTTCTGCTTTATTAACTGTGCAAAAGCCTTTGACTATGTGGATCACAGAAAACTGTGGAAAATTCTGAAAGAGATGGGAATACCAGACCACCTTACCTGCTTCCTGAGAAATCTGTATGCAGATCAGGAAGCAACAGTTAAAACTGGACATGGAACAACTACAGACTGGTTCCAAATTGGGAAAAGAATATGTCAAGGTTGTATTGTCACCCTGCTTATATATATAACTGCTTTTATATTTATATATATATATATATATATATAACTTATATGCAGAGTATATCATGAGAAATGCTGGGCTGGATGAAGCACAAGCTGGAATCAAGATTGTTGGAAGAAATATCAATAACCTCAGATATACAGAGGACACCACCCTTATGAAGAAGGGTGAAGAAGAACTAAAAAGCCTCTTGAAGAAAGTGAAAGAGGAGAGTGAGAAGTTGGCATAAAACTCAGGATTCAGGAAACTAAGATCATGGCATCTGGTCCCATTATTTCATGGCAAATAGATGGGGTAGCAATGGAAACAGTGACAGACTATTTGGGGGGGCTCCAAAATCACTGCAGATAGTGACTGTAGCCATGAAATTAAAAGATGCTTGCTCTTTGGAAGAAAATCTATGACCAACCTAGACAGCATATTAAAAAGGAGAGACATAACTTTGCCAACAAAGGTCTATCTAATCAAAGCTATGGTTTTTTCCAGTAATCATATATGGATGTGAGAGTTGGACTATTAAGAAAGTTGAGCACCGAAGAATTGATGCTTTTGAACTGTGGTGTTGGAGAAGACTCTTGAGAGTCCCTTGGATGGCAAGGAGATCCAACCAGTCCATCCTAAAGGAAGGAAATCAGTCCTGCGTATTCATTGGAAGGACTGATACTGAAGCTGGAACTCTTAATATTTGGCCACCTGGTGTGAAGAACTGGCTCATTTGAAAAGACCCTGATGCTGGGAAAAATTGAAGGTGGAAGGAGAAGGGGATGACAGAGGATGAGATGGTTGGATGGCATCACTGAATCAATGGACATGAGTTTGAGTAAACTCCAGGAGTTGATGACGGACAGGGAGGCCTGGCGTGCTGCATTCCATGGGGTTGCAACGAGTCAGACACAACTGTGCAACTAAACTGGACTGAAGTTATCAGCAAAGAGGTATCTTTTAATCTAAGCTTAAAGAGGTTCTTCAGTTCCAAATGCCTTATATCCCCAGCATAGACTCATCATGGATTTCATCACACTTTACATCCCCACCAATAAGGTTTTGTCATTAAATATATTCCTGCTTCTAAAAACGATCATATCATGTGTGTTCAATTACTATTATCAAATAAAATATAAAGTAATTCTTTGAATCACTATATATACACTAACTGCTCTATGTTTGATAAAATTATGAAGCACTAACATGTATTTTCCCCTGATTTTACATTTGTCATATAGTGGACATTAACTGTATTCCATAGTGAGATATACACAATTGTTAATATAAATATCCCTGCTTATTAAATGTGTGCCTTCGGGAAGCATATTAAAGCTCCTCTTTATGCGTAAAATGAAGATAATAATATCTATCTCATAATGTTTTATGAACACTAAATAAGTTACATTAATCATGTGGCCTGCTCGTCAGTACGTATAGTTACTAAAATTTTTCACCCATTCCCCAATAGATTTAACAATGGCTTAATTGCTTTTCAGAAACAATAATCAATAAATCCAAGAGTCTATTTTTATATCAGTTTTCACCCATTCCCCAATTGATTTAGCAACGGCTTAATTGCTTTTCAGAAACAATAATCAATAAATCCAAGAGTCTATTTTTATATCAGTTTTATACTTATTTAAGTCCCAGCTAGAAGAGTGTATCTCTTTTTTTGCATTAAAGTTGTTTAATAATTTTTATTTAAAATCCTCTGCTTAAAAATTTAGCATGATGCTCTAATACTTCTCACATTTTGATCTAATGATTATATGAAAACTAAATAAAATAACAGCTACTCTTTGGCTCCGAATGATGTTGTTCTTCTAGCTTATTTCATGCCTAATGTTCAAATAAAATAATTGTACTGCTATCACAAAATAGCATGTTATATTTGATTAAAGTTAATCGGTTGGATCAGTTGGTTTCTAAAAAGTGTTATTTTTTTCCTGCAAGAATAAGTGCAATGTCTTTATCAACAGTACGTTGTAACCTATTTTTCTCATAATACCCTCTCCTAAGCAGCTTCAGAGAATTGAGGTACAGATGAATAAAACATGTGTTTATCACAGTGGGTGAAGAGACAATGACAAGTTTCTCATCTTCTTTCCATGGCTGCTGTCAGACAGGGGAGGAGTTGAGAAGGCCAGAAAATAGAATGACCCATCGAACTGCATTTAGATGTGATTGCTTTATTTTGGTTTTCTTAGGAAGTTTAAGTCACACTACAAGTGAAAATAAAGATATAAAATTACAAGCATAGGAACTACTTTTAATTATTAGGTATCATTAAAATGTAGCCATTATAGATGAAAAACTGAAAAAAAAGTTGTGTATCTTCCTACTATGGTATATTAAGCATACTCTTCTAATTGAAATAATAACACATATAAAAACACGTAAAGTTTCATGTCCAGCTCTGTTTGGAATTATAACTGTACAGGGCAAGCTGGAGTTAGGATCCCACATTCTAGCAGCTACAACTCTGTACATTTGGGGAAAATGGCACGAGGAAATAATGAGTACAAAGAAATGATGACAAAGTATCAGGGATGATATTCACTAGTAAATACTAAATGAGAGAAATTGACTTAAGTAAACAATGTGATGTGTTCTGTTTTAGTGTATTAGTAAATGAAAATTCTTCTGTATGTTTAAAAACTTGCAGTAACTTCCCACAGGACAAAGGTCATAGACACAAAGGAGAAAGAAAATCTGTGCTTTAGAGTGAAAAGCAATAATAATATCCACACTTAAAGATATGTTAGTATATATTTTAAAATTATGTTTTAACCCTTTTATTAAACTATAGTTGATTCACAATGTTGTGTTTGTTTCAGGTGTACAGAAGAATGATACAGTTATGTAGATATATGTGTGTGTGTGTGTCTATGTATACTTTTTCAGATTCTTTCTATTATAAATCATTACAAGCCATTGAATATATATTCCTGGTGCTATAAAGTAGGTCCTTGTGGTTTGTTTCATGCACAATAGTGTGTATCTCTAAATCCCAAACTCCTGCTTTATCTCTGCCCCTGCTCACTACCACCCTTGCTTATCTTGGTACCATAAGTTTTGTTTGTTTGCTTGTGAATCTATGAAAGTTTTCTCTGGGTATGTGCCCAGGAATAGTATTGCTAAATCATATGGTAAATTATACTTGTAGTTTTTTAAGAAGCCTCTGTACTGTCCTGCACGGTGGCTGCACTAATTTTATATTCCTACCAACAATGTGGGAGGGTTTCCATCTCTCCACTCCCACTCCAGCATTTGTTACTTGCAGACTTTAACGATGGCCATTCTGACCGGTCTGAACTCATTATATTTTGATTTACATTTTTCTAATAGTTAGTGATATTATCTTTTCATGTATGTGTTTTTTGGAGAAATGTCAATTAAGTTCTTCTGCCCATTTTTTGAATTGTTTTTTGATATTAAGCTATATGAGCTGTATGTATATTTTGGAAATTAATCCCTTGTGGGTAGCATCATTTGAAGATATTTCCTTCCAGTCTGTAGATTATTTTTATCTTGTTCAAAATATGTCATTATATTTTAACGTGAGGAATGTCTACTTATTGTATGACAAAATACTGCCTACTATCCACTTGATCCAATCAAAGATATTAAGAAGTCTTTCAATAAAGGCATTAGCTTTAGCCTGACATATTCTCATAAAACCATTTTTCTTTTAATTATATGTTAAAACATATAATTTAAAAGTATATAATAAAGTAAAAATATCACTTAGGAGAAGAAATGCTCGATGGGTTCTTCTTAGTGTCCTTCATGTATATGAAGGTTTCAGTAAAAGAATGGGGGACAGTGATTCTTTTCTTTTCCAAGTGACTATGAAAGTCATTGAAATAGTTGGAAAAGTGTTAAGTATAGCAATACATTTTGAGAAAAAAAAATCACATGGTGAATATACATTATTGAAGAGGTAAATAACCTATAGGGCCTTTTCTTTTTAACATATATGACAGTTAAGGTAGAAGTTTGCTCATGGGCAGAGAAATAGTTAAATTATCTACCAAGTCTTTTTAGTTTGGATAATTGATATCTACATCAAGAAATTTAAAGTACTATTAGATTAACTTCCTAAATTTTCTTCTTATAAATCAGTTAAGCACTTACTTTATGTGTAAATTGCAGATTTAATATGCAAAAGTATTGGCACAGCACCCCTGCTCAATGTTATGACACTGTAACAGTGGAACTTATGAGACACATTACTAAAAAGTAATAAAAAAGAACCTAAGTCATAACATCACACCTTAGCTCTCATGAAACATTTAAAATTGACTTATAAATGGCTGGAGCCCAAAGTTGTAATAACGGAAAGACAATTATGCACTTTTACTAGTGTCCTGATGTAAGGCACAGTGGTCTCAAAAAGTAGTAAGTTACGAGGGGTTATATGTTTCCCATGGCTTTCAGGAGTCATTGATTGTACCACTTAAAAAGTTTATTAATACCTGGGGATTTTGGAATAGGATATGAAGTATGTAAATGTGAAATGAGTCACTTATAACCAGTTCAGTGGCAGGTGCAAGAGTATTATGTATTGACTACAAAAGAAGCTAAATACAGTTATCGAAAACCACAGGATCTTAAAAAGCCTCATACCCAGAATTCCAGAAGGAAAAAAAAAAAAAAAACAGAAGAAAGAAGAAATTGAAAAAAAAATCTAACAAATGAACTATTTTGACTAATAATGTTATTAAACATTAAGTTTTATAGTGTAATACTGTGTACTAATAGTTATTAAAATTAAGTTCTAAAACATAAAAACTGAGATTCTTAGAAGTATCTTTCACATACAGTCCTATGCTCAGGCCTGTCATCTTTTCTTACTATTTTTCCTTGATGATCTGTTTTAGTCTCACAGTATCAGAACATGTGCAGATATTCCACCTTTGAGATTTATTTCCATAACATCCTAACACAGTTATGCTAATCTGTGTTCCCACTGCCATGGCTCTAACTTGGATTTTCATTGCTTCTAATGAACACACACACATCTTTCCCCTCCAATTGAAGGCTGTTATATATCTGTAATTCATTTAAATTACATATCTCTGACAGTTTCTGATCACTCTATCTCCTTACTTTTTATATTATTGTAAACCCTTTCTCTATTCTCTCTCATCAAATATATAAACACCATCCATTCAAATGTCTTCAAGAAGACTTCTAGAAAAAATATTCCAGTTTTTGTGTTGATAGAATATTTTGCATTAAATAGTTATGACACTTGCCACATTCTGCCTGTATTTCAATGCTATTTGCATTTACCTCTGCTCTTAGGTTATAACTATGTAAAGTTATTGTTTTCATTATTATATTTACCAAAATAAGTGGTAATTTGTGCAAGTTTGCTGAATTGATATGAAATGGCAAGATAGAAAGTTACAGTCTCAACTTGGCAATTGCAGAGTAAGAGACAATTGAGAAAAAAAATAGACCTTTAGTGATTTTGATACTCATATCATTTAACAATATAAACAATGAAATTAGTGTCTAAAACATTTTTTGCACATATTCAACAAGCATTGATTAAGTATATATGCTATGTCAGAAACTGTCAGTATTGGGGTATAAAGGCAGCATTCAAATTCCTCTGTAAGTGGGAAAATGGGCTTCCCAGGTGGCTCAGATGATAAAGAATCTGCCTGCAATGTGTGAGACTGGGGTTCAATCCTTGGGTTGGGAAGATCCCCTGGAGAAATGGCTACCCACTCCAGGACTCTTGCCTGGAAACTTCCATGGACAGAGAAGACTAGTGGCCTACAGTCATGGGTTCACAAAGAATTGGACATGACTGAGCAGCTAACACTTTAACTTTCACTTCAAATGAGAAAATGAAGCATGCATGAGAACAGGCAGTGACAGAGCAGTGTTACAGACACAGTGATCCTGCCAGGCAGGAGAGCCTCTGGAAGCCTAGGGGAGGGGCTTCCTATCCCAGTTTCGGGTGTGAAGGGGCCAGGGAAGTTCATAGGGACTTCACACATAAACTCCTGACTTTTTAAACTTCTTGTCAGATAGGAATTCTGCTGAAGTAATCAATAACTTTAAACACACCCATAAATATTACATCAGTCATCTTTAAGATATGAATCTCGAATAGCTACTGAAAGGGCAATTCAGTTACTGAGGAAAGTGGATAAATAAAATATTTAGAATACAAGGTGTCTTCATGTTGATTTTAAAAATGGAAAAAGACATTTTACCATATACAGAAAAATCAACTGAAAACGATTTAAAGACTTAAATGTAAGACATAAAGCTCTAACACTCCCTGAAGAAAACATATAGGAAAAGCTTCTTGACTTTGGTACTGGTAATAGTCTATTGGATTTAACACCAAAAATACCCACAAAACTAAAATTAGACAAGTGGAACTGCATCAGACTAAAATCTTCGATACAGCAAATAAGCAACAGACTGAAAAGGCAAGCTATGGAATGATAAAAAATAATTGCAATTATATATCTAATAAGAGATTAATATGCAAAGTTTATAAGAATCTCTTACAACTCAATGACAAAAAAATACAAATATTTTGATCTAAAAATAGGCAAATAAATGAATGTTTCTCTAAGAAGACATACTCTTGGCCCAGAAGTATATGAAAAGGTGCTCGACATCACTAATTACCAGAGAAATGAAAATCAACCCACCCCATGTGAGCTATCACCTCACACCTGTTAGAATGCCTATTATAAAAAAATAAAAACCAAAAAACCCACAAATGTTAAGTACTGGTGAGAATGTAGATAAATCAGAAAACACATACATTGTTTTGGGGAGTGTAAAATGGTGTGGCCACTATGGAAAACAAAGTTTCTCAAAACAAAACTGTAACCACTATGGAATCCAGCAATGCTGTTTCTGGGTATATATCCAAAGGAATTGAAATTAGAATCTCAGAGAGATATCTATACCCCTATGTTCATAGTAGCAGTAGTCACAATGGCTAAGATACAGAAGCAGTCAGAGTGTCTATCAACAGATGAATCAAGAAAATGTGCCATATGTTACATGTGTACCGGGGTGTTATTCAGCGTTAAAAAAAAAGATGTTACTATTTATGTCAACATGGGTGGCTCCAGACGATTTTATGCTATATGAGATGAGACAGTCACAGAAAAATACAGCATGTGTCCATTTATATAGGATCTAAAACAGAGTCTTAGAGGCAGAGAATAGAATGGTGATCGCCAAGGAGGAGCAGAATGGGAAACAGGAGTTTTTGCTTAATGGGTATAAAGTTTCAGTTATGGAAGATAAGTAAGTTCTAGAGGAACGCTGTAAAACACAGTGCCTGTAGTTAACAGTATGATATTGTGTACCTAAAAACTTATTGAGAGGGTAGAGATCATTTTAAGTATTGTGGCCACAAAATACACACACAAACACAAGCACACGGACATTTTTGGAAGTGATAGATGTGTTTAGTGCCTTGATTATGGTGAGTGTGTACTTAGGTCCAAACTCATCAAAATGTATCTATTATATATGTGCAATTGTTTATGTCCATTATGCCTAAATCTTAAGAAAAAGAGGAGTAAAGGTAAGGTATTTCATCCTGGTCTTTCCCGTGGCTCCGTTTCTCCCCTAAAGGCCACAGCTGCTCTCAGATGCACGTGCTCTTCAGTCACTGTAACTGATGCCACTATAACTACATCTTTTGCTGGGTTCAAAGATACTCTTTCCTCTTGTTCCTTTTTACTTTGGGATGATAATTTCATGCTGTAGCTCCCTCCTGGAGAACCCTGTCTTCCCTTGTTTATTTCTCCTAACTGCCAACATCTTCATAAATAGCTCCTTTAGTCAACACTACTCAGTGAACCTATTTGAATGTGCCATCTCTTTCCTGCTAAGGTATGTGTGCATGCTAAGTTGCTTCAGTCATGTTCCAGTCTTTGTGATCCTGTAGATGGTAGCCCACTAGTTTCCTCTGTCCATGTTTTCTCCAGACAAGAATACTGCAGTGGCTTGCCATGCCCTTCTCCAGGGGATCTTCCCAACCCAAGGATGGAACTTGTGTCTCTAGCTGCAGGTAGGTTCTTTACCACTAGCGCCACCTGGAAAGCCCTGCTAGGGTATAGTTTTATACTTTTATTTGACTAAAATTGTTAACTGTATTGGTACCTTTTATATACCATAGCTTTTTTGTAGGCAGGTCAATTATTAACAGCAAGGTCTTAAGTGGTAAACATGGTAATGGGAGAATAGCTAATTTACCATTTTAACTTCTTGGTGAATTTTTACTTTTATGTAGCCATCCTATTTATAATTCATTGATTTTTGTTGTTGTTAATTCACATCATAAATTTTTACATTTCAAAATCTAATTTAATATAGTAAAATTCATATACTTTTGTACAAACTCTATGAGCTATCAATAACACCAAAATCAAGATTTACACTACTTTTATTGCATTCTCCCTAAGCATTTTCTATTTTTTTTTAATGAAATATAGTTGATGTATTATACTGTGTTAGTTTCAATGGCACAACATAGTGATTCAGCTACATATATATTTATACATTTTAGCTATATCTATTTCAGATTACATTATATTTTAGGATACTATAAGATATTGAATGGAGAAGGTAATGGCACCCCACTCCAGTACTCTTGCCTGGAAAATCCCATGGATGGAGGAGCCTGGTAGGCCGCAATCCATGGGTTTGCTAAGAGTTGGACATGACTGAACGACTTCCCTTTCACTTTTCATTTTCACGCATTGGAGAAGGAAATGGCAACCCACTCCAGTGTTCTTGCCTGGAGAATCCCAGGGACGGGGGAGCCTGGTGGGCTGCCGTCTATGGGGTCGCACAGAGTTGGACACGACTAAAGTGACTTAGCAGCAGCAGCAGCAATATATTGAATATGGTTCCCTAGCTAAAAACTAAGTCCTTGTTTCTTATCTATTTTAAGTATAGTGACTTGTATCTACTAATCCCAGACTCTTAATTACCCCTCCCTCCCTCTCCCGTTTGGTAACCCTAAGGTTTGTTTTCTATGTCTGTGATTCACTTTCTGTTCTGTATATAGAATCATTCATATCATTTCTTAGTCTCCACATGTAGATGACATCACATAGTATTTGTTTTTTTTGCTTGACTTACTTCACTTAGTGTAATATTTCTAGGTCCATCAATGTTTGAAATGGAAATATTTCTTCTTTTTTAAAGACTGAGTAAAATTCCATTCATATATATATATATATATATATATATAATATCACATTGTTTTAAATATATATATATATACATATATATATATATATATATATATACACACACATATATATGTATACACCACATCTTTTTAAGCCAATCTCTGTTCATGAGCATTAGAGTTGTTTCCATGTCTTGGCTGTTATAAATTGTTGTTATTCAGTCACTCAGTTGTGTCCAACTCTATGCAACCCCATGGACTGCAGCACGCCAGGCTTCCCTGTCCATCACCATCTCACAGTTTGCTCAAACTCATGTCCATTGAGTCAGTGATGCCATTCCAACCATTTCATCCTCTATTGTCTCCTTCTCCTCCTGCCTTTGATCTTTCCCAGCATCAAGGTCTTTTCTAATGAGTCAGCTCTTAACCTCAGGTGGCCAAAGTATTGGAGCTTCAGCATCAGTCCTTCTAATAAATATTCAGGATTGATTTCCTTTAATGCCGAGTGCTTTGATCTCCTTGCAGTCCATGGGACTCTCAAGAATCTTCTCCAACACCACAGCTCAAAAGTATCAATTCTTCAGCATTCAGCCTTCTTTATGGTCCAACTCTCACATCCTTGCATGACTACTAGAAAACCATAGTTTTGGCTAGACAGAACTTTGTTGGCAAAGTAATGTTTCTGCTTTTTAATATGCTGTCTAGGTTGTTCATAGCTTTTCATATTTCGTATTGAAATCTGGGTCAATTTGAGACTCACAATGATGGGACCACACATATAGTCCTTTATTTCATACATAACACTGGAACATTGTCAGAGAAGCAAAATTGTTAATGACATTTTCTTATAAGCCTATACCCTTTTTTTCATTTCATTATGAACTTACAAGAATGATTTTGAAAGGCCTTAGAAGGAAGAAACTGTGTTATTAAAGTGAGTTCTCCAAATTACTATCCCTGAAATTAATCACGATGAAAATGTTTTGTCAAGACCTAGTTGTTTTTAATTATGGTTAGGTAACAACAGTTATTTAAATAAGTTTTGCCGAGTTGCTAATTTGGTTTTCTTTCAAAGTTGATAAGCATCAGTATAGATTTATGATAGACAGAAGGTCTGATAAATTCTCTTTATCAGTACTTATTAACAAAGCACCAAGGAAACATCAACTAATTCACCATTTTTTTTCTTATTTATAAAAACATATAAAACTACTATGTAACTGCTTAAAGTGACCAGTAATTTCTGCCCTGATATCTGAAAACTCTCTTCTCTTTAGGGTATACTTCATTAGCTTCATTTTGCCATTTGAGATTATATATGTTCTGAAATGTTGTTAATATTAGGGAGAAATCCATACCAAAAATAAATTAAGAATTCCATTTTAAAAGAAATATATATGGGACTGTTTTATATCATTTTTTTAAATTGAAGAATAGTGAATTTACAATGTTGTATCAGTTTTAGGTTTATAGCAAAGTGATTTCATATATATATATATGTATATGCCAAATTGTTTTCCAGAGTGACCATATCATTTTCAATTTGCATCAAGAATGAATAAGAGTTCCTGTTACCCCACATCCACACCAGATTTGATTTTGTCAGTGTTCTGGGTTTTGCATATATATGTAAATATAACTTTCAGTCCAGAAATTTATACCCAAAGATTTTCCAAGAAAATGTTCAGGCAAACAAGAAATGGGAGAACATATTACCAAAAGACCACCCTATCAGTTCAATTCAGTTCAGTCACTCAGTCGTGTCTGACTTTGTGATCTCATGGATTGCAGCACATCAGGCCTCGCTGTCCATCACCAACTCCTGGAGTTCACCTAAACTCATGTGCATCGAGTTGGTGATGCCATCCAGCCATCTCATCCTCTCTTGTCCCTTTCTCCTCCTGCCCCTAATACCTCCCAGCATCAGGGTCTTTTCCAATGAGTCAACTCTTCACATGAGGTGGCCAAAGTATTGGAGTTTCAGCCTCAGTATCAGTCCTTCCAATGAACACCCAGGACTGCTCTCCTTTATGATGGACTGGTTGGATTTCCTTGCAGTCCAAAGGACTCTCAAGAGTCTTCTCCAACACCACAGTTCAAAAGCATCAATTCTTCGGTGCTCAGCTTTCTTCACAGTCCAACTCACATCCATACATGACCGCTGGAAAAACCATAGCCTTGACTAGATGGACCTTTGTTGGCAAAATAATGTCTCTGCTTTTTAATATGCTGTCTAGATTGGTCATAACTTTCCTTCCAAGGAGTAAGCATCTTGTAATTTCATGGCTGCAATCACCATCTGCAGTGATTTTGGAGGCCAGAAAAATAAAGTCAGCCACTGTTTCCACTGTTTCCCCATCTATTTCCCATGAAGTGATGGGACCAGATGTGATCTTCATTTTCTGAATGTTGAGCTTTAAGCCAACTTTTTCACTCTTCTCTTTCACTTTCATCAAGAGGCTTTTTAGTTCTTCTTCACTTTCTGCCATAAGGGTGGTGTCATCTGCATATCTGAGGTAATTGATATTTCTTTTGGCAATCTTGATTCCAGCTTGTGCATCTTCCAGGCCAGTGTTTCTCATGACATACTCTGCATATAAGTTAAATAAGCAGGGTGACAATATACAGTCTTGACGTACTCCTTTTCCTATTTGGAACCAGTCTGTTGTTCCATGTTCAATTCTAACTGTTGCTTCCTGACCTGCATATAGGTTTCTCAAGAGGCAGGTCAGGTGGTCTGGTATTCCCATCTCTTTCAGAATTTTCCATACCCTATAAGAAATGTTAAAAGAAATTCTTCAGGAAAAAGTTGCATATAAATTTAAAACTTGGAACAAGGTTCCAAGAGAGAAATGAATTTTGAAAACATAAATTAATATACAATAAAATGCATTATTTTTACTTACCTTAATTGCTCTCATTAATAATTGACTTTTTAAAGCAAAATTAGTAGCAATATGTTTTCTTTATAGCACATGTAAAAGTAAAATATATGACAAATATAGCAGAAATTACATCAAGGAAAAATGCCATTGTGTAGTTTTAAGGACTTTCTTTTATATATGAAAGTGAAAGTGAAGTCGCTCAGTCATATCTGACTCTTTGTGACCTGTGGACTGTAGCCCACCAAGCTCCTCCATCCATATGATTCTCCAGGCA
The DNA here is from genome assembly GCF_000754665.1 of Bison bison bison. Lineage (NCBI taxonomy): Eukaryota > Metazoa > Chordata > Mammalia > Artiodactyla > Bovidae > Bison > Bison bison. Next base: position 3,498,496 of record NW_011495085.1, read on the forward strand.
AGAATACTGGAGTGGGTTGACATTTCCTTCTCCAGTATATGAAATAGTATAATATTATTTGATAGTAGACTCAAGTTATTAAAAATGTATTTTATGAAATATAAGACAACACATTAAATTTTTTAAAAGTATAAGAATTAGTCAATAGAGATGTGAGATAGAATCATTAAAATACTCAATTAAGTCCAGAGATGGGGGAAAAAAAGTTAAAAGAAATGAAAAATTAATATTAAAATAGAGCACATGTAGAAAGGTGGTAGATTATTTCAATTATGAATTATAAGCTTTGTAAAGAGGATTTATGTGTGTGTGCATTTGAGTTATATCTCAATAAAGTTGTTACAGTCTAACATCAGGGATATTGTGGGTTCAGTTCCAGACCACTGTAATAAAGCAAATTACACAAAGTTTTTGGCTTCCCAGTGCATATAGAAATTATGTTTACACTATACTATAGTCTATTATGGAGAAGGAAATGACAACCCACTCCAGTATTCTTGCCTGGAAAATCCCATGGGCGGAGGAGCCTGGTAGGCTGCAGTCCTTGGGGTCACAAAGAGTCAGACACGACTGAGCAACTTCACTTTTCACTTTCATGCATTGGAGAAGGAAATGGCAACCCACTCCAGTGTTCTTGCCTGGAGAATCCCAGGGACGGGGGAGCCTGTTGGGCTGCCGTCTATGTGGTTGCACAGAATCAGACGCGACTGAAGCGACTTAGCAGCAGCAGCAGCATAGTCTATTAGGTAAGCAATAGTATTATGTCTAAAAATCAATGTACATAACCTAAATTTGAAAAAAAATTTACCTCTAAGAAAACTAACCATCTGAGCCTTCATCAAGTCATAATCTTTTTGCTGTTGGTAAGTCTTGCCTTGGTATTGATGGCTGCTGACTGATTAGGGTGGTGGTTGCTGAAGGTTAGGGTGCCTGAGGCAATTTCTTAAAATGCATAATCTTGGAGTTTGCCATATCCGGATTGATCCTTCCTTTCACAAAGAATTTCTCTGTAGCCTGTGATGCTATGTGATAGCATTTTACCCACAGTAGAGATTCTTTCAAAATTGGAGTCAATCATCTCAAACCCTGCTACTGCTTTGTTAACTAAGTTTATGTAATATTTAAATCCTTTGTTGTCATTTCAATAATCTTCACAGAATTATCACCAAGAGTAGTTTCGGAAGCAACTTCTTATCCTTCAAGTTTTATCATAAGTGAAATGAAGTTGCTCAGTTGTGTCCGACTCTTTGCAACCCCATGGGGTGTAGCCTACCAGGTTCCTCCCTCCATGGGATTCTCCAGGCAAGAGTACTGGAGTGGGCTGCCATTTCCTTCTCCATAAGGTTGCAGCAATTCAGTCTCATCTTCAGGCTCTAATTTTAGTTCTCTTTCTATTTCTACTGACTCTATAGTTCCTTTTTTTTTTTTTTTTTTATTAAGTCTTGAACTCCTTAAAATCATCCATGAGAGTTGAAACCAACTTCTTCCAAATTCCTGTTAATGTTAATATTTGACCTCTTCCCATGAATCTTGAACGTTCTTATGATGTCTTGAAGCTAAAACCTTTCCAGAAGATTTTCAATTTACTTTGCCAAGATCTATCAAAGGAATCACTAATCACTATCTATGGCAGCTGCGGCTTTACAAAATGGATTTCTTAAACAATAAGACTTGAAATTTAAAACTATTTCTTGATCTATGAACCGACAGAATGAGTGTTGTGTTAGTGGGTATGAAAACAACATTAATCTTATATATTTCCATCAGAGCTTTTGGGTGACCAGGTGCATTGTCAATGAGCAGTAATGTTTTGAAAGAAATCTTTTTTTCTGAGAAGTAGGTGTAAGCAGTATGTCATCTTGAAAATGAATGTGCTGTTATACAGGTTTTACTGTTCTATTTGTAGATCATGGGAAAGGTAGACTTAGAAAAATTCTTTTAAGGATCCTAGGATTTTCAAAATGGTAAATGAGCATTGGCTTCAACTTACTGTCACCAGCTGCATTAGCCCCTAACAATAGAGTCAGCCTGTCCTTTGAAGACAAGCAGTGACTCCTCTCTAGCTATGAAAGTCCTAGATGACATCTTCTGCCAGTAGAAAGTTGTTTTGTATACACTGAAAATCTGTTGTCTAATGTAACCACCTTCATTAACAATCTTAGCTAGATCTTCTGGATAACTTGCTGCTGCTTCTACATCAGCACTTTTTGTTTTAATTAATTTACTTTTTATTGACAGATAATTGCTTTGCAGAATTTTGCTCTTTTCTGTCAAACCTCATCATGAACTAGCCATTGGTATATCCCCTCCCTTTGGAACCTCCCTCCCTTCTCCCTCCCTTCTCCCTCCCTATCCCACCCCTCTAGGCTGATACAGAGCCCCTGATTGAGTTTCCTGAGCCACACAGCAAATTCTGGTTGGCTATCTATTTTACATATGATAATGTAAGTTTCCAAGTTACTCTTTCCATACATCTCACCCTCTCCTCCTCTCTCCCCATGTCCATAAGTCCATTCTCTATGTCTGTTTCTCTACTGTTTCCCTGTAAATGAATTCTTCAGTACCATTTTTCTAGATTCTGTACACCAGCACTTGCTTCTTCACCTTGCACTTTTATGTTATGAAGATGGTTTCTTTTTTTAAATTTCATGAACTTCAAACTTTTCTACAGCTTCCTCACTGTTCCCAGCCTTCATAGAATTGAAGGGAGTTACAGTCTTGCTCTGGATTAGGCTTTGGCCTTAAGAGAATGTTTCGGTTGGTTTGATCATCTGTCTAGACCACTAACACTTTCTCATATCACCAATAAGGCTCTTTCCTCTTATCACTTGTATGATCACTGGAGTAATGTTTTTAATTTCCTTCAAAAATTTTTCCTTGTCATCAAAATTTGTCTAGCCATTTGGTGTAAGAGGTCTAGTGTCTGTTTTGGCTTTCAACACGCTGTCCTCACTAAGCCTAATCATGTCTAGCTTTTGATTTAAAGTGAGAAACATGTGACTCTTTCTTTCACTTGAATACTTAGGGGCCATTGTTAAAGTTATCAACTGGCCTAATTTTAATACTGTGGTGTCTCACGAAATAGGGAGATCAAGGAGAGACAGAGAGATTTGGAGAATGGCCAGATGGTGGAGTAGTCAGGGCACACACATTTATAGATTAAGTTTGTCATCTTGTACGGGTATGGTTCATGCACACACACCCTCCTACCAATTACAATAGTAACATCAAAGGTCAGTGATCACAGAGCATCATAACAAATGTAATAATAATACTAAAAAGTTTGAAATATTATAAGAATTACAAAATATGACTCAGAGACACAAATTGTGCTGAAGCTGTTGGAAAATTTGCACCAGTTGTCTTGCTGGACATGGGGTTGGCATAAACATTTGATTTGTTTAAAAAAAAATGCAATGTCTGAAGAGCACAATAAAGCACAGTGCAATACCATGAGGTGTGCCTGTATATTAAATATAGGTAAATGGTCCAAATAAACATACCAGTTAAAAGACGTAGATTATTGGACTAGATAAAAAACCAAGATCCACTTATATTGTGTCTACCAGAATCACATTTAAATATAAACAAAATTAGAATATAAAAGTAAAAAGATTAGAGAAAAAATGCCATGCAGATACTGACTGAAAGAAAACTGGAATAGTTATGTTAATTTCTAAATGAAGATTATTTTCACAGATAAAAAGCACATGTGTAATAATAAAGGAATAATTTCTCAAAGAATATATAACAGATATATAACACATAGCAAGAGTAAATCAAAATGCATGAGATAAACACTGATAGATCTGAAGTGACAAATTAACTTCAGTACTCACAGTGTATTGATTAATGAAAAACTCAGTAATTAATGAAAAACTTCATAAAAAACACTATCAAGCAACTTAATGTAATCAGCATTTATAGAACACTTCACACAATGGTAGAATATACACCTGTCTTTACTGTGCATGGAACATCAACCAAGATAGACCATGTCTTTGTAATAAAATATAACTTTAAGAGAATAGAAATTATACAAAAAACAGTCTCAGGTTATATGAAAACAAACTAAAATTAAGTAATAATAATATATCTGGGAAATCCACAATTGTTTAACAAATTTAAAAATACAATTCTAAACAATTCACGTTTCAAAGAATCAGTTTCAAGAAACTTTAAATCTGTCTACCTACCTACATAACTACCCACCTACATAACTACCCACCTACCTATCTATCCTCTATCCATAATCAACTAAGGAAAAATTAAATGCAACATATGAAAATTTGTGCTACAAATATAAAGCAAAACCTAGAAAGTAATTTACATCAGGTGATAAAAACCCAAAATAATTTAAAAGAAAACTTTCTAATTCTAACCAACAGACTGAAATTATGAGAGTACTTCAAAGTAGAATTTTTTTCTTAAATTATCAAAGCTATAGTATTATACTTGCTGTGACAATTCGGAGTGGCTTTTCTTGTATTCATATGCTTTAACTTCCTGCATTATTTATGTCTATGTCCAAATATTCACCTCCTTAGAGAACCCTCCCTGATACTCTGTGTAGAATAGCCATTGTGCAACATTTCATCACTTAATCGATTTTATTAGACATCAATGCACTTATTATCTGAGATCAGAATGTATAGTGATTTAAAAAAAAAAAGTGATTGTTAGTGTTACTTGTTTATGCTGATAGTGATTTCCACCTGATTTGACATCTGTTCAGTTCAGTCACTCAGTCATGTCTGACTCTTTGCGACCCCATGAACCACAGCACGCCAGGCCTCGCAGTCCATCACCAACTCCCAGAGTCCACCCAAACCCATGTCCATTGAGTTGGTGATGCCATCCAACCATCTCATCCTCTGTTGTCCCCTTCTCCTCCTGCCTTCAATCTTTCTCAGCATCAGGGTCTTTTCAAATGAGTCAGCTCTTTGCATCAGGTGGCCAAACCACTGGAGTTTCAGCTTCAACATCAGTCCCTCCAATGAACACCCAGGACTAATCTCCTTTAGGATGGACTGGGTGGATCTCCTTGCAGTCCAAGGGACT